>NC_058519.1:286203623-286519665 GCF_904849725.1 Hordeum vulgare subsp. vulgare
CTCCTTCTTCTCCTTCTAGTTTTATTCTCCAAAATGACATACTTAGCTAATTATCCTCCATAATGACATAATTAGCTTATTTAGCTCACTTATAACATAAATTAGCTTAGTTTGGTCAAAAATAGCACAAGAACCTTGGTTAGCTCGTAACTTAGTGTATCTCCCTCCAAAATGACATAATAAGGTCAAAACAAGATAAGTAATCATCTTGACCTTCTTCTCCTCATTCTTCTTCTTCTCCTCCTTCTTCTAGTCTTCTCGTCCTCCTCCTTCTTCGCATTCTAGTTTTAATCTCCAAAATGACATACTTAGCTAATTATGCTCCAAAATGACATGATTAGCTTATTTAGCTCATCTATGACATAATTATCTTAGTTAGGTCAAAAATAGCACAAAAATCTTGGTTTGCTCATACTTAGCGTATCTCCCTCCAAAATGACATAATAAGCTCAAAACCAGATAAGTAATCATCTTCACATTCTTCTTCTCCTCCTTCTTCTAGTCATCTCCTCCTCCTCCTTCTTCTTCTCCTCATTCTTCTTCTTCTGCTCCTTCTTCTTCTAGTCTTCTCCTCCTCCTTCTTCTTCTCCCATTCTTCTTCTTCTCTTCATTCTTCTTCTTCTCCTCATTCTTCTTCATCTCCTCTTTCTTCTAGTCTTCTCCTCCTCCTCCTTATTCACCTACTAGTTTTATTCTCCAAAATGAAATAATTAGCCTATTTACCTCAGTTATGCCATAATTAGTTTAGTTAGGTCAAAAATAGCACAAGGACCTTGGTTAACTCTTAACTTAGCGTATCTCCCTCAAAAATGAAATAATAAGCTCAAAACAACATACGTAATCATCTTCACCTTCTTCTTCTTGTCATTCTTCTTCGTCTCCTCCTTCTGCTTGTCTTCTCGTCGTCCTCCTTCTTCTCCTTCTAGTTTTATTATCCAAAATGAAAAACTTAGCTAATTATCCTCCAAAATGATATAATTAGCTTATTCAGCTCACTTATGACATAATTATCTTAGTTAGGTCAAAAGTAGCACAAGAACCTGGTTAGCTCATAACATAGTGTATCTCCCTCCAAAATAAAATAATAAGCTCAAGACAAGATAAGTAATCATCTTCACCTTCTTCTTCCCCTCCTTCTTCTTCTCCTCCTCCTTCTTCTAGTATTCTCCTCCTCCTCCTTTTAGTTTTATTCTCAAAAATGACATACTTAGCTAATTATCGTCCAAAATGACAGAATTAGCTTATTTAGCTCACTTATGACATAATTAGCTTAGTAAGGTCAAAAATAGCACAAGAACCTTGGTTAGCTCATAATTTAGCGTATCTCCCTCCAAAACGACTTAATAAGCTCAAAACAAGATAACTAATCATCTTCGCCTTTTTCTTCTCCTCCACCTTCTTCTTCTCCTCCATCTTCGAGTCTTCTCCTCTCCTCCTTCTTCTCCTTCTAGTATTATTCTCCAAATTGACATACTTAGATACTTATCCTCCAAAATGACCTGATTAGCTTATTTAGGTCAAAAATAGCACAAGCACCTTGGTTAGCTCATAAACTTAGTGTATCTCCCTCCAAAATAACATAATAAGCTCAAAACAAGATAAGTAATAATCTTTAGCTTCGTATTCTCCTCATTCTTCTTCTTCTCCTCCTTCTTCTAGTCTTCTCCTCCTCCTCCTTCTCCTTCTAGTTTTATTCTCCAAAATGACGTACTTAGCTAATTATCCTCCAAAATGACATAATTAGCTTATTTCGCTCACTTACGGCATAGTTAGCTTAGTTAGGTCAAAAATAGCACAACTACCTTGGTTAGCTCATAACTTAGCGTATCTCCCTCCAAAATGACATAATAAGCTCAAAACAAGATAAGTAATCATCTTCACCTTCTTGCTCTCCTCCTTCTTCTACTCGTCCTCCTTCTTCAAGTCTTCTCCTTCTCCTCATTCTTATCCTTCTAGTTATATTCTCCAAAATGACATACTTAGCTAATAATCCTCCAAAATGACATAATTAGCTTATTTAGCTCATTTATGACATAATTAGCTTATTTAGGTCAAAAATAGCATAAGAACCTTGGTTAGGTCATAACTTAGCGTATCTCCCTCCAAAATGACATAATAAGCTCAAAACAAGATATGTAATCATATTCACCATCTTATTCTCCTCATTCTTCTTATTCACCTCCTTCTTCTAGTCTTCTCCCCCTCCTCCTTCTTCTCCTTCTAGTTTTACTCTCCAAAATGACATACTTAGCTAATTATCCTTCAAAATGACATTATTAGCTTATTTAGCTCACTTATGAAATAATTAGCATAGTTAGGTCAAAAATAGTACAAGAATCTTGGTTATCTCATAACTTAGCATATCTCCATCCAAAATGACATAATAAGCTCAAAACGTGATAAGTAATCATCTTCACCTTCTGGTTCTCCTCCTTCTTCTCCTCCTCCATCTTCTAGTCTTATCCTCCTCCTCCTTCTTCTCCTTGTAGTTTTGTTCTCCAAAATAACAAACCTAGCTAATTATCCTCCAAAATGACATAATTAGCTTGTTTAGATCACTTATGACATAATTAGCTTAGTTAGGTCAAAATAGCATAAGAACCTTGCTAGCTCATAACTTAGCGTATCTCCCTCCAAAATGACATAATAAGCTCAAAACAAGATAAATAATCATCTTCTCCTTCTTCTCCTCCTCCTTCTTCTAGTCTTCTCCTCCTCCTCCTTCTTCCCCTTCTAGTTTTATTCTCCAAAATGACATACTTAGCTAATTATCCTCCAAAATGACATAATTAGCTTATTTAGATCACGTATAACATAATTCACTTAGTTAGGTCAAAGAGAGCACAAGAACCTTGGTCAGCTCATAACTTAGCGTATCTCCCTCCAAAATAACATAATAAGCTCAAAACAAGATAACTAATCATCTTCACCTTCTTCTTCTCCTCCTTCTTCTAGTCTTCTCCTCCTGCTCCTTCTTCTTCTAGTTTCATTCTCCAAAATGACATACTTTTCTAATTATCCTCCAAAATGACATAATTAGCTTATTTAGCTTACTTATGACATAATTAGATTAGCTAGGTCAAAAATAGCACAATAACCTTGGTCACCTCATAAATCAGTGTATCTTCCTCCAAAATGAAATAATAAGCTCAAAACAAGATAAGTAATCATCTTCAACTTCTTCTTCTTCTCCTTCTTTTTTCCTCCTTCTTCTATCTCCTCCTCCTCCTACTCCACCTCCTCCTTCTAATTTTATTCCCCAAAATGACATACTTACCTAACTATCTTCCAAATTGACACAATTAGCTTATTTAGCTCAGTTATGACATAATTAGATTAGTTAGGTCAAAAATTGCACAGGAACCTTGGTTAGCTCATAACTTAGCGTATCTCCCTCCAAATTGACATAATAAGGTCAAAACAAGATAAGTAATCAGCTTCACATTCTTCTTCTCCTCATTCTTCTTCTCCTCCTTTTTCCTGTCTTCTCCTCCTCCTCCTTCTCCTACTAGTTTCATTCTCCAACATGACATACTTAGCTAATTGTCCTCCAAAATGATATAATTAGCTTATTTAGCTCACTTATGACATAATTATCTTAATTAGGTCAAAAATAGCACAAGAACCTTGGTTAGCGTGTGCCCCTCAAAAATGATATAATAAGCTCAAAACAAGATAAGTAATAACCTTCACCTTCTTCTTCTCCTCCTTCTTCTTCTCCTCCTTCTTCTTCTCCTCCTTCTAGTCTTATACTCCTCCTCCTTCTCCTAGTTTTATTCTCCAAAATGATATACTTAGCTAATTATCCGCCAAAATGGCATAATTAGCTTATTTAGGTAAAAAATAGCACTAGAACCTTGGTTAGCTCATAAATTAGTGTATCTCCCTCCAAAATGACATAATAAGCTCAAAACAAGATAAGTAATCTTCTTCACCTTCTTCTTCTCCTCCTTCTTCTTCTGCTCCTCCTCTAGTCTTCTCCTCCTCGTCCTTCTTCTTCTTCTAGTTTCATTCTCCAAAATGACATAATTAGAAAATTATCCTGCAAAATGACATAATTAGCTTATTTAGCTCACTTATGACATAATTAGCTTAGTTTGGTCAAAAATAGCACAAGAACCTTGGTTAGCTCATAAATTAGTGTATCTCCCTCCAAAATGACATAATAAGCTCAAAAGGATAATCGATCATCTTCACCTTCTTATTCTCCTCCTTCTTCTCCTCATTCTTATTGTCTTCTCCTCTTCCTTCTTCTTATCCTTTTAGTTTCATTCTCCAAACTGACATACTTAGCTAAATATCCTCCAAAATGACATAATTAGCTTAGTTAGGTAAAAAATAGCACAAGAGCCTTGGTTAGCTCATATATTAGCGTATCTCCCTCCAAAATGACATAATAAGCTCAAAACAAGATAAGTAATCATCTGCACCTTCTTCTTCACCTCCTTCTTCTTCTCCTCCTTCTTCTAGTCTTCTCCTCCTCCTCGTTCTTATCCTTCTAGTTTTCTTCTTCTTCTAGTTTTCTTCTTCTTCTAGTTTTATTCTTTTTCTTATTCTAACTTTCTTATTTTCATTTTGCAGATTTGATTCACTTCATGGAAGATGACATGCATGGAAGCGAGCACTGATGGAATGCTACTATTTACTTTCTGTTTCGATAAGATAAAAGTGTGAAATATGTGTGTGTATGGAGATAAGATAAGTATGTGTATGTATGATGATTGAAACTGTGTATGTATTGGAAGCTAGCCTATTTCTTATTTTTCTCTTATATGATGTTCGATAGATGGCCTATATGCTGCATATATGATATGTTTATTTTGAAACTTTATGTGGGTGTTAGAAATTATATATATCATATATGTATTTTTAAAATGCAGGGAAATGTATAAAATCAAACAAAATAGTGGCAATTCTGGTGTTTTGTCGTCTGTCGGCTGATGGCAAAGCTGCCACGTGTCACCCACATGTGCAACCTCGGCATCAGCCGGCTTGTCTTTGCCATCAGCTGGATGGTGTTTGCCATCAAGCGGCCTACGACAAAGGAGACAAGCGGGAGACGACAAAGGGGCGTACAAGCGGCAGCCGGATGGTCTTTGCCATTAGCCGCCACACGGCAAAGGGGACAAGCGATAGATATCAAAGGGGCAGACAAGCGGCAACCGGCTGGTCTTTGCCATCAGCCGACAAACGAAAAAGGGGCGGACGGCAGCGGTTTCCGAAAACGGCAGTCGACAATGGTGTCCAAGATGGCAGACGGCAACGGCGGCAGATGGCGATGCCTGCAGACGGTAAACACCCCGTTAGCCACCTAACAGAGTAGGTGCGTGTGGGATGTCGTCTACCCTCTTTCACATCTGTCGGCTGATGGCAAAGACCTTTTTCACCCGCCGTCTGTAGGAAGATGGAAACGAAGCTCATTTACCGGTGTAAGCAACCGAAAAAGTTTTGCCGACTGCCGGCGGATGGCAAAGGCTTGTGTCGTCCTTAGAGTTGGCCCTTGCCGTTTTCCACGGCTCATAGCAAAGAAGCGGATTCCTGTAGTGCATGTGTGGCATTAGTTTTCTCTTTTGAGCAAGTTGGTGTGCATAATATTCTCTTCATGATGCTATTTTGTTATTTTTGTATGAAGCAATTCTTGCACCCTTTGTTAAACTTGTCAGCATGAAAGTTGTAGTGTGTTGAGAGTACAAGGCCCTGGTATTTTTGTTTGTCATGGAAACCTTGTCTACTTGTGGCATTCTTACTGCGAACATGATATCTCAATGTTGATGATTTGGTAGAGGGAAATATGATTAAGTTTGAAAACTGTTGGGCACCCCTGCACGGTTAAATCTTTTGGGAAGCCGTACCGCGGTTATGTGGCAACTTGGAAATTTGTTTAACATCCAGTTATAGCAAACTTGAAGTGAACTTAATTAAAACGAACAAACTGTGTGTGTAACTGTGACTGTCTTTGCTCGTGAGTTTTTACTCTCAGAGAAAACATGGTGGGGTCATGTTTGACGTAAGTAGGTGTTCAAGATCACTTATTTCTGAGTACAAGATCACGCCCGTTTATGCCTAGACCACCCAATTTTAATTATGTACTCGTAAGATAGCTACCAAAACAAATGCTTAGTGCGCTACAACCTCACCACTTAACCAAACCTCACCCAGTGACTTAATTCGTCCCGATATCTTGGTCACAAGATTGTTGAGTCCCCTTGGGTCACAGATTATTACAACACCATAGGTTCAGGTACCGCAGATCCTGAGACAGATGGTGCTCCACAACTCCAGTGGGAGTACGATGAGGAGAATCGACGCATGTACGTGACCTACCCAGACGAGTAGAAGGGCCTTCGTCATCTCCTAGGATAGCGAGATAGACTTCATTGCATTTTATCGTTTGATTTCGTCTATATCGGACCCTCTCTTCTTGATGTCTAAATAAATGTTGTACGACTCTTCATTTAGCATGTGGCGAGTGTAAGCCAACTCATATACTCATCTCATCTTTAAATGTATATGCAATGATTTCTATACTTGCAAAATGCCATGATGTGTCTCTGTCCATATTAACGCCTCGTTCCCAAATACGGATAGTGTCGCATCATGGACGTCACACTTACCTAACCCTAGTCTACTCAATCCCTAGAGTCCCCACTATCTTTCTCCCACCTCGGGTTTATCAACAAGCCAAGCAGCACCCCCACCCTCGATCCAAAAATCCCCATGGCCTCATCCCCAATCCACAGCATCTAGGAGGTGACCTCCTTTACCCGTGAGCCCCACTCGGTCTACTACTAGTGCCGCACCTCGCTCGCCCTTGCCCCGCTGCCATCCCACTCCGTGTCGGTGACTGAAGCCCACGACCTCGCTGGATCGCGTGCCTACACTGTGCATCCGCATCGCCACCGGCCTGAGCTCGCCATCGAGCCCATCTGGACTCGCCGCTACCCGCGAGTGAGTGCCCCCATGCCCGAGGTCCTTTCCACAAGCTCCATCAACCCCGCGCCCGTGTCTCCCATCGTTGACCTCCCAGCGCTGCCTTCGCCCGCGTTTGAGCACGCCCTCACCGGTGACCATCAGGTCAACCCCCCCCCCCCCCCCGGGTCGTGCCCCACATTCTTCCCTTCTCCTATTGTTGCTTCTCTCTCCCAAACCTTGCTTTCCCCCTATCAACAGGAGCTTCCTGCCATTCACACACGCCCCTCCACCCATGACTACCTTGGATATGATCACAAATATTGCATATGCGTATTTATTTGAGGTGATTTCTGATAAAGGTTATGCAATAATTTATTTATCCTATAGAAAACAAAAGTACTCCACCTATTTTTATTTCATGACTAATTGCAGAACTACTGAACACTTATAAAATTCACCTATAAAGATAAGATAAAAAGAAATGTTTAGGTACTGTTTAAGAAGTTCTCTCACATCACTTTTAGCCCAAGAGAAGATAGAGTCCAAGTCTTTCATGTTTTGGACTCAGATTCGGACTCCACAGACATATCTATGTCAAAACACCAAGAAGTTCTATATACCGTCTCCAAATTGGGTGATTCTTATTCATTAAAAAGTAGATTTCATGATATTGCCATCCCAACAGGTTTCACCTTAAAATTGATCAGGAGCGTGGACATATTTACGAAACAATCTGACGTTGCACCAGAATCCGAGTCGAACTATAAGTCCAAAGGTGTCGCATCACCTCCACTTGGGCCCATGGGCCTTGTATGCCCTATTATTAGTTTTAGGCTACCTTGGGATGTTCTCCCACCGCCTTGGCCGGCACCTACTACTCCTATATAAGTACATCGATCTAGTAGCTTTTTGGTTGAGATATCTTTAGTTAAAAGTTAGCCATTGCAACTTCGTGTACTTCGTTTTTGTCCAACAACCAGACCAAGACCGCTTTCGGATCCCCACCTTTATCAATATTTCATCTATATTCACAATATTCAGATTGCTTTATCATACTATTGTTTGTTCTTTGACTGCTTGCAGGAAGAGACCTTCGTGGTCAGGTTGATCGTACTCCGGCGTGGTCAATAACCACTTGGAGTTGGTTTGACGATTGCTAAGGCTTCACATCATTCCTGTTTTTAGTCAGGTCGTCAAAGTCGTCTCCACCAAATCATAGTTATCATCTCATTGAAATATCGGGACTCTTCCTCTATCACGGCTAGTGTTTGCTGAATGAGAAATCTAGACACGAATGAACTAACATAATTCAAAACCGTAAGTGCCATAAAATTGTTGAATGACCAATCTAAGTACAAAACAATATGTACAACAATGTGGATAAGCCATCTATGCAATCCAAATGAATTGATGATTGTGCTAATTGCGCGTGGACATATATCAAATACCACTTGACAGCATGTTCACAGACATGAAACTATTGACTCGAAATCTTAATGAAAGATCCGTATAAATTTTGGATCACAACAAAAATTACAAGATTCGTACAGATTTCCCGAACTCCAGCATGAATCCAGATTGTCCCCCAAACCTAAGATTTAATCAGTAATGCTACATGCAAACAAAAATCATAATTACCATAAATAGATAGATCCTGCCGGTTTAATATCATCAAATAGTAAGTATGTTGCCTCGGGATTACTTACATCAGCAGAAGGATTGTTGGATTCTCCCTCCATGGAGGTGGCACCAATTACCTATTTTTCGTAAAATCTTTGAATGAACTTCCGCTCATGTCCTTCCATGTATAGATCAATCAACTACTTCCTTGACTTTGGGGAGGAAGTCGGCTTATCAGCTATCCAGATCCAATTCAACATGTCGAAGGCGCATGCAGGTAGCAGCGACAGGATCCTGAGTTATGAGTTCATGGGCTTCTTCAATCGTGGGAGACGTGTCATCACAGCAACCATTACGAAATGTGCAAAGACATCCAAATGCAAATGATCATATTAATGTTTCTATACGACCATTATATGGTCGTTTTCGACCTGTTTTATATATTGAATGGGTGTTTGAAATAAATGATATATTTGCTTCCCATAGTTTTGTTGATCATAAAAACGTTAAGGTCGTAGTTGGTTATTTCATTCTTTCACTGGTTATGCTTCAGTTTGGTGGAGCGAATATTATCGGTTACACCCTGATTATATACCTACTACTTGGGATGATTTGAAAGTTGCCATGCGAAACACATCCGTCCGTGTGTATTATACTCGTGACATGATTAAAAATTCCCAACATTTAAAGCAAGGTAGTGACACCATAACAAAATATTATGACGATTTACAAACGACCCTGTTGCATTCCTCATTAGAAGAAAGTGAAGATTTTATGGATAGATTTTGGGGAGGATAAAATCGTGATATTTAGGAGATACTAATAAATGAGAAGTGTTGTCCTATGGATCGTTTGTTTCGTCTTGCTTGAAAAGCTGAACAGGAAATAAAACAACGTATTGCCCACAAAGAGAACAAGCACAAGGTGCACATTTCAAGAGTTAATATGGTTGTTTCTTCAACTACTAGGCGTACTATGATAACCACATCAATTATTGTGAGGGCTACATCACCTTCACCATGTAACGCGTCACCACCAAGAGTGCCTACATCATCTGAGTTTATCATAAGAGGTAATGACAAAGGTACTGATTTTCCACCTTCACAAAAGTATGATGAATGCCTTGTCAATTCCAATGTACCCTATAATGAGCTACCCGTTACTTTGATTACACAGCCTATTTTAGAGGATTATGTTCATGATTTCATTTTTCCATGTGATCAAATAACTATAATATCAACAATTTTGAGTGCACCCATTGAATTAACTCTTGATGAGAAACAACCATGTGAATGAGGGAATAAATCAAATTTGGGTCAAATATATTTGAAAATAATTGTGCCACTGTTTAATCATTTTGATATGACCTCCAATCCTGGTGATGATTCTGTGTGAAATGACATGTTGCATGTTCGCTTATTTAAGAATGTTGTAGCATGTAAATTTGAAACAATTTCAGTTTATTTACCAATGTTGGGATGGTTTAATGATAAACATTCTCAACCTTTTGATATGAATAAGGGATTCACTTATCTGTGCAAATTGAGTTGCAATATTTTCATGCACTCTACTTCAAGTGATAATATTTTGACTTTATATTTCATAATATATAAAAGTTACTCATGTATACATGTGTCATATGTGCAAAACACAAGGGAAGTAAAATGGATGACATATACATATACAACATGTACACCTTATCTCTTTTGTTAGCCACATTTCAGATTAAGCAACGCCGAGGATAGCTTTGTTTTCAAGAAGGGGAGGATGATGAGGGTATGTATACCTTGGATATGATCACAAATATTGCATATGCGTATTTATTTGAGGTGATTTCTGATAAAAGTTATGTAATAATTTATTTATGCTATACAGAACAAAAGTACTTCACGTCTTTTGGCTTCATGCCTAATTTCAGAACAACCAAACACTTGTACAATCCACCTATAAATATGAGGGAAAAGAAACATTTAGGTGCTATTCAAGAAGTTCTCTCACGTGAATTTTAGCCCAAGAGAAGATATCTTGCACGTTCTGGACTCAGATTCGGACTACACCGACATATCTGTTTCAAAACGCCTAGAACTTTTGTATACCGACTCCAAATTGGATGATTCTTTCTTTTTGTTGGATTGTAGATTTCATGTGCTTCCCAACCAAATTGGATTCGCCTTAAAATTCATCCGGAGCATGGAGATATTTACGAAACAATCTGACGCTCAGACTCCTAGTCGAAGTATAAGTCCAAAGGTGTTGCATCACCTTGACTTTGACCCATGGGCCTTGTACATCCTACAGTTAGTTTTAAGCTGCCTTGCGACGTCCTCCCACCTCCTTGGCCACGACCTCTTGCTCGTATATAAGTACATCAATCTAGTAGATTTTTTGTTGGGATTTGATTAGTTAAAAGTTAGCGCATCTTTATCAATAGTTCATCTATGTTCGCGATATTCAGATTGCTTTATAACATTCTTGTTTGTTCTTCGATTGCTTGTAGGAAGAGACATTCGTGGTCAGGGTTATCGTGCTTCGACGTGATCAATAACCTCTTGAAGTTGGTTTAGCGATTGCTAAGGCGCAACATCGTGCACGTTTGTGGTCGGATCGTCAAAGTCGTCTCCACCAAATATAGTTATCATCTCATCGAAAGATCAGCACCCTAACCTCTATCACGGCTAGTGTTTGCTGAATGAGTAATCTCAAGACGAATGAACTAACACAATTCAAAACTGCAAGTGGCATAAAATTGTTGAATGACCAATCTAAGTACAAAATGATATGTACAACAATGTGGATAAGCCATCTATACAATCCAAATGAACTGATGATTGTACTAATTGCGTGTGGAAATATATCAAATACACTTGACTGCATGTTCACAAACACGAATACTACTGATTTGAAATCTCGAACCCCAGCATGAATCGAGATTGTTCCCCAAACCTAAGATTTAATCAGTAATTCTACATGCATAGAAAAACCATAATCATCATAAATAGATAAATCCTACCAATTTAATATCATCAAACAGTAAGTATGTTGCCTCGGGATAACTTACCTGAGCAGAAGGATTGTTGGATTCTCCCTCCATGGAGGTGGCACCAACAACCCGCTTTTCGGCAATCTTTGAACGAACTTGCTGCTCACGTCCTTCCATGTAACGAGCAATCAACTCCTTCCTTGGCTTTGGGGACAAAGTCGGCTTATCGGCCATCGAGATCCAATTCAGCATGGCGAAGGCGCGTGCAGGTGGCGGCGACAGCGATGGGAAAGAGGAGGACGAGTGGCGGTTGGGAAGAAGGGGACGAGAGGCGGCAGGGAGTAATGGCAAATGGTCCACACCATCTGATATTTTAAGCATCTAGTAAGTTTTTTCTGCGGTTAAGCACCTAGTAAGTAGGCGCGAGCGACATGCAGCTATAGTCCACAAAAACATATCACACCAAATAAATGAGCACATCAAACTATTTGATATGTTGGTCAAATGCAGCTACAATACTACTTAGATATATCAGACGTCACACCGACCAATACTTAGATATATAAGACGTTCTGATTAGTGCAAGAACAAGGCCTAGTATAGAAACATGGCTCATCCGTCTCTACAAAGCTAACCGGGTCGACGCGTGCAGTGTGTGCCACACTGACGACCGGTCGTCGGGTCAGTCAAAGGCGCCTTCGCGTGCAGCGTGGTAACATACATGTTATACGCCCGGTAACACACTAACGTCTCCATCAATGTAAGGCGACTTCACGTGCGGCGTGGTAACATACAGGTTATACGCCCGGTAAGGCACGGAAGGGGATCAAGCGACAAAGCAAGTTTGGTAAAAGAATAAAACGGGGGAGGGAAGCTTCTCTGTGTAATGTTAAGTAAATTGGGAAGAAAACCCAATCCCACTGAAGGCAGTCCCTGGAAGTAGCAGTCCCTGGAAGTAGCAGTCCCGATAAAATGACAAGAAAGGCTGGAGCGCTGAGACCTCCTTATTTCCTAAGTTCTTACAATCTTTACTGATAAGAAAGGAGCAATAAGCAATACGAACAGCTAAGAACAATAGAATAATATTTACATTATTTCATTTCATAATCGAGAGAACCGAACAATCAAGGAGAAGGATCACAATTGAGACCTAGCAACCTAGTCCAGACCCGAAGAAACCTAGTGATCGTAGTAAAGACGACTCCGGCACCACCACAAATAGCAAGCAAATGAACCCGGTCTAATTATCAATCAGATCTTGTTGATCTTCTCGCCTATCACAACAGGATTCTGCTTGGCAATCTGCTCCCGGCCAGCCTTCTTGTAGTCGAATGAGCATTCGTGGGAGTCTGCATAGCGGTGCATGGAGCAGAAAGTTCCCCCGCACCGGCACTGGAAACCAGTCAAGCCCACCTTCTTGCGGCATGAAAGGCATCGGTTGCTGGGCGGCTTTGGAGGTTCCTGTGCTGCTTGGCTATCAACTAAAGGCACGGCTCCTACTTCGTCTGCCTTTGCTTGCTCCAAGGTCACATTGGAAGATGATGCCACAGTGAACACCTTCTTCTCGGCTACAGGGGCGGCAATTGTCGTGGCCTTAATGAAGTCCCTGTAGCACTTGGAGCACATGTTGTTTGTCATGCTGCTACCAAAGAAGCCGCAATTGTTTACACATAATATTGGTGCCTCGGGTGTTTGGACAGTCTCCTCAGACTCCTTCCAGCTATCTTGTGTCATTGCCTGCTAACGGGCTGCAGGCGCAGACGTATGACAAATCGTTACCAAGAAATATTGATGCAAAAATACAACCAGCTTGAGTAACAAGCACGAAAAATATACATTATTAGTATCATAGGTGAATCCAACGTTGAATCCAACGTTGGTGCACATGCGGCTGTAAAGAAGAGATTGCTACATATATTAATATTATTTAATAAACGTAATAATAACCGAATGTGATCCTGGTTCAGGCTGTAAGCTAAAGAACTACTGTGAACATGAATCCATAAGGCATGTATGCATGACAGCCCTGCTCCCAAAGCTACAGAATTTTGGAATAATCAGTTCATAAGTCTCTGAAATCAGGGAGTCAATAAAAACTTTCCTGACTACGGCACTTGGTATACATTCGGATTAGGTTTTTCTTGGTGCGCAAGTGGAACTTTTAGACAGGCATACAAACAATTATAAGATCAAATATAGGCCGTCCATGATTCTTTCTTCCTGATCAGACTACACCCTATTAGCACATAGGTGTTACTAGAAACTAGATTGAACTTCAAACAAATTCATATTAGAGTCTGCAATTCCTGCATAACAAGATGACAGGTGAAAGCATGATTGATATTCCAATGCCTGGTGGCTGGTATGCTATGTGAATGACCAATCTTTATCTCGTCATTAATTCCTTTGTCCACATAATTATTCTAGACCTTTGGTTTATAACTTTATCAATCATGTCAAACGGTCATAGCATTTTTCAAAAGCCGGCTCAAGGAAGGCACGCAGCTGGATGAAGCAACAAATCCCTTCCCAGAGCATAATTCAAGCAATCCAATTTCTTGCCGGGACCTTGGATCTCATGCCTAAGTAACTGACCTTTCCAGGCTCTTCATACAGCGGCAAGTGGCAAAGCAATCGTAGCCAGCAGAGGCCTCAATGAATTCCTTTGGAACCTTATCCATGGAATCACCTCTTCCCCTGTGTGTTGTCCGAATCCAAAAGACCAATTACCTTCCCTGCACCGGTCTGTTCCCAAATCTATAAATTCATGCGCAGGCGCAAAACACCACAAAAAATTGAAGGAAAAGTCAACCACCTCCTCTAGACTAGACACCCACCACGACGATTACGTTGCACACGGAGGGGGAGGCGGACGCGTAAATCAAAACATAGCCGAACAATCCTACCAACCAAAGATCAATAAAATTCCTGCGCAGATACAGCGACACCGATCCCAAAATTAAAAGAAAAATCCTTCTATGAGAAAACACGCATCGGCAGAGAATAGACACCGGCAAGGAGCCAGATCGGCGGCGCGGCCTCCGGCGATCGGATCTGGTACGGTGGAAGGAGGCGACAGGCGGCGGGTACCAACTAACCTGTGGGCGTGAGGAGACGGCACGCGACTTTTTTTCAACGTAGAACTTTTCTTTTTCCGAGCGCTGCGCGTCGAGGAGGAAGAGGGAGCGGAGGGCGATACTGCGTGAGGAGGTGTGTGGCGCGCGTGTTATAAACGCCCAGGTTTTCTCGATTCCACGGTTCCATTTCCTTAGGGCTTTTTTATCACCGTTTTAGTTCAACACTACTGTATAAAAAATACACATCTTTCCATCGTTTCGTTTCGTTTCCGTTGCTGGAAATTTAATAACCGTCGGTAAAATACATCCGTAAAATTAATACATATGTATATAACTAGCAAAAGGGTCCGTGCGTTGCAACGGAAGAAAAAAATACCACACGCTTTTAATCTTTTTATAATCATTTTGATTTATTAAAATAATAAGCTAACTAACTAATGTAGTCAGTCCTATCCTATTTTGTTGAAAAATCAACCCGTCCATTGTTAATTCCATCATGATGAGAAATTGAGTGGGACAAGCAAAGCAAAACAAAGAGGCTACGTGAATTGATCAATGGACTGTTATCTTATTTCAGTCATGGGGTAGAGAATGTGGGATCAGATGACAAACTGAAGGTGGTGTTCCATTCTCTCTCTACAACAATGCAACCTTACATTCAATACATTCATTCATCAGCAAACAAATTCCCACAAAACAAACTTTCTTGCCGGTGCTTGATACACGGTTGGAGGCATGGGGAGGGGATCTCACCAGATGATGAGTTCCTGCCAGAGGAGGGGATACGATGAGGGAAGCAAGGGTTAGACGCCTTTATCTGGCCATAAGGAGTCGCCGTTGCCGCGCCATAACCTCGGAGTTCCCCGTGTGAGCCATGGAGGCCCGCCTCCACCTGCAAGTACTTCGCTCCGCCGCGCCTTATCCGCGCGCCGCCGCCGTTCTGCATCGAGCAGACGCATCGTCTCAAGTCGTTGTAGCTGTCGCGTTGATTTGATCCAGAAGCTGTGCTCGAGCGCCGAAACGGGGGCAGCAAGCGGGCAGAGGTACGACCGCGGAGGCGGGTGGGTTGAGATCGATAGCAGTGGTGGTTGAGGTCGGCCGCGGCGGCGAGTGGTGTGGCAGCGGCCTGGGGACAGGCCAGGGTGGACCAGGGTCGATGCGATGCGCTCGAGCGCTGCAACGGGGGCAGTGAGCGGGGAGAGATACAGCCGCGGAGGCGGGTGGGTTGAGATCGGCAACGGTGGCGGTTGAGGTCGGCCGCGGCGGCGAGTGGTTTGGCGGCGGCCTGGGCATAGGCTAGGGTGGCCCAGGGTCGACGGGAGGAGGCGATGCGTATGGGTATAATTTTTGCAGCGAATTGTTTTTTCCTTTTGCGTTGCAGATAAATGATGGAGCGTGGGTTGAATAACAAAAATTACACGGGCTTTTTTATAAAAATGTTGTGGTGGGTTTTTCGACGGAAGCAATAGCCGCTTTATTATTAGGTATAGATTACATCGCTTCCAAACACAACCTTAATCTCTCCAGATTAATAATAATTAATTAAGGAAAAGCAATATTTTTTTGTCCTAACATGTATCTAAAATAAGAACTGCGGCCGCAAACTAATTTGTGGTTGGATGGTCAGAGAGACAGTAGTATCCCAGCCTACTAGAGTAGTCTCATTGCTTGAATTATTCCTGAATTTATTTCAGAATTTTCGACGATACATTTTCAGTGGAAGGAGACGTTCCCGTGAACGACGATGCGCCTATAATAATTTCGTAAATCTTAAGATGATATGTCGGCTTACTCTTTCGGATTTACTCATAGGTCGGAGGTGCTCATAAGGGTAGGGTGTATATCTGTTCATAGAGGTGAGTGTATGCGTGTGTATATGAGCGCTTGCGTATATACTGTGTTAAAAAAACAAGAACTGCGGCCACCACGAGACGCTCACAGTGATTTAAAACATCTAACCGTCCATTTGGACTTTTGATGTGATTTGGGTCGTCCGATCCCACGCTGAAATGATCTGTGTCGTCAGATCGGAACCGAGCAATGTAGGAATGAATAGTTCCTCTCGTTCCTGCCACCGCCTATAAATTTGGTGCACCCACGAGGTTTTTTTGTCATCTCATCTATTGGCGTATAAAAGGGGGTGGCTCGAGTGGCGAAGGCCTAGCCGCCTCCTCCTCCTCCCGCACTCGCTTCTCCTTCACCCCTCCTATTCCTCCCACACCCGCGTCGCCCTGCCTTCACATCGCCGCCATCGTAGGCGCTCTCCGTGGCCCCCATACTCGACCTCACATCGCCCAACATCTCCTCCCTAGCCCTTGGCACTCGGTAGGAGGAGCACAGAAGCTCGTGAGGGGGTCGAAGGGCACTCTGGCTTCGGATCCGGGAGCGGTGACGACCATTGACGAGCTCGAGCTTACCCCTCTCCAGATGCCCTCAAGTTATGGATTGGCAACATGCAGCGGTGGATGAGGAGATCCACAATCAGCCGTTCCCGCCGCCCGTCCTCCTACGTCACCATCAAAGGGAGGATCACTAGAGTGTGTCCTCACCCCGTCGAGCTCGCCCCTTTCCACCGACCCTCAAGTTGTGGACGATGTGATCAATGACCAGCCACCGTCGCCCGTCCTCCTACTTCGCGATCAACGGGAGGAGTATGAGAGTGTGTCCGCATGTTCGTGCTACTCTGGCAAGAGGACAAACCAAGGTGATCGGCCTCTGATCTGTTGCGCTCCCACCACCCTCCCTTTCCCTTTTTCTCTCGTCATGTGTTGGAAATGTGCCCTAGAGGTAATAATAAATTGGTTATTATCATATTTCCTTGCTCATGATAAGTGTTTATTTCCATGCTAGAATTGCATTAACCAGAAACTTAAATATGTGTGGATATATAAATAACACCGTGTCCCTAGTGAGCCTTTACTAGACTAGTTCGTTGACCAAAGATGGTTAAGGTTTTCTAACCATAGACATGATTTGTCATTTCATATTGGGATCACATCATTAGGAGAATGATGTAATGACAAGACTCAATTTTAAGCATAGCATTTGACCGTATCACTTAATTTATTGCTACTGCTTTCTTCACGTCAAGTATATGTTTCTAGGACCATGAGGTCATGCAACTCCGTGACATCGGAGGAATACCTTGTGTCATATCAAACATCACTTCATAACTAGGTGATCATAAAGGTGCTCTACATGTATCTTTGAGGGTGACTGTTGAGTTGGCGTGGATCGAGCCTTTGATTTGTCACTCCGTATGACGGGGAGGTATCTCTGGGCCCTCTCGGTAATGGAACATCACAAGAAGCTTGCAAGCAATGCGGCTAAGAGGTTAGTCACAAGATCTTATATTACGGAACAAGTAAAGTGACCTGCTGGTAACGAGATTGAACTAGGTATGGAGATATCGACGATCAAATCTCGGGCAAGTAACATACCGACGGACAAAGGGAACTGCATACGAGATTGACTGAATCCTTGACACCGTGGTTCGATCGATAAATATATTTGTGGAATATGTAGGAACCAATATGGGCATCCAGATCCCGCTATTGGGTATTGACTAGAGAGGAGTCTCAGTCATGTCTACATGATTCTCGAACCCACACGGTTCACACGCTTAACGTTTGAGGATGCTAGAGCGGTATTGGGAGATGTACGTTGGTGACCGAATGTTGCTTGGAGTCCCAAATGAGATCCCAGACATCACGAGGAGCTCCGAAATTGTACACAGGTAAAAATTTATGTATGGGAAGTCATATTTTCGTTAGCATAAATGTCTCGGGTTTTGCCGATATTGTACTGGGAATCTCCGGGAAGGTCCTGGAAGGTTCTGGAGGGTTTCGAAGGAGTCCAAAAGGGTCCCTCCAGCCTCTAGGGCATGCATGGGCTGTAGGGGAACCATGGCCTTATTGGGCCAGGCGCACCATCCCTCTAAGGCCCATGCACCTAGGGGAGGGAAAATCCAAAGTGGGAGGGCCCTCCACTTGGCTTGGAAGGCACTCCTCCCCCTTTGGGCGCCCCCTCCTTGGAGGAGGGGCAAAGGGGGTTGTACCCCCCCTCTTGCTCCTATAAATAGAGAGGGCCGGGGAGGGCAGCAACACACCAATCCCTTCCCCCTCCCTTGGGCAGCCCCTCACCCCTCTTCGAGAGTTCTTCCTCGCTCGTAGTTTCGGAGGTGCTTGACGAAGCCGTGCATCCACTACTCCACCACTATCTCCACCATGTCGTCGTGTTAGTTGATATCCCATCTACTTCTCCGCCCTCGCCTATTAGATCAAGGAGGTGGAGACGTTATCGAGCCGCACGTGTGCTGAACACGGAGGTCTCGTCCATTCGGTGCTGGATCAGATTGGATCGTGAAGAGTACGACTACATCATCCATGTAATATACGCTTCTGCTTAATGGTCTATGATGGTGCATAGACTCACTCTCCCCTCTCATTTATATGCATCTCCATAGATATATGTTGGGTGTTCATATGATTTTTTTTGTTTTTCATTCTTCGTTCCCTAAAAGCCGGGCTCACCGATGCTTCTTCTCTCCCCGTCGCGCTTGGCCCATGCTGTTATTGGGAAGAATGCGAATGCCACTGCTCCATAGAGAAGAGCACCCGGTCCGTTGCTCTTTTGGTGGGGTTCTGACTATTTGGCTCTCGTATGCACAATAGTGTGGGAACGAGGAGACGAGTCTCATGAAGAAGGTGAGCGGAATGGAGACAAGGATGGCAACTTGTTGCTCCTTAGAGCAACCAAATATTCTCCATGGTGTGCGAGAAGCTAAGCAGCATATTTGAGAGGAAGGACTCGCCTTCTTGGCCTAGATGCTCTCAACTGCTCAGCTTGGTCTGCTTGCCCTTTTCCTGCCTCTGCATGAGGTGACTCCATTGTGATGACCAGCATTCTAAAGTGAACAGGATTGAGGAAGGCACACTCTTGTCCAGCTTATGTAAAGGAGAGGTATGACCGAGTGATGTCCACGGCATATCCAACACCATTGAGAAATTTCACAAGATGTTGTCTTTACATGTTTCCACCAAGATGTGCTTTAGTGTGCCAAGTGCCGATGAATTTTAAATAATATTTTAATTTTCAATGTAATTTTAGAATTATTGTAACTTAATAGTAGTATATTGTAGTCATCCATACAAGACAGTGTGTGGTTGTTTGAATCGAATATGTTAGTGCATCTAGTGCACCCTTGGTAGTTTTCGAGTATTGAAGACAAATGGATTAAGGGACTAATGAGCTTGTGGGTGTACACATGTGTTATAGTCCCTCAAGAGTTTGGTTTAACCGATGAAAGATGACTCCTAAAATGTATTTCTTCAAGTGGCGACTTTGATACATTTCATCAAGAAATTGAAGTGAAGAATTCGGTGTCACCGTGAAGAAATTTTCATCACCCCTTCTTCACTGAAGTGGTCTTCATTGCTTGCTAGAACATATGGACTATCAGAAATGCCAAAGGTTTTCATCATCAGCAACCCAGGTTCAGAAAATGGAGGGCTGGCTTTATTCAGGATATTTCACTCCTAGCACACAGGATTAAACCTAGTTTTAGGGATGATCTCCTTAGATGGATAGCATTTTTACCTCTTTTAGGTTTGTATCTCCCCTACATCTCTTGTACATTATTACCCTCCTTTGTACATATTTACTCCTTTTTAAATAAATAGAAAAGACTGTGGGGTGTTTCCCTACAGTAGCCGGTCAAAAAAAAAGAAATTGACGTGAGGACTTGAAGCTTGACGACTTTGTTTTCATATTTCATTTCTTCTTTCTTGAGTCATAGGGAATACCATACTATTAAAGGGGGTCTAGGCGAAGCATAGTCATATTTCCAACTGATGCTCAAATATAACATTCCTAATCCTTCGAGTGAAGAATTTGGAAATCTCTTACAACGCACACAAGTTCTTTAGTGACAGAGACAAAGTTCCTCTGGTTGCCAACGACTTTGGTCTGACTGAGGAGTTAGGAATTTGCCCGTGTGATATGCCTACCACGATGACTTTAAGAGGCCTGGCGAATTTCAGAGTTCAAATTTTCAACCGTTGTTGTTCTTTGCGCTAGCTGTCCAAAGGATCTTATCCTGACAACAGTCATATCATTAGGGGCATTTATGTCATATTATGTCGGGTTGCCCTTCGCAATAAATAGCCTCCACCACATCCGTTAGATGGTTGACTTCTCCGATAGAAATCGACATGTGTCATTTAGAGCAACCCTTCCTCTAACAACTTAGAGAGCATCCTAAGAGAGGAAAACCCCATACACCCAGAGCTTCAAAGTGATTCAGCATCATTGAAGAAATTGTCATGTGCGGAACTGACGCCCGTTAACTTTGAAGACTATGTATATGTCAGACGGTTGGGCGTCATGGTCTAGAGCATCCAAGAGTAATTGTGGATTGACGAGTGACCAAGTGTGTGAAGGTTTGGAAGTATACCTTGAAGACTTACCATGAGTGATTGGGCATAGTCTAAGTGACTATAGATCAAGGGGAATACGGTGAGCACTAAGTGTCTTCAGAGTGCAAGCTCAGCCACCCCAACCATACATACAACTATCCCAACAATTGGAACTGGTCGAACAAATCCATTATCTTCACCAAGCATCTTGGTTCTATTTATTCAACCCATCACTTGCTTACTCGCATCTTAAAGAAATTGCTTGTTATTTTTGTGAAGACTTTGACTAGAGACTTTCTCAATTTCCTCAATCTACATTCTTGAGTTGCTACACTTATCCTAATCCCTAGTTACTCTTTCACGTGTATACTTCAATTCATTATGACTACTATGTTGTTCATGTATTTCGCATATGCTTGAGTTCTTATCCGCTGTATTACTTTTCATTACCCTGCTATTTCCTCAGCTAGAAATTTCTCAGTGATGAATTTGTAAAAATTTCCCAACCACCTCCCTCTAGTCGATATAACACACTTTCAATTGGTATCAGAGAAAGAAACACCCTTGTTCTGTGTGACTTTGGTTTAACCACCTGAAGTTTTAGTTACATCAACTGCAGGTGTGATTAAGGTCTCTGCTGGGTGTTCTACCTTCGATGGGACGAACTACCCATATTGGAAGAACAAGATGTGCATGCATCTTGAAGCTATTGGCAATGATCTCTCGTACATCATGCAGAATGGCATTCCACCCATGGGACCGAGCGTCAACTCTACTGATGTGAAGATATTCAAGCAACTCGTCACTCAAGCAAAGAATTTCATATCTGGCCACGTGAGAAAAGGACAGTACATCACAGTCAATGCTTTGGAAACTGTGAAGCTTTTTTGGAAGAGTCTGTTGATAACCCACAAGTATGGGGGATCAATTTTAGCCTTTACCGATAAGTATGAGTGTCAAACCCAACAATGAGCTAACGGTAGAATTAATATCCCCTTCAAGTTCTACCGACCACCCATAGAATTCTATGCACTCTTAATGTTTGCTTTCATAGAACAAGAATAAAACTACACTGCGAGAATAAAACTAGAAGTACTTTGCTAGAATAAAACTGTGAATAATATGCAAGATAATAAAAGTTCATTGTTTAGTAGAAAGCTTTTTGTAACACAAGAGAAGGATTTGTCCCTAGGCAATTGATAACAAGATGAGTAATCATTATTGCAATTTAAATGAGGGGAGACATGACCTAACATACTTTGTGCACTTGGATCATATGAACTTATGAACGGAACTCCAGAAAGCATCCAAAACTACTAAACATCATTAAGGTAATACCTAACCATAGCATTAAGTATCAAGTCCCCTTTATCCCATATGCAACAACCCTCTTACTCGGGCATAAGAGTGTGCCACTCTCGCCGCCCACTATAAGCGAATCATGAACGTATTGCAACACCCTATAGTGGGAATCCCCCACGTGTTCGCGGCATAGAAGGAACCATAGGACAACACGAAAATAAAACACATAATTCAAACGAATGAAGATCATGAGTCAACCCATATGACAAAACAAATATACTCAAACATCATAGGATGGCAACACATCATTGGATAATATTATGTAGCACTAAGCACCATTCTTAAATAGAGATTACAATGTGTAGAAGAGGTGTTACACCACTGCATAGAGGGGGAGAGAGTTGGTGTTGACGATGCAAATTTGTTGGTGTAGATCGTCATCATGATGGTTCCCATGGTGGTGCTCCGGCGCCACCAGGAGAGAGCCCTCCTCCATCTTGTTCTTGCTTGGCCTCCCTCTATATGGGAGGGGAGTATCACCTTTGGTCCATGGCCTCTATGGCTTTCGGAGGGCAGGACCCCCTCCAAGATTGGATCCCTCTCTTTGTTTCTCTTTCGTATTTTCATTATGTTTTTTAGCGTTTCACCATTTCTTATATTCCCAGAGATCAGTAACTCAAATTGGGATGAAATTTTGACGAGATTTTTCTCGAGCAATTATGTTTATTGCGCTAAAGAAGGGATCCAACCGACTTACAAGGGAGTTACAAGGCAACACGGCACGCCCATTCCCTGGGCACATGATACGTCCATTTTGCATGATGATTTTTTATTGATATTTATATTGATTTTTGTCATTATTCCACTTTATGGTACAATTCTAATGCCTTTTCTCTCTTAGTTTGCAAGATCTATACAAATAGGGAAATTGCCAGAAATTGTAATTCTCAACGTGCAAGCCATGGGAAAGCTGGATTTTTTTCTCGACTCCAAATGACCTGAAACTTCACAGAGATTTTTTATATAATATAGAAGAATTATTGGAAAGAAGAACTACGAGAGGGGCCACCTATTGCTCCCAAGGCAATAGGGCGCGCCCAAACCCCATGGGTGCCCTGATGCCTTGGTAGGCCCACAGCGAGCCTTCAGTCCCCTCTTATGCTATATCAAGTGTTTTGACTTAGAAAAAATAAGGATGATACTTTCAGGATGAAGCGCCACTCTTTCGAGGTGGAAACCTGGGCAAGAGCCCTTTTGCTCTCCAACAGAGCGACTCTACCGGGAAAACTTCCCTTCAGGAGGGGAAATCCAATCCGTCATCACGACCAAAGATTCCCCTTCATGGGAGGGCCAATCTTCATACATCTTCATGAGCACCATCTCATCCCAAACCCTAGTTCATCTCTTGTATTCAATCTTTGTCTCAAAACCTCAGATTGGTACCTGTGGGTTGCTAGTAGTGTTGATTTCATCTTGTAATTGATGCTTGTTGGTTTACTTTGTGGAAGATTATATGTTCAGATCCTTTATCATATTCATTATACCTATGATCTTGAACATGATGATGATTAGTGAGTAGTCGCTTTTGTTCTTGAGCACATGGGATAAGTCTTGTTATAAGTAATCATGTGAAGTTAGTACTCATTCGATATTTTGATATTATGTATGTTGATGCTTCCTTTCGTGGTGTCATGTGAACGCCGACTAAATGACATTTCACCATACTTGGACCTAAGGGAAGGCATTGTGGAGTAATAAGTAGACGATGAGTTGTTAGAGTGAGAGAAGCTTAAACCCTAGTTTATGCGTTATTCTATAAGGAGTTGATTTGAATCCACATGTTCCATGCTATGGTTGGATCTATATTAATTGTTCTTTCGTAGTTGCGGATGGTTGCGAGAGAGGGTAATTTTAATTGAGTTTCTTATTCAAGTAAGAACAGCACCCAAGCAACAATCCACCCACACATCAAATTATCAAAGTAATGAGCGTGAATCAATCAACATGATGAGCATGACTAGACAGAAATTGCCATGTGTCCTCGAGAGCGTTTTCCTTTATATAAGAGAACTTTGCTATAAAAAGATTGGTACAGCTTTCTGCACACTTGCAACTATTGTTACTTGTTACTTGTTATGAATTATCTTGCTACAAAACTATATATTACTGTTACCTATAGCACTTGCAGAAAATACCTTGATAAAAATTGCTTATCATTTCCTTTTGCTCCTCGTCGGGTTCGACACTCTTACTTATCAAAAGGACTACGATTGATCCCCTATACTTATGGGTACTTAAGACTCCTTTCTGGCATCGTTGCTGGGGAGCAAAATGCCTTTGCTAAGTGGAAATTGGTAAGGAAAATTTTTTGGTATGTGCTGAAATTTACTGTTGGTTGTTATTATGGAGGATAATCCTTTGAGGGGCATGTTTGGGGTATCCCCCCCGACAAGAAGTGGGAAAAGGCGCTCCTCAACCTACTGAACCTAGTGAAAATATTTATTATGAAATTCCTTCGGATATGTTAGAGAAACTGCTAGCTAATCCTTATGGAGGAGATGGAACAACTCATCCTGATTTGCATTCGATATATGTAGGTAAGATTTGTGGATTGTTCAAGCTTGCAATTTTATCCAAAGATGGAATTAAGAAAAATGTATTCCCTTTATCTTTGGAGGGAGATGCATTGATTTGGTATAGGCTATTGGATGATGCTGGAACATGGGACTAGAATCGATTGAAGCTGGAATTTCATGAGAAGTCTGGTTCATCATGATCGAAATTATATGTATAATTTCTTGCCTTGTGAAGAAGTAAGTGTTGCTCTAGCTTGGGGAGGCTTAAGTATATGGTGTGCACATACGCCAATCATCATATCTCAAGGGAAATAATTATACAAAACTTTTATGCTCGGCTTTCTTATAATTATCAATTGATGCTTGATTGTTCTTCTACTGGTCCTTCATGAAGAAAACTATTGAATTCAAATGGAATGTTCTGTAAAAAAGTAAATGCAACTCTCAAGATTGGGAAATCGATGAAGGTAAAGATTCAGATATAAAGCTTCAGTTTGATTGTTCTTCTACTGGTCCTTCATGAAGTAAACTATTGAATTCAAATGGAAACGGATACTTTTCATAAGTTAGCACTAAATATGGACTTGACTCTAAGATAGTAGGTTCCCTTTGTGAATCTTTGCATGCTTATGTTGATCTCCCTATGGATAAGTGGTTTCAATATCATCCAGCCATTGGAGAATTGTCAAAGGAACATATTGAAGTTAAAGATGAAATATTTATTTGCCGTGTTGATCCAGTTGTGCCTACTGCTTACATTGAGAAACCACCTTTTCCAGTTAGGTTTAAGGAACCTGTTAAAGCTACAACCATGGTTAATAAAAGCAACGTTAGGACACCCAAACCTTCTAAAAAATAAATTTAGAACCTATTATTGCTATGGTTAAAGATCTATTGGTTGATAACATTCATGGACGGATTATTTATTTTTGCGACGAGGCTCCTAGAATTGCAAAACCTGCTAGAAACGAAGGGGATGTGTTAGATAAGAGTAAACCAGTTGTTGGCATGCATGTTGTTTCTGTTAAAATTGGAGATCATTGCTATTATGTATTATGTGATATGGGTCCTAGTCTGAGTGCTATTAATTTTACTTCATATCAAGAAATTATGAATGATATAGCACCCTCTGTGATTGAAGTCATTGATGTCACTATTAAACTTGCGAATAGAGATACTATTTGACCACTTGGGATTGTTCGAGATGTTGAAGTATTGTGTGGAAAAATCAAATATCCCACTGATTTCTTAGTACTTGGTTCACTACAAGATAATTTTTGTCCCAATATATTTGGTACACCATTTTTGAATACCATTTGTTCTGAAATTGATCATGTTAAAGAAATGGTTAATGTGAGTTTTGGTGATGTGTCTCATGATTTTAAATTCTCTAAGTTTGGTAGATAACCACATGAGAAAGAACTATAGAGTATAGATGAAATTATTGGTCTCGCTTCTGCTGTCATGCCTCGTGCTGATGTTGTAGAGCCATAATTGCTAGACCATGAAAATGATATGCATAGCATGAGAGGAATGAAATAGATTTGATATTCTTTAAGATGGCACCTATCCTTAAACATAATTTGCATGTTGAAATTTTAGAAGATCCTCATCCACCTAAGGGAGATATCGTGTTTAAATTAAAGAGATCACCTCATACATTGAAATATGCTTATCTTGATGAAAAGAAGATATATACTATTATTATTAGTGCTGACCTTTCAGAGCATGAAGAAAAGGGATTATTCAAAACTCTAAAGAAGCACCGAGGTGCTATTGGATATACTCTTGATGGTCTTAAGGGCATTAGTCCCACTCTATGTCAACACATGATTGATATGGAACCGAATGCTAAACCTAACATTGATTATCAATGTCGTTTGAATCCTAAATTTAAAGAAGTTGTAAGAACTTCATTATTAAAGCTTATGGAGGCACGTATAATCTATCATGTTGCTGATAGTAGATGGGTAAGTCATGTTCTGATGAGGACATCAATACCATTGTTACACCTACATCCCCTGTTACTATACGTACATGACCAATTACTAGAGCTCGTCCATGCCAATTGTATTACCAAGTACTTTCGTTTCTTGGAAATCCTTCTAATGTTCATGAACATACGATGCTGCCTAAATTAGATACTTTTGTTTTACTTTTGAATGAAGGACCTAACATGGACAATAAGGATGGCCATTAGAGTGGGAAGAAGCATGGACAAGAAAGCACGTGCCAGATAGAACAATGGAGCTTCGAGTGGTGATTTTCACACTTTGAAGCTACCATAATGAGAGCATGAAGGTTTGGACAAAATATACAAGAAGTCACTTCATAAATTTTGTTCATAGGCTATTATAGGTGTTGTGTCATCTTATTATTGGGATAGTCCCATGTAGTTTGGAAATACCACATTATAGGTTGTCTTTGTAGTCTGTATGTATGCGAAACCCGAGTTAGGGTTGGTTTCGGACCCCTCCTCCAAGGGATCACGACATTCCTCTCTATTCCCTCATGTATAAAACCCTTAGGGCACCGTTTAGACTTGGGTTTTGTCTAGATTATAAGTTAGCCATGGCGGCAACTTCGCATCACTAGAGGAATCTGCTTCTTTGCCTGACGACAAATTTTTCAGCATTGAAAGTCATGGTAAAGACCTTCTTTGCCGTCTACCGGGAGGCAGCGGACGACAAAGATCTTTGTTGTCGGTCCATCTAGACCAGCACACGGCAAGGGTACTAGATGATATCGAATAGCTGTCAGTCCCATCAGGTGGCTAACGGTAGCCTTTACTGTCCGCCAGTTGACGACAACCTTTGTCGTCTTTCAGATGACGTCACCCTAGCTCCACCAACTAGCTGCCTTCCATGTCCTTTGCCATCTGCCTGAGTGGTCCTTTGTCGTTTGCCTAACTATAGCTGACAACAAAGTGACCATATGGGTCATACCTGCTGCTCCCAGGTTGCACACGTAGCTGCCACGTGGCGCCTTTTCCATCAGCTCACAGAGAGTAAAGGCCTTTGTCGTCGGCTGGCAGACGACCAAGTCCTTTGTCGTCGGCTCATAGATGGCAAAATGCCTATATTGCCACTTTTTTGTTGTTTTTCAGTTATTTGCGTTCTTTTATAGAATACATCTATGATATATATAATTTCAAACATCATATATAGTTTCAAACATCATATAAGAAGCATAGATCATGTATCCAACATAATCTAAAAATATTGAGCAAGACAACAAATAGGATAGCTTCATATTGTTCATCCATATATACACATAGTTTCAAACATCACACTGTTCATCCATACAAATCGAAACAAAAACAAAACAATAGCATTCCAGCAATGCCAGCTTCGTTGAAGTGAATCAAATCTGTAAAATGAGAATAATAAAGTTAGAAGAAGAAGAAGAAGAAACCTAGAATAAGAAGAAGAATACTATAAGAAGAAGAAGAAAACTAGAAGAAGAAGAAGACTAGAAGAAGAAGAAGAACAACAACAACAACGACAAGAAATAGAAGGAAAATAATGAGTAGAAAGAAAGAAGAAGCTCATTCTTCTTCTTATATTCTTTCTTTTTCTTCTATTTCCTCTTCTATTCTTTTTTCTTTTTATGTCATTTTCGAGCTTATTATGTCATTTTGGAGGAACATAAGCTAAGTATATAACATTTATTAGCTAGCCATGGTTATTATGCCATTTTTGACCTAACTAAGCTAATTATGTCATAAATGAACTAAATAAGCTAATTATGTCATTTTGGAGGATAATTAGATAAGTATGTCTTTCTTGGGGAAAATAAGCTAACTATGTAGCATAATAGGGCTAATTAGCTTGTACAAAGCTAACTATGCAATTTTTAAGCAGAACATTTGTGGGGACCCCGACTTACGAGTCGAGATCGCCGAATGAACGTGCTCAGTGATCCCGCAGATCAATGCTCACCGAACACAAAGATACTAAATATTGAGAATCTTACATCCAAGTACCGAATTATTACATCACATGACCGAATGGTCAAGTGCACAAGGTAGGGCCTATAAGGCCAAATAACACTGATACAACTAGTAGCGGAAACTTAGGGCTAAGCGGGTGCCCATGCCCTCAGCCTACACCAACATGCATTCTGACTGGGAAGCGTCCTAGTTCGCAGGGCCGTCTCCAAAGACGTACTCTTCTCCAAACTTAGGTCCTTTCATGTCTGGTCAATAGTATAACCAGTGGCAAGCCAATGAGTACTTTTGAATGTACTCGCAAAGAACCCATGATATGAACAATGCAATGGATAGGATAACAGGTAATATGCATCTTTGGTGGATAACAACTTGGTTGTAAATAAACATGATCATGGGTGTGCAACATAAGCTAAATGTTGATTTGAAGAACAGGTTACAGATATGAACATATCTGTCAAGGGTTGAACACTCCGGGTTCACCCTATATGCCAAGTCATCAAACATGGTCATATCAACTGTTTCTCAGATAACACCTTTGAACACACACACACACTCACACTTGGTTTATGCGGAAATGACTAGATGTAGTTTAAGAAGGACCACCCAACCGTCCTTGACCGTGGACACGACTATTCGAATAGTTTTACACTCTGCAGAGGTAGTACGCTGGACCCACGGGATACGGGAAACTTCCGTGTCATCCACGACTCGCAGTATATAACATAACCGAGGTAAGTAGCCGATCAATGCCTTTCCCCCGACGATACTAGACAAATAGGTCCACTCGATTGGTACCCAACCCACATGATGTACATCTTACGAGCACCGACTCTGGACAGTATCATCCATGCGGGGACCAACGATGTGCCTGGAACACGTAAAAATCTCATAGTCACCGTACCTGGCACGACCCCATCACGAGAGTGACCACACATACCTCCCGCCACTAGTAATGTGGCTCTTTGCTAGCACCGACTAGAGTAATAAACAAAGCCCCATCCCATAAAGGGGTAACGTGGTCGTACATGTAAGGTTGGGACGGTCGACACATCATAAATCTATTCTCATTTCCCAAACCATACACACACAAAATACCCGGTGCACCATTTCACAAAAAGTGGCCACCTATCTCATCATCACCCTCGGGCATTAGTGGCACCCGACGGGGTTTTCATAAACCTTTGATTTATACCACCATCATGCTCATGCTTCTATGCTTAGCTCTACTTGTCAACATGATATTAGCGTGACCCTCATAGGTGGTAGGATCATGCTCAAAATGCAAGTGCTCCGGAGGAGCCATCGGTAATATCACTTTAATGATTTACCGATGCTTATGATCACATGCAACAGAAATATTTGCTACACTAGCATGCAATATAACAAATGCTCAAACATGGTCAAAGGGCTGCTTGCCTTTGCTCTCATAGTTCTCGGGTCTTCGAGGCCTTCCGATCCAACTCCGAGAACTCCGTCTACTCGTCAACTATCGTTGGAAACAATCACAGTCAGCCGCACAACTAGCAGACCAAAAGTGCTATATAAAATAAAAGTTTTATTTTTCATGGACCTCTCTCGTCCTAAGAAAAATACCCGAAGCTTGCCAGGGGAGAGTTGGACCATCATGGATTTTTGAATGGATGAGAGGAGGAGTAGGGGATCTTTTATGAAGCCCATAGGAAATATTATGATAAAAATGAGTGGAGGCACGCATTTAACAGAGAACAATTTTAGAAATATTTAGGAAGTTGATTCACTGGATTTGGAGTTGGTGTGAATATACCAGGGATTTTCTAATAGTGGATAAATAGCAATAGGAAGCTATTTATTTATTGCAACAGAAATATTATACACAAAAATGTTGACCAAGCCTTCAAAAATAGGATATAATATTAGAAGGCTGTGGAATTTGGAATCACTCCATTTGGAGTTGATTTGAACCTTCTAAGATTTTTCAAATGGGGCTAGAAGCACTCAAATCTGTATTTTAAATATAAATACGATATAAAAGTGGTTTAGAAAAATGTGCAAAGCACACCTCTAGATAGAGCCTAAATTGTGGGGCATGCAGAAATTTGAATAAACCAAATTGGAGTTACAATGATTTTAATACATATTTTGAAGATTACAGATAAAATAAAAGGTGGAAAATGGAGGGGCTATCCCGCGCTCTGGGCACCAGATAGCTAATGGGTCGGCCCAACCATGCGAGGGGGGGGGTTATGACGCTGGTGGCGCACTTCGGCGGAGGCTCCTTCGCCACAAAGAGGCGGAGTCGGGGCGAGGTGCTTTCACCTAAATGGTGGCCCCAGCCCTTTGCTCACTGACAGGCGGGCCCTGGCCACCGGTCATCCCCTACCTCTCGCCCACGATGGAGGAGCTAGGGAGAGTGAGGTTGGGCCCGAGCGGTCACCTGCCCTGGTGGCTCCGACGAGGGCTGGCGGTGCCGCGACCGCCCATGAGCTCGGGGAAGGGAGTCGCGCCCTCCTAGGCCGCTGTCACCTGCTGGAAGGCGTCGGAGAGCGCCGACACCTGCCGCGGTGGAGGCGATGGCAGTGGCCCTAGGATCTCTGCTCCAGGCACTGGAAGAGGGGGAGAGGAGAGGGAGGAGACTGCGAGGATGCATGGGCTCGTCTCAGACCAGAGAGAGAGGAGGGAGGCCCTGAGTGCCCGGATTTGAAGCTGCTCCCAACGGAGAGCTTCGGCCAAGCCGACCATGGAGGGGGGAGAGCTCGAGAGGAGGAGAGGGAGCTCAGGGGATTGCTGGGAGGGAGGAGGAGCTGAGTGGGAGCCAGAGAGCTCGGGGAAGAGGAGATAAGAGAGGGGGAAGGGTGAGAGAGCTCGGGAGCTCTCTGGATGCTCCTGGTGCATGGATGCCACACGCTCCAGAGGGAGCTCGGAAGTTAGTTGATGGATGGAAATGCTTGGGACGGTCAAAAGAGGGGCTTTGATAAGCTGAGACAAGGTTTGGCTGCTAGGTTCAGGCTGTGGGGAAGGTTAAGGTGCAGAGCACCAGTTCTGCATGCCAAGAAGGTGGTTACCATAGCCACTTATGTCTAAAGTAGCATTTTGACCAGTCAAGGACGTCCTGCAGGCAGGGCATACATGCAGGAGGATGACTCTGGAGCTTGGTAGCTAGTGAAGCTAGTTTGAATGGGTTTGGACTCTGATTAAGTTTGCAACAGGAAACTAGGGGCTAGCAAAAGTGGTTTTCAGAGGGGAAGTTTTGGGGTGAAACCATGTCTAGCATCATCTAGTATGGAAGGACTACACCACTGCAAGGTTACGGCTCAAGCAAGGGAGGGTAGCTAGTACTTGTTGTACAAAGCTATATTTCAGCCAGAAATCTAGTTGTAGATGTTCTACTCATTTTCTCCACATGAGCATGCCATCTCTTGGCTTGAAATGTTGCCTTGGGATGCTAGGGGGCCTTTGGAAAGAGATGAGGACTTTGGCTTAAGCAGAAGTGGGGCAAGAGGGGTAAATATGGTGATTCCATGGGTAAAATGAGGAATAGTTACATAGAGTCTCCCTCCAACAATTGGCTAGAGGCTATGGAAAGGCTACTGGAGGTAAAATGTAACTAAATAGGGCTGTGGTAGAAAAATGAGCTCAAGGGTAAAAGTGGAAGGGGCCAAAGTAGCCACTTTAGTGAGTGCACACAAGGTGTTTGATGAGTGTTAGGGCAATCAGATGAACTTCAATGGATATGAAACTTAACAAAATGAAATAATAGATGAAAATAAGCTCGGACACCAAATTTGGGATTTGGTGGAGAAGGTTTCCAATGTAGACTTGGAAAACTCATGAAATGGACAGAAATGGCCTTTTGCTTACAAATATATTCAAATCAATTCCCACAAATCCAATATTTGGTGTGGGGGCATTATTTGAGCATTAAAGCATGCCCAAAATGTTTGGAGTCAATTGGAGAAACTTTATAATGTAAAGTTTCCCAAAGTTAAAAATCAACAGAGAGGGTTTTGAGAGGCTTGGGACAAGTTCTTCTATTCTCCTTGATGCACCACTTGGTGTGGATGCATTATTGGAGTATGAGAACATGTCTACCAAATTTGAGCACAATTGGAGATACTTGACAATGTAGAGTTGATCAAATTTGGATCTGGACACATATGATTATAGAATAATTAGGGGAGTTAAATCAACTTGGATTGAGATGAAACTTGGCAAGATCATCACATATATCATATGTGACTTGCTATAATTTTACAGGAATTTATTGAGAATATTTCTTATAGAAATATTCCAAAAGCTTGAAATAGGCAGGAAGGGTTTTGGAGGGGTTTGCCCAATATTTTGAACATGACCATGTGTTGAAACTCATATATATATATATATATATATATATATATATATATATGTCCACTCAGTTTCCCTAAATTTTCTCAAATATTTTGAAAGCAATAAAAATTAACTTTCCTTGAGAAGATACCATTTCTGGCCTCACAGGAAGGCATTTAATAAAATAGTAAAATTACTTTTAAAATAATAATATTATGGTTTTGGGAAGCCATTTTGATAATAGGTTTTAAATAAAATAATTGGTGCAAAATAAATTCCCTAATTTGAGGACTTGTACTACAATTCTCATCTGAGGTGTTTTGAAAGCTTAATTCAAAGAAAGGCCTTTTTGGTGAAAATAATATCTGGTAAAAATAGTTTCTGGTCCTAAACACATGGCATGATCATTAGGCAGGAGTTTTGGGCTAAGGAGGTGAGTATGGAGAGTAACAAGAATTATTGAGAATCAAACACATGCATACCAGCAAGCAAGCAAACAACACTCACTTCAAGCATTACAAGCATTCACAAAAAAATATTGGTCCTAATTTTTTAAATAAGTTAATTAGTCAGGAAAGCTTAACATAGGGTGTTACAAACCTTACCCCCTTAAGAAAATCTCGTCCCCGAGATTTGTTAAGGTGATTACAAGGGCCTGCTCCTGCTATGTTGTTGAACAGAACAATAGAAATTTATTCCAAACACGCGGTCTGGCGTGGTCACCACAAGAATACCACTTATTGGTGCGTCTGCGGTTCACGAAGACGTTGATGGAAGGGAAATATTACAATTTCTGGTTGCTAATCGTACCCGGTGCTTGGCACCTACTCCGGCCGACAGGTGGGCCCAGGGGCTGCCGTCAGCCTCTTCTTCTTCCTCTGATTACTCTTTCCTAGGTGAGTCCCATGTGCTGCCTCCACTTGCGGTGCCTAGGGCGTAGGGTGTCCGGGGCCGCCGTGCGGTGGTGCGCGGTGAGCCAGCTGCCGGCGCAGCGAGCACTCACCTCGCGGGCCTGGGCATGTCGGCACTGCTGTGGGATTCCCAGCGAGCACTGACGACCGAGCGACAAGCGGGGCTAGTGGCCTTGCTAGTGGCCCACCGAGCCTGGCTATAAATTGGCCAGGGAGTCCTTCTCGTTCTCCCACCTGGCCTCGTCCCTTGCTGCTGCTCCGGTCCTCTTCCTCCTCCTCCTTCTCCTTGCAGGTGCTCGAGGAGGGACACCAATGGTGGAGGATACCCCGGGGTGGCTCATAATCATCTTGTCCGGAATGGTGGCGATGCTGGTGCGGGTCTCGACACTGTACTACGCGATCGTCCACGATGATCGTCATGATGCTGTTGCTCTAACGGCGGCTCTCCGTGGCGGCAGGGTTCATGACGACTAGGCAACTGCTCAGTGTACGTGTGGTGCTAGTGTGTTAGCGGTGTTCCACGAAATATATACGTATGTGGTTTTCTTCCCACGATGGAACCGAGGTGTGCCATAGTGGCAACCGGTCAGGTGTTAATGTGTGTGTGGTCGTGAACGTGGTTGTGGTCCGGGTGGAGGTTGCTTCCGACGCGTCTGCCCTTGCTGGTCTTATAGTCTTGCACGTTGTAGTTGGCATAGTTGACATAGGATTTGCAATAAAACTTGTTGTTTCTTCTCCATTGTCGTGGCTCCGTGATCATGTCGATGCTCCACCATGCTTGCGGGAATTTGTCTTCGGTTGCTGGAGGGTTGCAGTGCCTTGCTCTAGAGAGGCGTTGCAGTCCGCGGAGTCTGTGGCTCATCTAAACAGGACTAAGGTGTTCGTCCTCTTACTGGGCGAATAAGTATGTCATCCGTGAGGACAACAACATAATTTCCCAAGCATCACATAAGCACAGTGCTCATGAGACAGGTGAGGGAGCGGAAACTCGTTATGGGTGGTTATTGGTCGAGGGGTTCGTGGTGCAACATGACCTAGTCCTGCATGCCATTGTTCGCCTTAGATACGATGGGTGGTGGTCGGGCGGGGTACTCGCCATATTCCAACGATTTAGAGTTGTTTTCTATGGTCGTAATCCGACCACCTTATGGCTGGGTGAAGCTTTAGGGTCTCAAGGAACTTAGGATGTGGGCGAAAATTCATCCTATTATCTCTAAGCACAAAACTTAGCTGCCAATAGACCGACCATTAACTTTGGACAATCACCCTATTATCAAAATACCATCCCACATAAGTCAACTCCATACCACTCATGCTAGTCAACTCTGGGTTGAGGGAAGAACTAACCCAAACACTACAAGTATGGTGTAGCTACATTGTGTTGGGGAACATTCATGGGAAACAAAAAACTTCCTACGCACACGAATACCTATCATGGTGATGATCATCTACGAGAGAGAGATCTGATCCACATACCCTTATAGATCGCTAAGCGGAACCGTTAATAAATGCGGTTGATGTAGTGGTATGTGATACGACCATTTTGCATCATGCTTTCATGTTGATATTTATCACTTTATGGACTGTTATTATACTTTGTGGTACCATACTTATGCCTTTTCTCTCTTATTTTGCAAGGTTTATTTGAAGAGGGAGAATACCGGCAGCTGGAATTCTGGACTGGAAAAGGAGCAAGTCTGAGTCCTCTATTTTGCACAACTCCAAATGCCCTGAAAATCAACGTGGAATTTTTTGGGAATATATAAAAAATACTGGGCGAAAGAAGTGCCAGAGGGGAGCTGCCAGGGGCCCACAAGCCTGGTAGTCGCGACCTGCCCCCCTGGCCGCGGCTACAGGGCTTGTGGGCACCCTGGTGGCCCACTGGCCCCCCTCTTCTGCTATATGAAGGGTTTCGTCCAGAAAAAAAATCAGGGCGGAGCTTTTTCGTGGATTCTCCGCCGCCACGAGGCGGAACTTGAGCAGAACCAATCTAGAGCCCCGGCAGGACGATCCTGCCGGGGAAACTTCCCTCCCGGATGGGGAAATCGTCACCATCGTCATCACCAACACTCCTCTCGTCGGAGGGGAGTCATCTCCATCAACATCTTCATCAGCACCATCTCCTAGCCAAACCCTAGTCTATCTATTGTAAGCAATCGTCATCTCGCGACGCCGATTGGTACCCGTAAGGTTGCTGGTAGTGTTGATTACTTTTTGTAGTTGATGCTAGTTGGTTTACTTGGTGGAAGATTATATGTTCAGATCCATTATGATATTCATTACTTCTCTGGTCATGAATATATCCATGCTTTGTGAGTAGTTACTTTTGTTCCTGAGGACATGGGATAAGTCTTGCTATTAATAGTCATGTGAATTTGGTATTCGTTCGGTATTTTGATATGCTGTATGTTGTCTTTTCCTCTAGTGGTTTTATGTGAACGTCGACTACATAACACTTCACCATATTTGGGCCTAGAGGAAGGCATTGGGGAGTAGTAAGTAGATGATGGGTTGCTAGAGTGACAGAAGCTTAAACCCGAGTCTATGCGTTGCTTCGTAAGGGGCTGATTTGGATCCAGTAGTTTAATGCTATGGTTAGACATTGTCTTAATTCTTATTTTGTAGTTGCGGATGCTTGCGAGATGGGTTAATCATAACTAGGATGCTTGTCCAATTAAGGGCAATACCCAAGCGCCGGTCCACCTACATATCAAACTATCAAAGTAACGAAAGCGAACCATGTGAACATGATGACAATTAGCTTGACAGATTTCCCATGTGTCCTCGGGAGCACTTTACTTGCTATAAGACTTTGTTCAGGCTTGTCCGTTGCTACAAAAGGGATTGGGCCACTTTGCTGCACCGTTTCTATTACTTGTTACTTGTTACTTTTCACCTGCTACGTTTCACCTCACCACACCATCACTTGTTACCGCTAATTTTAGTGCTTGCAATTATTACCTTGCTGAAAACCGTTTATCAGAGACTTCTGCCCCTCGTTGGGTTCAACACTCTTACTTATCGAAAGGACTACGGTTTATCCCCTATACTTGTGGGTCATCAAGACTCTTTTCTGGCGCCGTTGCCGGGGAGTGAAGCGCCTTTGGTAAGTGGAATTTAGTAAGGAAACATTTATATACTATGCTGAAATTTATTGTCACTTGTCACTATGGAAACTGTTCCTTTGAGGGATTTGTTCGGGGTATGTTCACCACGAACGGAAGCACGGGGAGTTTCTCCTCCACCTAAGGTACCTACTGAAAATATCTTTTATGAAATTCCTTCGGGTATGCTTGAGAAACTGCTGGCTAATACTTTTACACGAGATGGATCATCACATCCAGACTTACATCTAATCTACGTAGATGAAGTTTGTGGTTTATTTAAGCTTGCAGGTTTTCCCGAGGATGAGGTAAAGAAGAAAGTATTTCCTTTATCTTTGAAGGATAAGGCATTGGCATGGTATAGGCTATGTGATGATACTGGATCATGGGACTACAATCGGTTGAAATTGGAATTTCATCAAAAGTTTTATCCTATGCATTTAGTACATCGTGATTGGAATTATATTTATAACTTTGGGCCTCATGACAGGGAAAACATAGCTCAAGCTTGGGGGAGGCTTAAATCAATGCTATATTCATGCCACAATCATGAGCTCTCGAGAGAAATTATCACTCAAAACTTTTATGCCCGGCTTTCTCATGAAGATCGTACCATGCTTGACACTTCTTGTACCGGTTCTTTTATGAAGAAGGATGTTGACCACAAGTGGAATTTATTGGAAAGAATCAAACGTAACTCTGAAGATTGGGAGCTTGAAGAAGGTAAGGAGTCATGTATGAATTTCCAGTTTGATTGCGTTAAATCTTTTGTTGAAACAAACACTTCTAGAGATTTTAGCACTAAGTATGGACTTAACTCTAAGATAGTAGCTTCTCTTTGTGAATCTTTTGCTGCTCATATTGATCTTCCCAAAGAGAAGTGGTTTAAGTATCATCCTCCCGTAGAAGTCAACATAGTTAAACCCAATCGAGTTGAAGAGAAAGTCATTGCCTATAATGATCCTATTGTTCCTTGTGCCTACACTGAGAAACCACCTTACCCTCCTAGGAAAAAGGATTATTCTAAAGCTCCAACTGTGATACGTAGGGGTTACATTAGACCACTTGCACCCCCTGAGGAAATTAGAGTTGAACGTAGTGTTGCTATTATCAAAGATCTCTTAGCCGAAGACATAGACGGGCATGTTATAAAATTCTGTGAGGACTCCGCTAGAATTGCTAAACCTCACGCGAAAGACAAATACGGACCTGTAGTTGGCCTACCCGTAGATCCTGTCAAGATAGGAGATCACTGTTATCATGGTTTATGTGATATGGGTGCTAGGGTTAGTGCAATACCCCGGTCCCTTTATGACGAAATCAAAGATGAGACTGCACCTGCTGAGTTAGAACCCATTGATGTCACTATTACACTAGCTAATAGAGACACTATCTGCCCTATGGGAATTGTGAGAGACGTAGAAGTACTGTGTGGTAAGACGAAGTATCCTACTGATTTCCTCGTCCTTGCTACCGCCCAAGATAGCTTTTGTCCCATCATATTTGGTAGACCCTTTTTTCAACACTGTCAATGCTCATATTGATTGCATTAAACAGACTGTCACTGTTAGTTTCAAGGGTGTGTCTCATGAATTTAAATTCTCCAAGTTTGGAACACAACTCCATGAAAAAGAGTCGTCTGGTAGGGATGAAATCATTGCTCTTGCCTCTATTGCCGTACCTCCTATGGATCCTTTAGAGCAATATCTGCTTGAGCATGAAAATGATATGCGTATGGATGAAAGACATGAGATAGATAAAATTGTTTTTGAACAATATCCTATTCTTAAGAATAATCTGCCGGTTGAACTGCTTGGGGATCCTCCCCCACCAAAGGGTGATCCTGTGTTCGAGCTAAAATAGTTACGAGATACTCTTAAGTATGCCTATCTTGATGAGAAGGAGATATATCCTGTTATTATTAGTGCTCACCTCTCGAATCACGAAGAGAAGAAGTTATTAAAAACTTTGAGGAAGTGATGTCTACTACGCAACCTTCTCCTTGTAGACGTTGTTGGGCCTCCAAGTGCAGAGGGTTGTAGGACAGTAGCAATTTTCCCTCAAGTGGGTGACCTATGGTTTATCAATCCGCGGGAGGCGTAGGATGAAGATGGTCTCTCTTAAGGAACCCTGCAACCAAATAACAAAGAGTCTCTTGTGTCCCCAACACACCTAATACAATGGTAAGTTGTATAGGTGCACTAGTTCGGCGAAGAGATGGTGATACAAGTGCAATATGGATGGTAGATATAGGTTTTTGTAATCTGAAATTACAAAAACAGCAAGGTAACTAGTAACAAAAGTGAGCACGAACGGTATTGCAATGCGTGGAAACAAGGCCTAGGGTTCATACTTTCACTAGTGAAGTTCTCTCAACAATGATAACATAATTGGATCATATAACTAGCCCTCAACATGCAACAAAGAGTCACTCCAAAGTCACTAATAGCGGGGAACAAACAAAGATATTATTGTCGGGTACGAAATCACCACAAAGTTATTCTTTCTGATCGATCTATTCAAGAGTCCGTAGTAAAATAACACAAAGCTATTCTTTCCGTTCGATCCATCATAGATTTTGTACTAGAATAACACCTTAAGATACATATTAACCAAGACCCTAATGTCACCTAGATACTCTATTGTCACCTCAAGTATCCGTGGGCATGATTATACGATATGCATCACATAATCTCAGAATCATCTATTCAACCAACACACAGAACTTCAAAGAGTGCCCCAAAGTTTCTACCGGAGAGTCAAAACGTGTGCCAACCCCTATGCATAGGTTCCCAATGTCACGAACCCGCAAGTTGATCACCAAAACATACATCGAGTACTCACATGAATCAAACGTGTGCCAACCCATATGCATAGGTTCCCAATGTCACAAACCCGCAAGTTGATCACAGCAGATAGACACGTGCAAGACATACATCAAGTGTTCTCAAAGACTCATTCCGATAAGATAACTCCAAAGGGGAAACTCAATTCATTACAAGAGGGAGAGGGGGAAGAACATCATATGATCGAACTATAGTAGCAAAGCCCATGGTACATCGAGATCAAGACATCTCAAGAACACGAGAGAGAGAGAGAGATCAAACACATAGCTACTAGTACATACCCTCAGCCCTGAGGGAGAACTACTCCCTCCTCCTCATGGAGATCGCCGGGATGATGAAGATGGCCACAGGAGATGGATTCCCCCTCCAGCAGGCTGCTGGAACGGGCTCCAGATTGGTTTTTGGTGGCTATAGAGGCTTGCGGTGGCGGAACTCCCGATCAAGGTTTCTTTTTCGGGGTTTCTGAATTTATAGGAATTTATGGCGGTGGAATTACGTCGGTTGGGCCCACAAGGAGGTCACAAGCCTAGTCGCCACCACCTAGGGGGGTGGTGGCGGCGTCAGGGCTTGTGACTCCCTCGTGGCTCTTCTGGCCTTCTTCCAAAGCTTCGGGGGTCTCTTTTGGTTCAAAAAAATCATCGTAAAGTTTCATTCCATTTGGACTCCGTCTGAAAATGGGCCAAAAAGACGGAAAAAATAGAAACTGGCACTTGGCACTGAGTTAATAGGTTAGTCCCAAAAAGATATAAAATAGCATATTCATGCATATAGAACATCCAAAGTTGACAAGATAATAGCATGGAACCATCAAAAATTATAGATACGTTGGAGACGTATCAGGAAGCACCGTGCTGCTATTGGATATACTCTTGATGATCTTAAGGGTATTAGTCCCACTCAATGTCAGCACAAGATTAAAACCGATCCTGATTCTAATCCAGTTGATGATCATCAACGGAGATTAAATCCTAGGATGAAAGAGGTCATGAGAGAAGAAATATTAAAGCTTCTAGAAGCAAGAATCATTTATCCTGTTGCTCATAGCGATTGGGTAAGTCCAGTGCATTGCATACCCAAGAAGGGAGGTATCACCGTCGTTCCTAATGACAAGAATGAACTAATCCCACAGAGGATTATTACTGGCTATAGGATGGTGATAGACTTCCGGAAACTGAACAAGGCAACCAGGAAAGACCATTATCCTTTGTCGTTTATCGACCAAATGCTAGAAAGGCTATCTAAACACACACACTTCTGCTTTCTAGACGGTTATTCAGGTTTCTCGCAAATACCTGTTGCACAATCTGATCAGGAGAAAACCACTTTCACCTACCCCTTCGGTACCTTTGCTTATAGACGTATGCCTTTTGGCTTATGCAATGCACGTGCCACCTTTCAAAGATGTATGATAGCAATATTCTCTGACTTTTGTGAAAAGATTGTTGAGGTTTTCATGGATGATTTCTCCGTTTACGATTCTTCCTTTGACGATTGCCTCAGCAACCTTGATCGAGTCTTACAGAGATGCAAAGATACCAACCTCGTCTTGAACTGGGAGAAGTGCCACTTCTTGGTTAATGAAGGCATCGTCTGAGGACACAAAATCTCTGAGAAAGGCATTGAAGTTGATAAGGCTAAGGTTGATGCAATTGAGAAAATGCCTTGCCCCACAGATATGAGAGGTATACGAAGTTTCCTAGGTCATGCTGGTTTCTATAGAAGGTTCATTAAAGACTTCTTTAAGATTTCTAGGCCTCTTACCATCCTCTTGCAGAAGGATGTTCCTTTTGTTTTTGATGAGGATTGTGAGGAAGCTTTTGAAATACTTAAGAAGGCCTTGATAACCGCACCTATTGTTCAACCACCTGATTGGAACTTGCCCTTTGAAATCATGTGCGATGCTAGTGATTGTGCTGTTGGTGCTGTTCTTGGACAAATAGTTGACAAGAAGTTGAATGTTATTCACTACGCTAGTAAAACTCTAGACAGTGCCCAAAGAAATTATGCCACTACGGAGAAGGAATTTTTAGCAGACGTGTTTGCATGTGAAAAGTTCAGATCTTATATAGTTGACTCCAAGGTCATTATTCACTCTGATCATGCTGCTATTAAGTACCTTATGGAGAAGAAGGACGCTAAGCCTAGGCTAATCAGATGGGTTCTCCTGCTACAGGAATTTGATCTGCACGTTGTTGACGGAAAGGGTGCTGATAACCCTGTAGCAGATAACTTGTCCAGGCTAGAGAATGTTCTTGATGACCCACGACCTATTGATGACAGCTTTCCTGATGAGCAATTGAATGTCATCCGTACTTCACATAGTGCAACGTGGTATGCTGATTACGCAAACTATATCGTAGCCAAAAACATACCACCCAGTTTCACCTACCAGCAAAAGAAGAAATTCTTCTTTGATTAGAGACACTACTTTTGGGATGATCCTCATCTTTATAAGGAAGGAGTAGATTGTGTTATTAGACGTTGTGTGCCTGAACATGAACAGGGACAGATCCTGCAGAAGTGTCATTCCGAAGCCTACGGAGGACACCATGCTGGAGATAGAACTGCTCATAAGGTATTGCAATCAGGTTTCTATTGGCCCACTCTCTTCAAGGATGCCCGTAAGTTTGTTTTGTCTTGTGACGAATGCCAAAGAAAAGGGAACATCAGTAAACGTCAGGAAATGCCTATGAACTATTCACTTGTCATTGAACCATTTGATGTTTGGGGCTTTGATTATATGGGACCCTTCCCGAGTTCCAATGGGTATACTCACATCTTAGTTGCTGTTGATTACGTCACTAAGTGGGTAGAAGCTATCCCCACTAGAAATGCTGATCACCACACCTCTATTAAGATGCTTAAAGAAGTCATTTTCCCAAGATTTGGAGTCCCTAGATATCTGATGACTGATGGCGGTTCACACTTCATTCATGGTGTTTTCTCCAAGATGCTTGCTAAGTATGATGTCAACCATAGAGTTGCATCTCCTTATCATCCTCAGTCTAGTGGTCAAGTGGAGTTGAGTAATAGGGAGATCAAATTGATCTTACAAAAGACTGTCAATAGATCTCGAAAGAATTGGTCTAGCAAACTTGATGATGCACTATGGGCTTATAGGACTGCTTATAAGAATCCCATGGGCATGTCGCCGTATAAAATGGTTTACGGTAAGGCCTGTCATTTACCCCTTGAGCTAGAACACAAAGTTTATTGGGCAATAAAAGAGATCAACTTCGATTTCAAACTTGCCGGTGAGAAGCGGTTGTTTGATATCAGCTCATTAGATGAATGGAGGGCCCAGGCATATGAGAATGCCAAGTTGTTCAAGGAAAAGGTTAAGAGATGGCATGATAAAAGAATACAAAAACGTGAGTTCAATGTAGGTGATTATGTCCCGCTATACAATTCTCGCTTAAGATTCTTCGCAGGCAAGCTTCTCTCTAAATGGGAAGGTCCCTACGTTGTCGAGGAAGTATATCGTTCCGGTGCCATCAAAATCAACAACACGGAAGGTAATTTTCTGAGAGTGGTAAATGGGCAAAGAATCAAGCATTATATCTCTCGTACTCCCATAAATGTTGAGAGCAATATCATCAATATCATAACTCCAGAGGAGTACATAAGGGATGTTTATCAGCCTGTTTCAGACTCTGAAAACGAAGAGGCATGTGTTTTGGTAAGAATTGGACTCCAAAACTTTTCTAGTAGGAAATTTTCTCCGTTTTGAATTTTTGGAAAAATAGAAAAATAAAAAGCAGTCCGGAGAGCGCACAAGGCGGCCACAAGCTTGGTAGTCGCGGACTCCCCCCTGGCCGCGGCTACAGGGCTTGTGGGCACCTCGTGTGCCTCCCGGACTCTGTTTTCTTGTGGAGCACTCCTTTTGGTCCAGAAAAAATCATTATATATACGCCCGAGGGTTTTGATCTCCGTATCGCGCAGTTTTCCTCTGTTTTCGTATAGAGCCTGTTGTCTGCCGCAGATTTAGAGCAAAGATGTCTCAGGAATCTGTTGGGGAGAATAATCTCCCTCAAGTTCATGAAGAAGTAGATGCTGATCTGAAAAGAGTAGAAGTCACGGAAGCCAGGGACAAAGCTAAGGAGAAAACCCAAGCTAGGGAGGAAGTTCAACCTATGTTCAACATTGAAGACGTTGAAGAAGTGGATTTTCTCCAACCCTTCCTCCACATGTTGTCTCCATCCTTGATTGAACTCTTGAGGTTTTGTGAAACAACTCATGCATGCAATATTCCGCTTTCTCGTGAAGTTGTTTTGCTGGAGAATCATGTCGCAGATCTCCAAGGTATAAATCAAAGATTGATAGCTCTCTTGGAATCAAAGGAAAAGACTCCACCACCATCACCACCAAAGGAAGACAACTAAGCATTGGTATGGGCAACTCCCTTGGCTTGTGCCAAGCTTGGGGGAGTTGTCCTGGTATCGTATCACCTTTATATCTTTTGCTTTTACCTTTGTTTTAGTTCTTTCCTTTTCAGGTTTTTTTCTTCTCTTAGTGGGATAAGTCTTTAGTGTTTAGTTTGAGTCTTTTGCCTTGTGTCTCCCCCGATGTATTCGCGCTTGCGAGCTATATAATAAAGAGTATCTTAGTCAAGGGCTTTGTTTTGTGCCGTGATCAAAAGTATGAAAAGAACGATAGCATGAAAGATCATGAGATGATCTTATGGAAAGTGATAGCTTCACATATAACAAGTATGATGAGTGAAACTTGTTGAGAATAGACCAACATAGACCCCAGTCATTGTTGCAATTAATAAGAAGTAATAAGGAAAGAGAGGTTCACATATAAATATATCATCTTAGACACTTTCTATAATTGTGAGCACTCACCAAACTATTACATGCTTAGAAGTAGATGTTGGACAAGGAAGACAACATAATGAATTGTGTTTGCTTGATTCCAAACAATGTTATATGTCTAGAGATCTCTTAGCATGTGACGATTTCTTCCACCTCATATTAGCCAAAACTTCCGTACTAAGTAGAAATACTACTTGTGCATCCATAAACCTTCAACCCAGTTTTGCCACGAGAGTCCACCATACCTACCTATGGATTTCGTAAGATCCTTCAAATAAGTTGTCATCGGTGCAAGCAATAAAAAGTTGCTACCTAAAGTATGTATGATTTATTAGTGTGTGGAAAATAAGCTTTGTACGAACCTGTGATGAGGAAGACATAAAAGAGACAGACTGCATAATAAAGTTCTTTATCACAGGGGGCAATATAAAGTGACGTTCCTTTATACTAAGAGGTCGTATATCCAAACCTTAAAAGCGCATGACAACCTCTGCTTCCCTCTGCGAAGTGCCTATCTTGTACCTTTACTTTTGTCCTTGTGAAAGTCATGGTGATCAACACCAATTCCCTATTCCGTCTTCATCTTGGTGGACGCCATATGCTAGGGAAATATCTATATTCATATATCAACTTGGAGATGAGTATTTATGCTTTATTATTGTTGACTTTACCCTTGAGGTAAATGGTTGGGAGGCAAAATTATAAGCCCCTATCTTTCTCTGTGTCCAACTAAAACTTTGATACCATGAGTACCACGTGAGTTGTAACAATTGTGGAAAACAAAAGAGATGATTGAGTATGTGGATTTGCTTTACAAGCTCTTATTTGACACTTTCTGATGTTATGATACATTGCAATTGCTTCAATGACTATGGACTGTTGCTGGCTACTTCTCGGTAAGGTTTTTGATTCATACTTTGCTTTGTGAAGGAATTGGTACTTTCCCATAAGAATCTTTATGATGTATTGCTGTTCTATGTGTGATCATGATGCCCTCATGTCCGTATTACGTTTTATCGACACCTTCATCCCTAAACATGTGAACATGTTTATTGATCTTGGTTTTCGCTTGAGGACAAGCGAGGTATAAGCTTGGGGGAGTTGATACATCCATTTTGCATCATGCTTTCATGTTGATATTTATCGCTTTATGGACTGTTATTATACTTTGTGGTACCATACTTATGCCTTTTCTCTCTTATTTTGCAAGGTTTATTTGAAGAGGGAGAATACCGGCAGCTCGAATTCTGGACTTGAAAAGGAGCAAGTCTGAGTCCTCTATTCTGTGCAACTCCAAATGCCCTGAAAATCAACGTGGAATTTTTGGGAATATATAAAAAATAATGGGCGAAAGAAGTGCCACAGGGGAGCTGCCAGGGGCCCACAAGCCTGGTAGCCGCGACCTGCCCCCCTAGCCGCGGCTACAAGGCTTGTGGGCACCCTGGTGGCCCACTGGCCCCCCTCTTCTTCTATATGAAGGGTTTCATCCGGAAAAAAAATTAGGGCGGAGATTTTTCGTGGATTCTCCGCCGCCACGAGGCGGAACTTGAGCATAACCAATCTAGAGCTCCGGCAGGACGATCCTACCGGGGAAACTTCCCTCCCGGAGGGGGAAATCATCGCCATCGTCATCACCAACACTCCTCTCATCCGAGGGGAGTCATCTCCATCAACATCTTCATTAGCACCATCTCCTATCCAAACTCTAGTCTATCTCTTGTAACCAATCGCCGTCTCGCGACGCCGATTGGTACCCGTAAGGTTGCTAGTAGTGTTGATTACTCTTTGTAGTTGATGCTAGTTGGTTTACTTGGTGGAAGATTATATGTTCATATCCATTATGATATTCATTACTTCTCTGGTCATGAATATATCCATGCTTTGTGAGTAGTTACTTTTGTTCCTAAGGACATGGGATAAGTCTTGCTATTAATAGTCATGTGAATTTGGTATTCGTTCGGTATTTTGATATGTTGTATGTTGTCTTTTCCTCTAGTGGTGTTATGTGAACGTCAACTACATAACACTTCACCATATTTGGGCCTAGAGGAAGGCATTGGGGAGTAGTAAGTAGATGATGGGTTGCTAGACTGACAGAAGCTTAAACCCTAGTCTATGTGTTGCTTCGTAAGGGGCTGATTTGGATCCACTAGTTTAATGATATGGTTAGACGTTGTCTTAATTCTTCTTTTGTAGTTGCGGATTCTTGCGAGAGGGATTAATCATAATTGGGATGCTTGTCCAAGTAAGGGCAGTACCCAAGCACCGGTCCACCCACATATCAAACTATCAAAGTAACGAACGCGAACCATGTGAACATGATGACAATTAGCTTGACAGATTTCCCATGTGTCCTCGGGAGCGCTTTACTTCCTATAAGACTTTGTTCAGGCTTGTCCCTTGCTACAAAAGGGATTGGGCCACTTTGCTGCACCGTTCCTATTACTTGTTACTTGTTACTTTTTACTTTTCACCTGCTACGTTTCACCTCACCACACCATCACTTGTTACCGCTAATTTCAGTGATTGCAGTTATTACCTTGCTGAAAACTGTTCATCAGAGCCTTCTGCTCCTCGTTGGGTTCAACACTCTTACTTATCGAAAGGACTACGATTGATACCCTATACTTGTGGGTCATCAGTATGTCTTCATGATCCGTCCCACGAACCGTCCCATAATACGTCCCACGAACCGTCCCACGATACGTCCCACGAACCGTCCCATGATCCATCACACGAACCGTCTCACGATCCGTCCCACGATCCGTCCCGATCAAGTGCCGAACGGACGACACCTCCGCATTCCACACATGTACAGCTCGATGACGATCTCCGCCTTGTTGATCCAGCAAGAGATACGGGGATGTAGATGAGTTCCCCGGCAGCGTGACGGCGCTCCGGTGGTGGTGGTGATCTATTCCTGCAGGGCTCCGCCCGAGCTCCGCAGAAAACCGATCTAGAGGAAGAATTACGAACTAGAGGAGAGGGCAGCACGTGGCAAAGTTGTGTGTGACAAAACCATCAAAACCTCTAGTATATATATGAGGATAGAGGGAGGAGGCTTGGCCTCCAAGGGAAGCTTCTAGGGCTCGAACGAACCAAGGAGGAAGAATCCACCTCCCACAAGGGAGGTGGAATCCTATTAGGACACTTGCCTAATTGGAAACTCTTTCCACCTTTTGATCTTTTTGCCTTGTTTCTTTATTCTAGCCGCATGGGCCTTTAGGGTAGACTTTGGCCAGACCACTAAGGGCGGGTCTAACGGCAGCTCACACCCCATGAACCCTTTTGGGTCGTCACACCCCTCCCGGTGGTCCCCGATACCCTCCCGGCACTCTCGGTACACTACCGATGAGCACGAAACTTTTCCGGTGACCAAAACATGAGTTCCTATATATCAATCTTTACCTCCGTACCATTCCGGAGCTCCTCGTGACGTCCTGGATCTCATCCGGGACTCCAAACAACCTTCTCTCACCAAGACATATAACTTAACTATACCAAAACGTCACCGAACCTTAAGTGTGCACACCCCGCGGGTTCGAGAACTATGCAGACATGACCTGAGACACTCTCCGGTAAATAATCAACAGCTGGACCTGTATGTCCATATTGGCTCCTACATATTTTATGAAGATCTCTATCGGTTGAACCTCTATGTCAAGGATTCAGTTAATCCCTTATGTTGTTCCCTTTGTCCATCGGTATGTTACTTGCCCGAGATTCGATCGTCGGTATCTCCATACCTAGTTTAATCTCATTACTCGCAAGTCTCCTTACTCTTTCCGTAATACAAGATCCCGTAACTCACTCCTTAGTCACATTGCTTTTAAGGCTTGTTGTGATGTCGTATTTCCGAGTGGGCCCCGAGATACATCTCCGTCACACGGAGTGACAAATCCCAGTCTTGATCCATGACAACCCAACAGACACCTTTGGAGATACATGTAGAGCACCTTTATAGCCACCCAATAATGTTGCGACATTTGATACACACAAGGTATTCCTCCGGTGTCCGGGAGTTGCATGATCTGATGGTCATAGGAACTGATACATTGACATGCAGAAAAACAGTAGCAATAAACTGACACGATCATATGCTACGTTTATAGTTTGGGTCTTTTCCTTCACATCATTCTCCTAATGATGTGATCCCGTTATCAAGTGAAAACACTTGCCTATGGTGAGGAAACCTTGACCATCTTTGATCAACAAGCTAGTCGACTACAGGCTCACTAGGGACAGTGTGTTGCCTATGTATCCACACATGTATTTGAGTTCCCAATCAATACAATTCTAGCATGGATAATAAAGATTATCATGAACAAGGAAATATAATAATAACCAATTTATTATTGTCTCTAGGGCATATTTCCAACACATTGCACATGCATCCTTATGCAAGAACCTCGGAGAAGCATACAAGCTGCTAAGCTTGAACTGGGATACTACAAATCGAATGTCCAGCTAGATCATCCAATGGACATGGTAGTGCATTTCTATATTAAGGAAACACATAGTATACCAATCCTATATCTTGCTTCCTTTCTACGAATCCGATCAAGTGATCCATCCATCCGGTCGATCACCATTGGACCCATCACTCTTAAAAATCAGATATTAATGGGGTTCTACATGATCACTTAGAATCCTCATAATTCACATATTACTTCAAGAATTACAACATAGTATATCCACCAACTTCCAATATCATGACCAACTAATCTCCAAGGCCATGCTTATACAGGTTCATAAGTTATTTCTACAACTCCAATTACTTCTACTCGTTATCCACCGAGAAACATGGTGCCATGATCGAGATCATCAGGCTAAATCCAATTTACTCTGAACCATGTGGTCTCTGTCATCATCAATAATCTATTGAGATTACCTATTTATATCCAAGACTCAAGTCCAATAAGAACTCTTACTCGATACTCCAAGTCAAAATGGTAAAAGCATCAAACCACGTCAACTACTTGTTAAAGTCAATTATACCACCAAGAATTAGTTCTCGTGATCATAATCGTCCTACTGAATCCGACTTACTCCAAGAATTTGTAGGTCTTGCTATAAATTTGTTCCACCAAATTCACCTACCTTTATAATGGTCTCATGATCTACCAAGATAGTCTAGCTATATCCTCCAGACAACTTTCATCATCACAACAATCTTTAGTCTAATACTTTTATCTCCGAGAACGGTCCTTCTTATGGCATTAGGGTTATGGTGCTGGATTAGGAATGAAGGATACTCGTTCATCATGATCACTTGTTCCATAAGGAACCCGGTGCTAAGTAGGGGTTTATCGGGAATCTACGAGTGTTTTGGCAAGTCCCTGTTTTAGACACGTGACCAGAAAATTGTGTCGGAAAGGCTTGCAGAGGTTAGTCTGGTCTAGAGAGGGTTTCCAATCTCGAGGAAAGCATAACTCCTATAGGTGGCGTGTGGCTGAACATGGTATAGTCAGTGTATTCAGTGTCAGCTGTCCGTCGAAGTAGATCCCTGGTGCATCTTGTCTTGCTGGTCTTCACTTGTCGAGAGGGGTGAGAGAGAGAGAGTAGAAGCACAGAGGAGAGTGCCTAAGGGTGCTATAGTGCGAGTGCAATCAAACAAGTGTTGGGAAAGTCAACTCAAACATCAAGATGAGGCAGGTAATATAACCGCATGCTTGCTGCTTAAAGCAAAGGCGCAACCCCATGAACCCTTTTGGTTCGTCACACCCCTCCCGGTGGTCCCCGGTACCCTCCCGGCACTCTCGGTACACTACCGATGAGCCCGAAACTTTTCCAGTGACCAAAACAGGACTTCCTATATATCAATCTTTACCTCCGTACCATTCCAGGGCACCTCGTGACGTCGTGGATCTCATCCGGGACTCCGAAGAACCTTCTCTCACCAAGACATATAACTCAACTATACTGAAACGTCACCGAACCTTAAGTGTGCACACCCTGCGGGTTCGAGAAATATGCAGACATGACCTGAGACACTCTCCAGTAAATAATCAATAGCGGGACCTATATGTCCATATAGGCTCCTACGTATTCTACGAAGATCTCTATCGGTTGAACCTCTATGTCAAGGATTCAGTTAATCCCGTATGTTGTTCCCTTTGTCCATCGGTATGTTACTTGCCCGAGATTCGATCGTCGGTATCTCCATACCTAGTTCAATCTCGTTACTGGCAAGTCTCCTTACTCTTTCCTTAATACATGATCCCGTAACTAACTCCTTAGTCACATTGCTTTTAAGGCTTGTTGCGATGTTGTATTACCGAGTGGGCCGCGAGATACATCTCCGTCACACGGAGTGACAAATCCCAGTCTTGATCCATGACAACCCAACAGACACCTTTGGAGATACCTGTAGAGCACCTTTATAGTCACCCAGTAACATTGCGACATTTGATACACACAAGGTATTCCTCCGGTGTCTGGGAGTTGCATGATCTGATGGTCATAAGAACTGATACATTGACATGCAGAAAAACAGTAGCAATAAACTGACACGATCATATGCTACGTTTATAGTTTGGGTCTTGTCCATCACATCATTCTCCTAATGATGTGATCCCGTTATCAAGTGAAAACACTTGCCTATGGCAAGGAAACCTTGACCATCTTTGATCAACATGCTAGTCGACTAGAGGCTCACTAGGGACAGTGTGTTGTCTATGTATCCACACATGTATTTGAGTTTCCAATCAATACAATTCTAGCATGGATAATAAACGATTATCATGAACAAGGAAATATAGTAATAACCAATTTATTATTGTCTCTAGGGCATATTTCCAACACATTGCACATGCATCCTTATGCAAGAACCTCGGGGAAACATACAAGCTGCTAAGCTTGAACTGGGATGCTACAAATCAAATGTCCAGCTAGATCATCCAATGGACTGGGTAGTGCATTTCTATATTAGGGAAACACATAGTATACCAATCCAATATCTTGCTTCCTTTCTACGAATCCGATCAAGTGATCCATCAATCCGGTCGATCACCATTGGACCCATCACTCTCAAAAATCAGATATTAATGGGGTTCTACATGATCACTTAGAATCCTCATAATTCACATATTACTTCAAGAATTACAACATAGTATATCCACCAACTTCCAATATCATGACCAACTAATCTCCAAGGCCATGCTTATACAGGTTCATAAGTTATTTCTACAACTCCAATTACTTCTACTCGTTATCCACCGAGAAACATGGTGTCATGATCGAGATCATCACGCTAAAACCAATTTACACTGAACCATGTGGTCTCTGTCATTATTGATACTCTATTGAGATTACCTATTTTAATCCAAGACTCAAGTCCAATAAGAACTCTTACTCGATACTCCAAGTCATAATGGTAAAAGCATCAAACCACATCAACTACTTGTTAAAGTCAATTATACCACCAAGAATTATTTCTCGCGATCATAATCGTCCTACTGAATCTGACTTACTCCAATAATATGTAGGTCTTGCTACTATATAAATTTGTTCCACCAAATTCACCTATCTTTATGAGGGTCTCATGATCCACCAAGATAGTCTAGCTATATCCTCCAGAAAAACTTTCGTCATCACAACAATCTTTAGTCTAATAATTTTATATCCGAGAACGGACCTTCTTATGGCATTTGGGTTATGGTGCTAGCTTAAGAATGAAGGATACTCGTTCATCGTGATCACTTGTTCCATAAGGAACCCGGTGCTAAGTAGGGGTTTATCGGGAATCTATGAGTGTTTTGGCAAGTCCGTGTTTTAGACACGTGACCAGAAAACTGTGTCGGAAAGTCTTGTAGAGGTTAGTCTGGTCTAGAGAGGGTTTCCAATCACGAGGAAAGCATAACTCCTATAGGTGGTGTGTGGTTGAACATGGTATAGTCAGTGTCTTCAGTGTGAGCTGTCCGTCGAAGTGGATCCCTGGTGCATCTTGTCTTGCTGATCTTCAGTTGTCGAGAGGGGTGAGAGAGAGAGAGTAGAAGCACAGAGGAGAGTGCCTAAGGGTGCTATAGTGCGAGTGCAATCAAATAAGTGTTGGGAAAGTCAACTCAAACATCAAGATGAGGCAGGTAATATAACCGCATGCTTGCTGCTTAAAGCAAAGGTGCAACTTATATCAAAGCACAAACAACAAAAACAAACATCACACAACATGGTCCCATCCAAACCACTTCCCGGACTCGACTTCGTAAATGGGGGGGGGGGTTTACGACCCTTCCTATTCTAGAGGTTCTCGGATTCGACAGTCGTGCTTGCTTCTTGTCACGAAGAGGAGTCTGCTAAGTCTTGTGGATCTTCACATGGTGTTGCCACGTCTCTTGTTGCTTCTCGCCGAACATATCGAGTTGAGTTGAGGGAATTCTTGATGACTTCTCGTGGGGTGAGTTGCCGATGAAGTTGGTTCTTCATGGCTATCGTTGATAGGGCCCTTTGTCATCTTCATAATCTTGTCATTGTCTTCTTGTCTTCTAAGGCTTCGAGAGTCCCAAGTGGACGACCTTTATGCAATGACACCATCATGGCATGACAGAGTTTCGACCCGTTAGTCACGTTGATCACGATATCGACACCTAGAGCAAGGGATGAAGAGAACAGTTTTCTTGCTCACTGAGGTGAGGCGGACCAAATGGCGAGGTTCTCCTCCACCAGTGGTGGTCGACAAAACCTTAATGTTGACAGGGTCGCTCTATTAGCGATGCAGGTCATGGTCATGCACACATTGCGTCCTGATTATCGTAGGTGAAGGTGGCATTTCTACGGAACAATGTCGAGGGTGTCGCCATCTTCTAGGTCTCGATGTCCTTGTTCCTCACGGAAGTTCTTCTGTTGTTGTTGTCTGGTCCTAGCATTGTCATCCTTTCCCTTCAGTACATGGGTGGTTGCTTGGGAAGGTTGCTTCCTTCTAAGTTGCCCTAGAGGATTCTAAATAATCCCATGGTCAGGCATAAGGGTGCTAGCGGCCATTTGCAGGTTTTGAAAAAGCAGACGCGGAGTGCCAAGAGAATAAGTGTGGAAGTGCTAAGACAAAAATCTTGCTTCCTTTGGAAATTTAGGAGAGGTGAGAAAGATACAGGTTTGTAAGTACTTTTGAAGGGTCTGGAAAGCAGTTTTATCCTAACTAACGTCCGTGTTAACTAAGGGCTTCCTACAATCAGTATGGCTCTCATACCAGCTCTGTGGGGACCCTGACTTACGAGTCGATATCGCCGAATGAACGTGCTCAGTTATCCCAGAGATCAATGCTCACCGAACACACATATACTAAATATTGAGAGTCTTACATCCAAGTAACGAATTATTACATCACATGACCAAATGGTCAAGTTCACAAGGTAGGGCCTATAAGGCCAAATCACACTGATACAACTAGTAGCGGAAACCTAGGGCTAGGCGGGTGCCCATGCCATCAGCGTACACCAACAGGCATTCTGGCTGGGAAGCGTCCTAGTTCGCAGGGCCGTCTCCAAAGACGTACTCTTCTCCAAACTTAGGTCCTTTCATGTCTGGTCAATAGTATAACCAGTGGCAAGCCAATGAGTACTTTTGAATGTACTCGCAAACAACCCATGATATGAACAATGCAATGGATAGGATAACAGGTAATATGCATCTTTGGTGGATAACAACTTGGTTGTAAATAAACATGATCATGGATGTGCAACATAAGCTAAATGTTGATTTGAAGAACGGGTCACAGATATCAACATATCTGTCAAGGGCTGAACACACCGGGTTCACACTATATGCCAAGTCATCAAATTTGGTCATATCAACTGTTTTTGAGATAACACCTTTGAACACACACACAGTCACACTTGGTTTATGCAGAAACTACTTGACGTAGTTTAAGAAGCACCACTCAACTGTCCTTGACTGTGGACACGGCTATTCGAATAGTTTTACACTTTGCAGAGGTAGTACACTGGACCCACAAGATCCGGGAAACTTCTGTCTCATCCACGAATCGCAGTATATAACATACCCGAGGTAAGTACCCGATCAATCCCTTTCCCCTGACGATACTACACAAAGAGGTCCACTCGATTGGTACCTAGCCCACATGATGTACATCTTACGAGCACCGAGTCTGGACAGTATCATCCATGCGGGGACGAATGGTGTGCCTGGAACATGTAAAAATGGCATAGTCGCCCTACCTGCCACGACCCCATCACGAGAGTGACCACTCATCACTCCTGCCACTAGTAATGTGGCTCTTTGCTAGCACCGACAAGAGTAATCAACAAAGCCCCGTCCCATAAAGGGGTAACGTGGTCGTACATGTAAGGTTGGGACGGTCGACACATCATAAATCTATTCCCATTTCCGAAACCATACACACACAAAATACCCGGTGCACCACTTCACCAAAAGTGGCCACCTATCTCATCATCACGCCCGTGCATTAGTGGCACCCGACGGGGTTTTCATAAACCTTTGATTTGTACCATAATCATGCTCATGCTTCTGTGCTTAGCTGTACTTGTCAACATGATATTAGCGTGACCCTCATAGGTGGTAGGATCATGCTCAAAATGCAAGTGCTCCGGAGGAGCCATCGGTAACATCACTTCAATGATTTACCGATGCTTATGATCACATGCAACGGAAATATTTGCTACACTAGCATGCAATATAACAAATGCTCAAACATGGTCAAAGGGCTTCTTGCCTTTGCTCTCATAGTTCTTGGGTCTTCGAGGTCTTCCGATCCAACTCCGAGAACTCCGTCTACTCGTCAACTATCGTTGGAAACAATCACAGTCAACTAGACAGCTAGCAAAACAGAAGTGCTATATAAAATAGAAGTTTTATTTTTCTTGGACCTCTCTGGTCATAAGAAAAATACCTTAAGCTTGATAAGGGAGAGTTGGACCATCATGGATTTTTGAATGGGTGAGAGGAGGAGTAGGGGATCCTTTATGAAGCCCATAGGAAATATTATGATAAAAATGAGTGGAGGCACTCATTTAACAGAGAACAATTTTAGAAATATTTAGGAAGTGGTTTCACTGGATTTGGAGTTGATGTGAATATACTAGGGATTTTCTAATAGTGGATAAATAGCAATAGGAAGCTGTTTATTTATTGCAACAAAAATATGTCACACAAAAATGTTGCCCAAGGCTTAAAAAATAGGATACAATATTGCAAGGCTCTGGAATTTGGAATCACTCCAATTGGAGTTGATTTGAACCTTCTAGGATTTTTCAAATGGGGCTAGAAGCACTCAAATCTTTATTTTAAATACAGATACAGTATAAAAGTGGTTTGGAAAAATGTGCAAAGCACACTTCTGGATATAGCCTAAATTGCGGGGCCTCTAGAAATTCGAATCAATCAAATTGGAGTTAGAATGATTTTAATACAGATTTGTGAATATTACAGATAAAATAAAAGGTGGAAAATGGAGGGGTTATCCTACGCTCTCGGCACCAGATAGCAATTGGGCCAGCCCAGCCGTGCGGGGCGGGGGGGGGGGGGGGGGGGGTGATGACGCTGATGGCGCACTTCGGGGGAGGCGACTTCGCCATAGAGAGGAGGAGTTGGCGCGAGGTTCTTTCACCTAAACGGTGGCCCCGGCCCTTCGCTCGCTAACAGGGGGGCCCTGGCCACCGGTCATCCCCTACCTCTTGCCCATGACAGAGGAGCTAAGGAGAGCGAGGTTGGGCCCGAGCCGGCACCTGTCCCGATGGCTCCGGCGAGGGCTGGCGGTGCTGCGACCACCCACGGACTCGGGGAAGGGAGCCGCGCCCTCCTAGGCTGCTCTGCCCTGCTGGAAGGCGCCGGAGAGCGCTAGCCCCTGCCACGGTGAAGGCGATGGTAGTGGCCCCAGGAGCTCTACTCCGTCCACTAGAAGAGCGGGAGAGGAGAGGGAGGAGACTGCGACGATGCAGGGGCTCGTCTCGGACCAGAGAGAGAGAGAGAGGAGGGAGGCCCTGCGTGCCCGGATTTGAAGCTGCTCCCGGCGAAGAGCTTCGGCCATAGCCGACCGTGGAGGGGCAGCGAGCTCAAGAGGAGGAGAGGGAGCTCAGGGGATTGCTGGGAGGGAGGAGGAGCTGAGTGGGAGCCAGAGAGCTCGGGAAAGAGGAGATAAGAGGTGGGGCAGTGCGAGAGAGCTCGGGAGCTCTTTGGATGCTCCTGGTGCATGGATGCCACATGCTCCATAGGGAGCTTGGAAGTTAGCTGATGGATGGAAATGCTTGGAACGGTCAAAAGGAGGGCTTTGACAAGCTGAGACAAGGTTTGGCTGCTAGGTTCAGGTTGTGGGGTAAGGTTAAGGTGCAGAGCACCAGTTCTGCATGCCAAGCAGGTGGTTCCCATGGCCACTTATGTCTAAAGTAGCATTTTGACCAGTCAAGGATGTCCTATAGGTAGGGCATACATGCAGGAGAATGACTCTGAAGTTTGGTAGCTAGTGAAGCTGGTTTGAATGGCTTTGGACTCTGATTAAGTTTGCAACAAGAAACTAGGGGCTGGCAAAAGTGGTTTCCAGAGGGGAAGTTTTGGGGTGAAACCATGTCTAGCAGCATCTGGTATGGAAGTACTACGCCAGTGCAAGGTTTCAGCTCAAGCAAGGGAGGGTAGCTAGTACTTGCCGTACAAAGCTACATTTCAGCGAGAAATCTAGTTGTAGATGTGCTGCTCATTTTCTCCACATGAGCATGCCATCTCTTGGCTTGAAATGATGCCTTGGGATGCTAGGGGCCCTTCGGAAAGAGATGGGGACTTTGGCTTAAGAAAAAGTGGGGCAAGAGGGGTAAAAATGGTGATTCCAAGGGTAAAATGAGGAATAGTTACATAGAGTCTCCCTCCAACAATTGTCTAGAGGCCATGGAAAGGCTACTGGAGGTAAAATGTAACTAAATAGGGTCGTGGTAGAAAGTTGAGCTCAAGGGTAAAAGTGGAAGGGGGCAAAGTAGCCACTTTAGTGAATGCACACAAGGTGTTTGATGAGTGTCAGGGAAACGACATGAACTTCAGTGGATATGAAACTTAACAAAATCAAACAATAGATGAAAATAAGCTTGGACACCAAATTTGCGATTTGGTGGAGAAGGTTTCCAATGTAGACTTGGAAAACACATGAAACAGGCAGAAATGGCCTTCTGCTTACAAAGTTATTCAAATCAATTCCCACAAATCCAATATTTGGTGTGGGGGCATTATTTGAGCATTAAAGCATGCCCACAACGTTTGGGGTGAATTGGAGAAACTTTATAATGTAAAGTGTCCCAAAGTCAGAAATCAACACAAAATGTTTTGAGAGTCTTGGGACAAGTTCTTCTATTCTCCTTGATTCACCACTTGGTGTGGATGCATTATTGCAGTATCAGAACATGTCTACCAAATTTGAGCACAATTAGAGCTACTTGACAATGTAGAGTGGCTCAAATTTGGATCTGGACAGATAGGGTTTTAGAATAATTAGGGGAGTCAAATCAACTTAGATTGAGATGAAACTGGGCAAGATCATCACATATATCATATGTGACATGCTATAATTTTACATGAATTTATTGAGAATATTTCTTGTAGTATTATTCCAAAAGCTTGAAATTGGCAGGAAGAGTTTTGGAGGGGTTTGCCCAATATTTTGAACATGACCATGTGTTGAAACTCATATATATGGAATATATATGTGAAGTGAGTTTCCCTAAAGTTTCTCAAATGTTTTGAAAGCAATAAAAATAACTTTCTATCATAAGAGACCATTTTTGGCCTCATAGGAAGGCATTTAAATAAAATAGTGAAATAAATTTTAAAATAATAATATTGTGGTTTTGGGAAGCCTATTGATAATAGGTTTTAAATAAAATAACCGGTGCAAAATAAATTCCCTAATTTGAGGACTTGTAGTACAAATCTCATCTTAGGGGTTTTGAAAGCTTAGTTCAAAGAAAGGGCTTTTTGGTGGAAATAATATTTGGTAAAAATAGTTTCTTGTCCTAAACACATGGCATGATCATTAGGCACGAGTTTTGGGCTAAGGAGGTGAGTCCGGAGAGTAACAAGAATTATTTAGAATCAAACACATGCATACCAGCAAGCAAGCAAACAACACTCACTTCAAGCATTACAAGCATTCACAGAAAAATCTGGTCCTAATTTTTGAAATAAGTTAATTAGTCAGGAAAGCTAATCATAGGGTGTGCAACACTAGAGAAAACTAACCGTCGCCGTTGCTCGAGGTTGCTTGGGGTGGTTTCACCTGGAGAAGCTTGCCCTGGAGAAGGGTTATGCGATGCGGCTCGGGAGTAATTCTGCACCAAAGATCATTTGCAATGTCTCATTAGCATGATGACTCTAAAAGGTTAATAATAGTAACTAACGACCATTCAAATGAAATTCACCATTCCTACCGTAGAAATGACTCGCATCTGGGGAGGGGTCTGACCGGTCTTCTCGCACATATACTCAACATTTGGTTTTGATGAGTCAGTCATATTAGTTAGTAATGAAACGGATATTACATGCATGATTTGGCTAATATGAAAAAGAAACTTACCACTAGGAGCTCGTACATGGCTCGGTTAGCCGCCTCATTTCATGCCCTCTCCTCCTCGAACAACCGAGCAGTCTTCTCCTCTACGGCTAGAGCCGTCTCCGCCGCCACCCGGTCCCTGTCGTGCTGAATCTCGTGAAGAGCAACCTGGTTCTCTCTCTCTCTCTCTCTCTCTCTCTCTCTCTCTCTCTCTCTTTAAAGAGCATCCTGCAACACCACTCCTCTTTAGAATTTTAATCATCGATGGCCACACACACAATGTAATGGAGAAACTTTTCCTGAGTCTGTATAACTAACCTCGATGGCGAGATCGACTGGCCGTGGACGAGGCCTTATCTCATGATAGGAGCTCGTTTGGCGTGCCTTGATCTCCGGGAGAGTGAGAGGACAACGTATCAGCCCATCTCCAATGGCTATCGAGCCATAGGGCCTCCCGCCAGCAAATAGCATCAATAGCTCTGGATCCAAAGGTTGTTGGCTGAGGTTAAAGTCTCCCCCTTTCCTCGCCTTCCCCACCTCCTTGTAACTCACGAGCTTGTGGTGGGAGGACATGTTGGTAAACTTCTCTGGATGACTCAGGTCAGACTAAGAGAAGGCCTTGACATTCTTGTAAGAGGCAGTATGTGCCATGACATAGAGGTCCTACACCTCTGGCATGTCCGTGTTATTACGATGCACCTAAAAGAGACCCGCAAAGTATTGATAAAGGGATCAAGCTAGCTTGAAGAATGAATTGCATGAATCATGAAGCAAACCACATACCGAGTTTCAGTCAAACTGAAATAAGTTGGTGCTGCCTTGATGGCGTGGCATACCAACCATTATGGCACGCCAGTCCTTCGCATTGTCGTGGATGGCTCACCGTTGGCATGTGCACCACTCATCCACCGATGCCTCCTAACAATCCATCTTATCCGCACACGATCTCAGGGTCACGTATAAGTTAGTAAAGAAAAATTTGAGCACTACTCCTGTGAATCAAATCAAGGAAGTTAAGTACAAGGCCTGAAGAATAGGTAATTACCTTCATGTACTCCTCCTTCCTTAGAAACTTTTCGCGACACGACGACTTGTCCTTCTTAATACTTAGTGACGCATAGTAGTCTCGAACAGCGTGTAGCCGAGCCTCATGGCGTAAGTTCTATAATAGGCGCTTGCACTCGGTATCGATAACCTTGGCCGAAGCCTCCTCGTATCCCTCCTCAAACCTGTAGAAGGTATGCAATCAAACGAGACAACACTGATTAGTACAATAACTATATATATTATTAAATTAGATTGTGTAAAAGTAGAAATTACCCAAAAGCTGTTATCACCATCTCGGCCCTCGTGTGGCACAAGACACCATCGATAGTCTCCTCCGATGGGGCCCAGGCAACCTTGTAGTGCTCCCAGCTAGATCGTAGTTGATGAAGTTGACCCTCACCGGGCAACGTGACAAACCAAGGTAAATTTTGCTGGCAAAGCACACCAAGGATGGTGTTCGGCTTGCAAACTCCATGAGGGTTATCCCAACCCGTGAAGTATGACAAGGTCAATGCACTAGATATTTTGAGAAGTGTGAAGGTAAAAGGTACAAAAAGAGTAATTGCACTTACTTCTCCTCATGAGGCTTAGTCACTAACCTCTGCTCGCGGGTCACCGGCTTGGGAGGGAGATGCGTACAACCACACTGGTACACTGTGACCCCCTAAATCAACTTGCCCTCACTATCAGTAGACTCATCCCCGCCACCATCAGCATGGTCACCCGACCCCTCGGTCTGATCCGGCTAGGTACCCCATCCAGACATCTCCTAGGACGTATCCCCCGGATCCCGAGTCTCGTTGGCCAAAGCCTCTGGGACCGAAGTCTCCTTGGACATAGTCCCTAGTACATGAGTCTCACGAGCTGAAGCGTTTGGGAACAGAGTCTCATGGGCCAAAGGCCTGTCGACCTGACGCTTGTGGTCCGGAGTTAGTGTAGCCTCCACCCCAAAAGGCTCCACACTAGTAGTCTCGTGCTCGTGTGAATGAGCTGGGGTGGCGGCGAGGACGGCGTAGTAGTCCAGTTACATCTCCCGCGACCATGTCCATTACCCTTCGCCTTCTTTCCTACCCGACCTCCTCTCCCGGTGGGCAATGACGCTTATGAAGAAACGCCCATGGGTGTCCCTAGATTGTCTACCAATGCTCTATGGAGATAATGGGGTGGAATGGAAGTACCCCTCCCGCGGGCCGTCGACGAAGATGTACCCACGGAGCGATCTGGACCCGCGCCCACCATCTTTCAATGGCTGCCATGACAAAGAGTAAAACAATTTAGTACAACATAAAAAATTGAATACATGACATGAATAATAATGTGTACGTAATTTAAGTTGGGACGCATACAAACTAATACTAGTCTAAATTGTCTATATATGCTTCGGGATCATAAATGCATCATCATCATCACCATCACGCGTGTCATCATGAATGACGTGCTCATCGGGTTCAGTGGCATCAACATGTGGAAGGCATTTTGTAGTCGGTTAAGCATTGACCGGTCATCCACATCAGTAACCTCTTCTAGTTCCAGCTGTGCTGGTTCCGGCTCAAGGGTGAAGTCATATTTACTATTGCTGTCTACTTCCATGTTCTGGGGGTGAACTAGAGCAGTTCTTGAAACGTTTCTTCAAAAGACATGTTTCCTGGAAGAATTCTTCGTCATATGTATCTAGGTTAATGTGAGGTTCCTAATCCTATTCATTCGGGGGCGGTGGTGTATCATGTGGTGGCACTTCATAAACAATGTCCCAACCATTCACATTCTCTTTAGTTTGGCAGGCCCACAATAGATAGAAAACTCGGGTCGCCTGTTGGGCCACAATATAGACACCGGGAACATCTAAATGGGTGCTTTGTTTGATTTCTACTAGCCCTATATGTTCATGACTCCTTCTAGTCTCCCTCGCCTGGAACCAATAACATTTGAAGACTACGACGTTCTGTGGGTTTTCTCCAAAGAATTGAAGTTCATAAATTGCCTCAATTCTTCTATCATGCTTGGTACCTCCTTCGTCGATAGAAGAGATACCACAATTTTTAGATTACGAGTTGTCCATAGATTGCTCTTTGCCAAAGGTACGAAAGCGATACCCGTTGATGTTGTATTTCTCAAATGAACGGACCTTATAGTCAAAACCATTAGCGGCTTGTCTCAATTCGGCGTCCATAAATTATGAATTTTCCTACAAGTTTAATACGAAAGGATTGTTGCATTAGCCGCAAATTAGAGCAAGAAATGAAATGGTCCATTAATGATAATTACCGTTTGTCTCAAACAAGAGATGAAACCGGGATAGCCGCCTCCATACTTCGCCAAAAGCTCATACTCTTCGACGGAATCCTTTTGGATCACCGGTCCATCCGATAATTTTGCGATGTATTGATTGTATCAAATATCCGGGAATAAGAGCAGTTCAAAGGAATAAGAAGTTGCGGAAAAATGTATCAAGAACTTACTCGATGTACGGCCACACTTTTGTTAGGTTGTTGAAGATATACAACAAAATGGTCTGACATTCTTCAACATCCAACACTATTGGTTTCGAAGCATCAGCTGGTGCGAGCTTCCCTTTGAATAGGCTGAGGTTGGATCCACCTTTTTTAGTGTTGCCAGCATTGTTTTGAGGCTTTGGATTATGCAAATGATGATTTCTGGCTTCATAGTGTGCTGTCACAAAGTTTGCCACCTCCTTAGTAATGAATTCCTCGGCCATGGATGCTACAATTCTACGTTTATTTTTACATTTTGCTCGAAGCGTCTTCCGCACCCTCTCATTTGCAAAGCACCAACGATTTTGCACGCCCCCCCAATATTGCCTCGGTCAGGAGATGTAAAATCAAATGTTGCATTGGATTAAAGAAGCCCGATGGAAAGATCTTCTCTAACTTGCAGAGCAACTCCGGAACCAACTCCTCCATGTCATCTATCACGCTAGGAGATAGTTCATTCATAGAAATAACACATAAGAAATAGCTCAGCTCTACCAGTACTAGCCATTCATCCTCAGGAATAAAGCCACGTAACATCATCGGCATTACCCGCTCAAGCCATATGTGCCAATCATGACTCTTGAGACCAAATATTTTCAATGTTTCCAGACTCACTCCCCTCTTTAGATTTGATGCATACTCATCGGGGAACATCAACTGCATTTTGACACACAAGGTAATTTCCCTCATAGCTCCCCTTTTTAGATTGAACCAGGCCTTTGGCTTTGACTAGTTCTGCTTTCCTTTCGATTGCCGCATGTTTTGTAACAGTCTATCACATATAGCCTGTTGATCGACTCTAGCCTTAGGATAATTCTTTGACTTCCCCTCTATGCCAAAAACGTAACAAAAATGGCCTCTCCAATATTATTTTCAGTGTGCATCATGTCGATGTTGTGTGGAAGAAGGAGGTCTTTGAAGTAAGGTAGATCCGACAAGCATGTCTTGTGAGTCCATGCCTGTTCCGAATTATACCCGCTGAAATACCCTGGACGTTCTCGATCAAGCTCAAGAGCGTTTAACTGATCCAGGATCTGTTGGCCTGTCGACGAGGTGGTGCCGAGTTTTTGAGAACTTTACCTTTGATAAAGTTCTTCTTGTCTTTTCTGAACTAATGGCGAGGATCTAGGAACTGTCTATGCAAGTCGAAGCAAGAATACTTCTGACCCGCCTGCAACCAATGAAACTGAAGAGCTACCTTGCAAGTGGGGAACGAGAACCTTCCATGCCCACACCAGCCAGCGAATAGCGCATACAGCAGCAAGTCATGCATCAAGTACATGTACCAGACATTCATTTTGAAGTTTTCTTTTCTAGCGGCATCGTATGTCTTGAACCCATTATCCCAAGCTTCTTGCAATGCATCCATAAGTGGCTGCATGTACACATTCATATTCTTCCCTCGATCGTTGGGACCTGGAATTATCAACGTTAGGAATATGTTCTTTCTGTGCATAATCTGTCTGGGGGGGGGGAGATTGAGTGGAATTACAAATACAAGCCAACTACTGTATTCGGTTGCCTTCATACCCAAGGGGTTTAACCCATCCGTGGAGACGCAAACTCGAGGATGCCTTGGATCTGCCGCTGAGTGTAATTCATCGGAGTGCTTCCACACAAAAGCATCCAATGTGTGTACCAAACATCTTATTCCCATCTACATCTAGTTCGGTTCTTTTTTCCAATGTGTGCCATGTCATCTTTCTGGCCATTTCTTCGACCATGAAAATACATTAAAGTCTTGGTATGATTGGCATATACCGAAGAACATTAACGGGGATTTTGGTATGCCTCTTCTCACCCATACCGTTGTCTACCACAACATACCTGGAAGACTTGCAAATGGGGCAATAGTTCAAGTCCGCAAACTCAAGCCTAAATAAGGCAAATCCTTTCTCACCGGCTTCTATCTTTTCATAGGCAATCTTAAGTACATGGAGTATTTTGTCCGACTGGTACAGGTTTGCAAGCATGACATGGCCTTCGGGTAGAAAGCATCCAAATAGTGTCATCCTAGCATCATAGCTTTCTCTGCCCAAGTTGAATTGAGCCTTCACAACCATTACTTCTGCAATGACATCCAACTGACAAACTCAGTGTCCTCATGGAGAGGACATTTTGAAGACTCCAACATCTCATAGAAGGCCTTTGCACATTCCTCCATATCATCATCTGAATACCGAGCATCATCAAAGTCTTGCACCATGTCTTCGATCCGGTACCATGCTTGTCGGTGCAACGACGAACCACATCAGCTCTGGTACATACGCTGGGAAGACTCACCATGAAATTTTCACACCATATAATCACACTTAAAACCCCTCTACTATAGGTGTTTACCCATTTCATCTTGTGTCATCTTTTTAAAGTTGTCGCATCCAGGACAGGGGCACCAGGTTTTACTCTAGCCATTTGCAAATGGGGCTTTGACAAACCCCTTGGTTTTTGTTAACCATTCTTTGGTCATCTATTCCTCACTAGTCTGACTGGTGTACATCAACGCACGATCACCCATGATGGTACTTGCACTCACAGTAGGTGCACCAAATTCATATTCATCAAGTTATGTAGAATGTAATTGCGACTAGATACAAAACTAATTACTTTTGTTATATATTTTACAACACAATTTTACTTTTTACCATACAAAAGGGAAATGGGCGTTCATGGATTTAATCTATCTCCAATAGGTAAAGATGGGTCCTAATCTCACTCGAGTACATGTAGATTGGGTTCATTTCCCATACTCTGTTCCAGATCCAAAGTAAAATTTTGGCAGCACCTCCCCACTGTTCTCCTGATAGACGTCTCGGCAAAAATCCGAGAGAATGTGTACCCAACAATGGGGTGGCTCAACTTTTTTTTTCTCATACCAAAGTAGAGCATGGGGAATGAAACCAAATCTACACGTACTCGGGCTGTCCATGGATAACATGGACAATTCGAAAGGACGATGGTTATAAATATGCAAAGGCATGCATCTCTATAGATGCCACCCTCTCGAACGGGTGACGCCTAGGTTACGAGACTTGACATGAAAATAGAATGAAGTGACTTTGGCATGACACCGAAACAGAGAAAATAGGTTAGGGTCGGGGATGATATGGCAATAGTTCTCACCACTAGACCATGTAGGTGAGATAGTCGTATGGGAAGGTCATCAAACACATAACCCTCGAAGCGACGAAACAACTGCACATTTAAATCCACACGATCAAAACAAATATCATATCCCCATAGAAAAATCTCTCTCTCTATAGCTACTTTTCCACTTTTATTTTCATATTTTTCTCCTCTATTTCTTCATCTTCTCCTCATCTTCTTCCATTTCTTCTCTTGTTGTTGTTGTTGTTGTTGTTGTTGTTCTTATTATTATTTTTATTTTTATTCGTCTTCTTCTTCTTCTTCTTCTTCTTCTTCTTCTTCTTCTTTTCTCCTCCTCCTCCTCTTCTTCTTCTGCTTCTTCTTCTTCTTCTTCTTCTTCTTCTTCTTCTTCTTCTTCCTTCTTCTTCTTCTTTTCCTTTTTCTATTCTTCTTCTCCTCCTCCTCCTCTTCTTCTTCTTCTTCTTCTTCTTCTTTTTCTTCTTCTTCTTATTCTTCTTATTCTTATTATTATTATTACTATTACTATTATTATTATTCTCTGTCTTCTTCTTCTTTTCTTCTCCTCTTTTTCTTCTTATTTCTCCTCTTCTTCTGTTTTCCTATTCTCCTCCTCCTCCTCCTCCTCTTCTTCTTCTTCTTCTTCTTCTTCTTCTTCTTCTTCTTCTTCTTCTTCTTCTTCTTCTTTTCTCCTCCTCCTCCTCCTCCTCTTCTTCTTCATCTTCTTCTTCTTCTTCTTTTCCTTTTTCTATTCTTCTCCTCTTCTTGTTATCCCATTTTCCTCTTCTCTTCTTCTTCATCATCATCATCATCATCATCATCATCATCATCATCATCATCATCTTCTTCTTCTTCTTCTTCTTCTTCTTCTTCTTCTTCTTCTTCTTCTTCTTATTTTCTTCTACTCCTCGCACTACAGGAATCACCTTCTTTGCCATCTGCCATTACAGACGGCAAAGACAAATACCCGGACGACAAAGACAGTACCACAGACGGCAAAGATTGTCACGGCCGGCAAATTTTCTGCGTCAGCCTACGACGGCATAGGACATTCTTTGCCGTCTGCCCCCCCAAAGATCGTCCTCTTCTTCTTATTCTTCATCATCATCATCATCATCTTCTTCCTTTTTTCCTTTATCCTCTTCTTCTCACAGTAACCTAATTAACACTAAACTAAGATTAACCTAACTAACCTAAACTAACAGTAACCTAATTAACACTAAACTAAAAGTGACCTAATTAACAAAAACTAAGAGTAACCTAATTAACACTAAACTAACAATAACCTAATTAACCTAAACTAACAATAACATAATTAACACGAAAAATAACCTAAACTAACACATGCAATTAACCTAACTAACCTAACTAATGCAAAAAACCTAACTGATGAAAAAAACATAAGGGGTGGGGCTGGGGCACGGGGCTCACCGTAGGGGAGTTGGGGCACAGGGCAGGGCAAAGGTGTTGGGGCGAGATAGATGGCGGCCGGCGCCAGGGAAGAGGGCGGCAGCGCGGGGCGTCTGGGCATAGGGCGGCGGCGGGTGGCTGCGTGGCAGGGAGGGGGAGCGTGGCGCTGGAAGGGCGGGGGAACGTTCGGGCGGCAGCGGCGAGGGGCGACAGCGAGAGAACGAGAGAGATAGAGAGAGCGGGCCGGTGTGGTTTGAGGGAGAGAGAGATTGACGGGGCTGGCCGTTAGGGTTAGCTAACGCAACTCTTTGGTGGGGCCCACCTCCCTCTTTGCCATCTACCATTCTGCTCTTTGAAGTCCGCTAGCAGATGGCAAAGAGGGGGACCGTTAGGGTTTGACAATACAATTCTTTGGTGTGCCCCACCTCCGTTTTTGATGTTTTCCATTTTGCTCTTTAACATCAGCTCATGGATATCAAAGAGGGGGACTATTAGGAATAGCCAAAGCAACTCTTTGGTGGGGCCCACCTCTCTGTTTGCCGCCTACCATTTTTCTCTTCGCCGTTAGCTGGCACACAACAAAGAAAGAACTGAGGGCAAAAATAGTCTGTCCATGCGTCCTTTCTTTGCCGTATGGTTATGTCAAGATGACGGTAAAGAAAATCTTTGTCGTCACCTCACAGATGGCAAACAACGAGTAGACAGCAAATATTCTGTTTCGGGCAGTGCATCCTTTGTTTGTGTTCTACGACCAGACCAAGACGTTATAGAACCCCACTTTCATCAATAAAGCTTTTCTCTTATCTTTGCAATATCCCGATTGCAATTCAATTTATTCCTTGTTCTTCGTTTGTGTGCATGAAATAGATCCTCGTGGTCAGGTTGATCGTGCTCCGTCGTGGTTAATAATCTCTCGGAGTTGGTTTAGCGATTGCTAAGGGGTGACATCCTCACATGTTCGTAGTCAGATTATGAAAGTCCACTCCACCAAAAATGATCGACACATCTCATCGAAAGACATGGACACCTTAGCCTCTATCACGTTCATTGTGTTCCTAAGAAACGAGGTATAACCATTGTTCCTAATGATAAAAATGAACTTATCCCACAATTTTTTTAATTGGTTATAGGATGGTAATTGATTTCACGAAATTAAATAAAGCTATCAAAACAGATCATTACCCCTTTCCTTTTATTGATCAAATGTTAGAAAGGTTATCAAAGCACACACACTTTTTGTCACACCCTCTCTTTTGACTCTCCTGACTAGATTAACATATCTCAAAAATCAGGACCAATCAATCTTTTTGCGAGTTCTTGTGATACTTGATGTGATTGTTGTTTACTTGCTCGGTTGCTTGTGTTTTAAATCACAAAAGTTCCTACTACTCTTTAGGCTCAGCTCATTCCCCAAAGTCTTTTCCCAATAATCATACCATGTATATAGGGCCTTAAAATATTTTTCCAAATAATATTTGACCAAAAAGCATTTATTTAATTTAGGCTTTCAAAAACCCTTGAATTAGGATTTGTACTACAAATCCTCAAATTAGGGAAGTTGTTTTGCCCTAAATATTTTATTTAAATCCCATTATCAAAAAGACTTCCCAAAACCACAAAATTATTATTTTAAAAGTTATTTTACTATTTTATTAAATACCTTTTTCTAAGGCCAGAAATGGTCTTTTATGAACGAAAAATTATTTTTCTTGCTTTTAAAATATTTGAGAAAATTTAGGGAAACTCGGTGGACATATATGTTCCATATATAAGAGTTTCAACACATGGTCATGTTCAAAATATTGGACAAAACCGTTCAAAACCCTTTCAAGTCTACATTGGAAACTTTCTCCAAAAAATCCCAAATTTGGTATCCTATCTCATTTTCTCCTATCATGTGATCGTGTTAAGTTTAATAGCATGTGGACTCCATTTTCTAGCCCTAACACCCATCAAACACCTTCTGCTCACTAACCAAATTTGTTGCTTTGGTCCCTTCTACTATTCTCCTTAACCTTAAATTTTTACCACGACTTTTTCTAGACCTCTACCACCTCCACTAACTTTGCCAAGGCCCCTGATCAATTATTGAAGGCTAACCGCCTCTCTTTCCCTCTCCTTTCCACCATGGCATGACCTCTTTTACCCCTCTTCGATTATTTGTTCTCATGCAAGTGCCCCCAAGTCTTTTCACAACACGTCTAGTGTGCTAATGCACCATATCATGCAAACATATGACATGCTCATGTGGAAAATATGAGCAACCCTTCTAAAACTTGATTTTAGGCAGAAATGAAACCTTGAACTACAAGTGCTAGCTACACTCGTCTCCCTGAGCTGAAACATAGCACTCTTGCAGTTCCTCCATGCCTATGACCACTAGACAAGGTTTCATTTCAAAAGCCTCCCAATAAAAACCCATGATGTGGCCCCTAACTTTGCTGCTAAAACGTACCCTAAGTAGAAAACAGTTCTACCGAGCTCCACATGGGTCCAAACTTCACTAGAGCACTTAAGCAAGCATACCTTGCATGCTAGACAATGTGTCCTGGCCAGAGGGTAGTCGTGGTCAAGCCTTGGCATGGTGACCACACCCCTGGCCTGAAGAAACAACACTCTGCCGAACAAAGCTGCCGTGTAGTCGACGTTTGGCTGTGGCATCTCCCTTCAACCTTGATCGCCGCTCCCCAACACCAGCTTGCTTCCAAATCACGTGTGGTGCGTGCTCTCCATGCCCAGGGCATCCGAGGCTTGCTGGGCCTCCCTCTAGTTCCCCCTCCCTAAATGCTCTCCCCAAGCGCCCTCTCCGCTCCCTCTCGCTCCCCTCCTAAGGCACCCCTCGGTCGACCCGCTCTCCCTCCCGCGTCCTCTTTCTTCTCCAGCAACCGATGGTGGCCGTAGTGGTCACGATTGATTTACACGCGTCCTCAAGCACTCCATCGACCATGGCACCCCCATGACCCCTCCTAGCCTCCACACAGCCCCTCCGCACTCCACACCCCCTACTCTATGGCCAGGGCATCATGCTCAACGTCCCCATCGGCCACCACCACCTCGGCCAATGCCACGATGGACCTGGGCCTCCCCCATGGTCAAAAACCACCCGGGCGAGTGCGGCCAGCCCCCCCCAAGCCCATCTATGGCCAGAGCTCCATCGGGGCTGGCTAGAGCCTGTCGAGCACGCACCAGCACTAGCTCGGCCGACCTCCCGTGCCCTCTTGTGTTTCGAGCGGGATGAGGGGGATGGAGCTCATGAGTAGGCCCCGCATGTAAGTGGCTCATCGGCCGCCCCCCACTTAAGTGGAGGTGACTCCCGCCTCTGTGCCTCCCAGTGAAGGAGGCGTATTTGACCGAATGCGCCTCTGAGGCCTCTCGCGCACTCATCTGGGCCGACCCGTTTGCTATTCTACGCCCGGTGCGGTTTAGCCCTAGTATTTTCCACTGTCCATTTGTTTTTTCGAGTGAGACCATTTAATTCATCATTAAATTATATGAACTCCAAAATAATTGATTCAAATTTAGAGGAGTTTCTAAAATCACTACCTATCCAAATATGTGCGTTGCACATTTTTCCACAGACCTTTTTTGTAGGGATCAAACTCAAAATTGAATTTGATCTATTCAAGCACCTCCTTGCAAAATTCCTAGAGAGCTCAAATCAATCCAAATGGATAGATTCCAATTTCTAGGTGCTCTAAATATGATGCCCTATTTTTCTAGCATTAGTCAACATTTTTCTCTGCAATATATCTGTTCCACCAAATATATAGCCTCCTTTTGCCGTTATTCCATATTAGGAAGTCTCTAGAATATTCATACCAACTCCAAATCCAATGAGACCACCTCCTAAATGCTTAAAAATCTTGCCCTATTAAATGTGTGCCTCAACTCATTTTAAATAAAATATTTTTTGTAGACTCCTTACAGGATCATAAAGTCCTCCATTTCCACCATTCAAAACTCTCAAGTGATCCATATCCCTTAGAACAAACTTTACCGTTTTTTTTCTTATGTCTAGAGATGTCCAAGAAAAATAAAGTCTTATTTGTTGAGCACCTTGTTTTTATGCTTATTGTGTGGCTTATTGTGATTGTTTCTGGTGATAGTTGACGAAGTAGACAAGCTGGTCAGAGTTGGACGAGAAGCATGAGAAGACCTCGAAGACTTTGCGGAACCAGGCAAGCAGCCCTTTGACGATGTCTGAGAAAATACTTTTGTGCATGTCAATTAGCAGTTCGTTTTGATGCATAAAATCATGTTGAGTCACTCACCACCTTAGTGGGTTGTCTTCGGAAAATCCTCGATGCTACTTGCACGTGGGCATGACCCTACCTTCCTATGAGGGTTGTGCCGGTGGGAAGTAGTTAGGTTGCTGGTAGTGCTATGCATGGGATTGGGTACATGCATGGAGACGGTTAAAGTAGGTGATTTCAAATGTTTTACGAAAACCCCGTCGGGAGTGACTTATGCCCGAGTGTGATGTGTTGAGCTAGGTAACCACTTGATGAGGGAGTGGTATACCGAGGCCAGTTGTGTGAGTGGGTTCCTAAAAACCAGATTAGATTTAAGATTTGTCGACCGTCCCAACCTTACATGTATCACCACAATACCCCTTATGGGACGGGGCTTTGGAGATTACTATGGTCGGTGCTAGTAGAGAGCTTGCATTACTAGTGGCGGGAGTGGCGTGGTCACTCTCGAGATGCTGTCATGCCAGGATAAAGGGCGACCATGGGCTGTTTTTACCAACACCGGGCACACCTTTGTGTGCCCTCGTGGATAATATGTGTGATGTACATCATGAGGGACTGTCACCAATGAGTGGACTCCTTCTAGTATCGTCATGGGAAAGGTTATGTTCGGGTACTCACCTCGGGTAAGATAAATAGCGCAAGTCGCGTTCTGACACGGAAGTTTCCCGAGACTTGTGGGTAAAGTGTGCAACCTCTGCAGAGTCTAAAACTATTAGAATAGCCGTGTCCACAGTCAAGGACACTTGGGTGGTGCTGCTTAAACTACGGCCAGGAGTTTTCATATAAACCAAGTGTATTTGTGTGTGGGTATGGTGGTAGTATGAATGAGGAGCTAAGACAATTGACTTGGCATGATGGATGAACGTGTGTTGTTCAGCCCTTAAATGATATTGATATATGCGGCCTATTCGTATGGATATCATTTACCTATTGATGCATGCTTTTACAAGCTGATTCATCATGATATTGCACTCAAAGTTAGCTTTCTGCAAATTACCTACTTAGTGCTATATCATGCATTGTTATTACCTCGTTCCAAATATGTGTTGCTTGCATGTACATTCAAATTAGTCATTGGCTTGCAACTGGTTATTTTATTGACCAGGTAAGAGAGAACAAGAGATGGTGATGAATACCTTGGCGACGTTCCTGCGAGCTAGGGCGCTCCCCAGTGATAATGCCCGTAGGGTTAAGGCAGATTGATGGGTTCACGCTATCTTTGAAGATTTTCGTTGCATCATATATGAAGACTTGTCCATAAGGTCCATATCCAAGTTAAGCGGTATGTAATGTATGTAAGACTCTTGTTATTCGGCTTCTGTGTTCAGTGAGCATTGATCTCTGGGATCACTGTACACATGCATTCGATGTTCACGACTTACAAGTCGGGGTCCCCACAAAGCTGGTATGAGAGCCATCATGACTGGAGGAAGCTCTTAGTTAGCATGGCCGTTAGTTAGGACAAAAATGTTTTCCAAACCCTTCAAAATCATTTGCAAAACCGAAATATTACTCACCTCTCCTAAATCATCGAAGGAAATGAAGGTTTTTGGCTTAACACTTCCACCTTTGTTCCTTTAACTCTTCCCATCTGGATTTCAAAACTGGCAAACGGTCGCTAGCACCCTTATGATCCTAAAAAATGGTTTCCTCGAAACCTTGGTGTGTAACTTGAAAGGAAACAACCTTGCCAAATGACCACTCACATGTTTGGAAGACAAGATTTGCAACACTACGACCAGACGACACCAACAAAAACTACTCTCTCGAGAAATGAGGACATCGAGACTCAGAAGATGGTGACCCTCTCGACACCGCCTCAAAGTGGTGCAATCTTGGCCTACGATGATCAAGACATAAGATATGCAAGATCATGATATGCATCGCTAATAGAATGACCCTGTCATTACCGTTGTTGTGTCGAGAACCACAGGTGGATGAGAACCTCGCCATTTGGTCTGCCTCACCATAGTGCGGAGGAAAAATGGTTCTCGTTGTCCCCCACTCTTGGTGTCGACATTGTCAACAACATAACCGACAAGATGGAACTCTACCCGGCCCTTCTGATGTCATTGCATAAAGGATCATCCACTTGTAACACTCGACGCCTTGGAAGACATGGAGATATTGACGGGATTACGAAGACAACAGAAGGCCCTGTCAAACGATGAAGAACCACTTTCGCCGACAGCTCATTATATGTGAAATTGTCAAGGACTCTTTCCAGCTCAAGCAGAGATGTCTTGACGGAGAACAACAACAAGCATACGACACATGAAGAAGACCTAGAAGACTAGCGGACTTCGCCAACAATACACGAAGTAAGCACGACTATTGAGTCCGAGAAACCCTAGGGTAGGATGAGTCGTGTATTCCCTATGCGAAGCAAGTACACATGATGTTTGAAATGGCACCATATTGTGTGTTGCTTGTTTTTCTGTTTGTGCCTTGATATAAGTCACACTTTTACCCAGGAAACAAGTACACGACTATATCACCTGCATCATCTTGGTGTTTGTGTTAAGCCTTTCAGCACTTGTTTGATTGCACTTGCACTAAACCACCCCTTGGACACTCCCCTCTATGCTACTTTTATCTCTCCCTCACCTTCCTCGACAAACAAGGGCCAACAGGACACGATGCACCAAGGATCCACCTCGACAGACTACTAACAGTAAAGATTCTCACTACAACGTGCTCAACCAGACGAACCCCGTAGAGTTAAGCTTTTCCCTCAAGGTTGGGAACCCCTCCCTAGACCAACCTAAAAACCTCGCAAGCTTCCCCATCTTAGACGTGTGATCTCATGTTCAATACATAGGTTGCGAGAGCAACTGTTGAACTCCAATAACCCCTGCTTAACACTGGATTCATCATGGAACAAGTGATCTCAGTGAACAAGTATCCTTCATCTTAAGCTAGCCCATCACCTTGATGTCATAGGAAGGATCATACTAAGAATATAGGATTTGTACACAATGATTTGATGTGACCACAATAGGTGTTTTGAGGGCATAGCTAACTCCTTAGGTGGATTACGGGGACTTTCAACGGGATAGGTGACATGATGGAGTAAGCTGATAAAGTAGCATAACCCACATATTCCTAGAGTAAGTTGGATTCAGTGGGACAACTATGATTACGAGCTAAAACTCTTGGTGGTATAATAAATTAACCTTGTGAAATAGGAGTCATGGATTAACAATGACTTGGAGTAGCAAGTAGGATCCCGTTGAACATGTGTTTTGGATTTAACTAGCTAACCTTAATATAGTATCGATGATGAATGAGATCACATGGTTCAGAGCAAATTGGATTTACTCCGGTGATCTTGATCATGATACCATGTTCCTCCATGGGTGACAATAGAGTCAATTGGAGTTGTCGAATTTGATTTACGGATCTATATAAGCTTGAACTTGGAGATTAGTTGGCCATGATATTTGAAGTTGGTGGATATACTATGACATAGCCCTTGCAATGATATGTCGATCATGAGGACTCTAGGAGAATAGGTAGAAATCCATCTATATTAGATTTGTAGGAATGGTGGGTTAAGTGATGATTGATAAGACTGATGTACCACTTGATTGGGTCCATAGGAAGGAGGCAAGATCTTGAATTGTTATATTACGTATTTCCCTAGCATAGAAGTGCAGTACATTAGACCTTGGATAAATTAGCAAAGCGCTTGGATTTGTAGTGTCTTGGTCAAGCTTAGCTGCTTGTATGCTTCCAGAGGATTTTCACATAGTTATATGCATGAGCTCATTATAACATACTTATGAGGTTTTGGTTTAGTCCTTCTCTCAAACCATGGAGTTGCGTAGCATAAGTGATGTTGGAGTTAACTTATATGGCATGGTACCTTTTATGATATTGGATTCGGTTTGGAGGATTTGGTAGGACTATTAGCAACTAACAAAGTGTACTCAAGGGGAATGTGATGGATGTTCACTCACATCCTCAGTTTCTTGAAACCCCGAAGCTCTCCCTAGCCATAAAATGGCCGGATTGTGACCGTAGGTCTTGGCTCTAAGTTGTTAGATTATAGCCAATACTCCACCTCGACCACTACTAAACCCCTAGGCAAGTGACCACTCAGGGCAAGTACCTGCTCCCACACATTCCATGAGCATAATGCTTGTGTTATGATTGGAGAAAAATGGTGTTGTCCTCATGTATGACAAGCTTATTATCAAAGAAAAGTGAGAAGCACCTTAGTCCTATTTGGATAAGCCCTCAGAAACACCAATCGCCATGCCTTTGAAGCTTAAGATTTTACCTTGGCAGAGATGGACTCCTCGAAGCACCCTCCAAGCAGCAGAAGGCAATCCCACCCCAGCAAGGTGAGGAACCACCACGACTGAGTGGCCACGACAATGAAGATGCAATAATAGGAGTCAACCACCAGTCCTGTGCCGGCTACATCAACTATGTCAAGAAACATCGATGTTCAAGCAATGAAGCCTTTAGACACCAAGATAAATCAAAGAGCTCTTTTGGTCCAATCAAGGACGTAAATCCCGACTCGACCATGATGAAACCCCTGCAAAAGGAAGTTCACTTCGCTTGCCAAGCCTCAAACCTTGGGGACTAGGTGACTATTCCATACCTTTGGGTAGCCATCTCATCTAGCACCCCACAAAAACTTTCCTAGATGATGGGACCCATTTTACAGAACCTGTCTCTAGGCTTAGTCTTATGGATGAGACCCAACCCAGGCTCTTTCATATGTATCCACAAAGTGGCTAGAAGGCCGAGCATCCAAAGACACCCGGAAACGTGCTCCCACGACGACAAAGACAAATGTCTGAAGAGAAATGAAGGGCATACTTGGGCCACTGCTCAAGTAGAAGATCTCGATGAGAAGCCTACAACGACACATTTCAACACTCTCGAGCAAGGAGACCACCTACGATGATAGATCACCTGCTTTAAGGGAGTCAAGGACTTCCCCGTCAGCAGGGAGGTACACGAACACCTTGACCCTCCTATTTTAATGCGAGACATCTAGGTGTTGCTAACCAACATGAATAACCCCCAGGACTAGCACACACACACACACACACTACTTTGTCATGTATTCTAACCTTGGGATACACATGCGAGCCAGGCCCTTGCCCGAACCTCGATCACCAAGCCCCTTGCCCTTAGTCAAGCCTAGCTCATCGCAAGAACCATGTTCACTCTCAAATGAAGTAAAGAGAAGCATTCAAAGTTGTATCATCAAGCACTTCAAGACCCCCTAGAGCAATCACATCGAAGAATGAACAACATAGGAACATGTATACTACCTTGGACCCAAATTTCTGTATCTCTCCAACGCCCAGCCCTGGAATCTTGGGAACGAGATTCTTGTAAGGGAGATAGGTCTATCACGCCATATGTTTTGACTCTCATGACTATATTAACATATATAAAAAATCAGGACCAATTAATTTTTATGCGAGTTCTTGTGATACTTGATGTGACTGTTGTTTACTTGCTTGGTTGCTTGTGTTTTAAATCACAAAAGTTCCTACTACTCTTTACACTCACCTCATTCCCCGAAGTCTTTGGCCAATAACCATACCATGTGTATAGGACCTAAACATATTTTTCCAAATATTATTTGACGAAAAAGCATTTATTTAATTTAGGCTATAAAAAACCCTTGAATTGCGTTTTGTACTACAAATCCTCAAATTAGGGAAGTTGTTTTGCCCTAAATATTTTGTTTAAATACCATTATCTAAAAGACTTCCCAAAACCACAAAATTATTATTTTAAAAGTTAGTTTACTATTTTATTTAAATACCTTTTTTTGAGGCCAGAAATGGTCTTTTATGAAGGAAATTAATTTTCTTGTTTTTATAATATTTGAGAAAATTTAGGGAAACTCAGTGGACATATATGTTCCATATATAAGAGTTTTAACGAATGGTCATGTTCAAAATATTGGACAAAACCTCTCAAAACCCTTTTTGCCTATTTCAACCTTTTGAAATATTTGTACGAGAAGTATTCTTAATATTATAAAACATGATATATGTGATGATCTTGCCAAGAAATATTTCTATAATAAATTCCTAGAAAAATATAGCCAGTCACACATGATATATGTGATGATCTTGCCAAGTTCCATCTCAATCCAAGTTGATTTGGTTAACCTAAATATTGTAAGACCTATCTATACAAAACCAAATTTGAGCAACTCTACATTGCCAAGTGTCTCCAACTATGCTCAAATTTTGTGGACATGCTCGTATACTCTAATAATGTATTCACACCACGTGGAGAATCAAAGGGATCAGATTAACTTGTCCCAATACCCTCAAAACCAATCTTGCTTATTTCTAGAATTTGGAAACTTTACATTATAAAGTTCCTCCAATCGACCCCAAACTTTTTGGGCATGCTCTAATACTCAAATAATGTCCCCACACCAGGTGGTGCATTAGTGGGGATTCATTTGCATGGATTTACATTCAGAAAGAGACTTCTCCCAATTTCTTGGGTTTTCAAGTCTACATTGGTAACTTTCTCTAACTAATCCCAAATTTGGTATCCAATCTCATTTTCACCAATCATGTGATCATGTTAAGTTTAATAGCAAGTGGACTCCATTTGCTAGCCCTAACACCCATCAAACACCTTTTGCTCACTTCCCAAATTTGTTGCTTTGGTCCCTTCTACTATTCTCCTAAGCTCAAATTTTTACCACAACTTTTTCTAGCCCTCTACCTCCTCGAGTAACTTTGCCAAGACCCCTGTTCAATTACTGGAGGGTAACTCCCTCTCTTTCCCCTCTCCATTCCACCATGGCAGCACCACTTTTACCTCTCTTCCATTATTTCTGCTCATGCAAATGTCCCCAAGGCATTTCACAACACCTCTAGTGTGCTAATGCACCATTTCATGCAAAGATATGGCATGCTAATGTGGAAAATAGGAGAAACCCTTCTAAACCTTGATTTTTGGCAGAAATGAAGCTGTGAACTACAAGTGCTAGCTACACTCCTCTCCCTCAGCTGAAACTTGGCAATATTGTATTTCCTCCATGCCTATGACCACTAGACAAGGTTTCATTTCAAAAGCCCCCCACTAAAAACACCTGCTCTGGCCCCTAAGTGTGCTGCTACAAACTTACCCTAACTAGAAAACACTTCTACCCAGCTCCAAATGGGTCCAAACTTCATCAGAGCACATAAGAAAGCATGCCTTGCATGCTAGAAAATGTGTACTGGGCACAGGGTTGTCCTGGTCAAGCCTTGGCATGGTGACCACGCCCCTGGCCTACACAAATATCGCTCTGCCAAAGAAAGTTGCCATGTAGCCCGCGTTTGGTTGTGGCAGGTTGTCCTCACGCGACTGGCATCTCCCTTCGACCTCCCTTGCCGCTCCCCAACACTAACTTGCCTCCAAAGTACATGTGGTGTGTGTGCTGTCCATGCCGAGGCTATCCGAGGCGGGCAGGGGCGCCCTCCTGTCCCCCAGCCGAAATGCTCTCCCCGAGCGCCCTCTCTGGTCTCTCTCGCTCCCCTCCTCCTAAGCTACTCCTTGGCCGACCCGCTCTCCCTCCCATGTCCTCTTTCTTCTCCGGCTACCGATGGTGCCCGTCGTGGTCATGCTCTAGTTGCGCGCGTCCTCGAGCGCTCCCTCGACCCTCGCACCTCCATGAACCTATCTCACCTCTGGAGAGCCCCTCCGCACTCCAGGCCCCGTCCTCCATGGACATGGCATCATGCCCAATGTCACCATCTTCCACCTCCGCATCGGCCAACACCACGATTGACCAGGGCCTCCCTCGTGGTCAAAAATCACCCGGGCGGGTGCGCCCCCCCCCCCCCCCGAGCCCACCGGTGGCCGCACCTCCGCCGGGGCGGGCTATAGCCACACGAGCACACACCAGCACTGGCTCGGCCGGCCTCCCCTTTGTTGGAAATATGCCCTAGAGGCAAGAATAAATTGGTTATTATTATGTTTCCTTGTTCATGATAATCGTTTATTATAAATGCTAGAATTGTATTGATTGGAAACTAAAATACTTCTGTGGGTACATAGACAACACTATGTCCTTGGTGAGCCTGCGATGGGATAGCTCGTTGTCAAAGATGGTCAAGGTTTTCTGTCCATATACATGAGTTTTCATTTGATAATGGGATCACATCATTAGGAGAATGATGTGATGGACAAGACCCAAACTATGAACGTAGCATATGATTGTGTCAGTTTATTGTTTTCGTATTCTGGGTGTCAAGTATCTGTTCATATGACCACGAGATCATGCAACTCACTGACATCGGAGGAGTGCCTTGTGTGTATGAAACATCGCAACATAAATGGGTGACTATAAAGGTGCTCTAAAGTCATCTCCGAGGTGTCTATTGAGTTGGAATGGATCAAGACCGGGATTTGTCACTCCATGTGATAGAGAGGTATCCTAGGGCCCACTCGGTAATACAACATCACAACAAGCTTGCAATAAATGCGACTAAAGAGTTAGCCACGGGATCTTGTATTACGAAACGAGTAAAGAGACTTGTCGGTAACGAGATTGACCTAGGTATGTAGATACCAATGATCGAATCTCGGGCAAGTAACATACCGATGGACAAAGGGAACAATATAAGGGATTGATTGAATCCTTTACATCATGGTTCGACCGACAAAGATCTTCATAGAATATGTAGGAAGCAATATGTGCATCGAGGTCCTGCTATTGGTTATTGACCGGAGAGTGTCTCAATCATGTCTGCATAGTTCTCAAACCCGTAGGGTCTACACACTTAAGGTTCGGTGATGATTTAGTATTAATGAGTTATGTATGGTGGTAACCGAAAGTTGTTTGGAGTCCTGGATGAGATCTCGGACGTCACGAGGAGCCCTAGAATAGTCCGGAGGTAAAGATTGATATAGGGAAGTTGGTATTCGGATTTCGGAAAAGTTCTTGGATTTATCGGTTTTTTGACAGAAGTTCCGAAAGTGTTCCGGGATCCACCGCGAGGGTCCATCTACCATGGAGGGCCCCATGGGTTGTGAGAGGTGGCGCACTAGTCCTTGGTGGGGTAGGCGCCCCTCCCACCTGAAGGCCCATGCGGCCAAAGGTCTAGGGCAGCCCAAGGTGGGGTGCCACCCCTTGCCTTGGGTGGCAAGGCACACCACCCTTGGCCGCCGCCCCTCCTAGGGGAAACCCTAGGACAGCCACCTCTCCACCCTTACCCTATATATATGGAAGGAGAGGGAGCGCTAAAATACAAACAAGCCACCACGCAGCCTCTCCCCCCTCTAATTCAGGCCTTCTTGTAGTTCGTCACGGTAGTGCTTGGCGAAGCCCTGCAGGGACAACTCCACTACCATCGCCGCCACGCCATCGTGCTGCCGAAGAACTGATCTCCTCTCCGCCCTTTCTTTTTGGATCAAGGAGGCGAAGAACTTCATCAAGATGTACGTGTGTTGAACGCGGAGGTGTTGTCCGTTCGGCACTACACCGGGACGGATCATGATGGGATCGCGGGACAGATTGCAATTTGGATCACGAAGACGTTCGACGACATTAACCGCGTTATATACGCTTCCACTTAGCGAACTACAAGGGTATGTAGATGCACTCCCCCTCTCGTAGATGTTATTTTCCATAGATTGATGTTGGTGAGTGTAGGAATTTTTTATTTCCCATTTGATGTTCCCCAACACCCTGCGCTCCTCTATTTCGAGCGGGAGCAAGGGGATGGAGCTGACAAGCAGGCCCCGCTCATAAGTTGCTCATTGGACGACACCCCTCTTAAGTGGAGGCGACTTCCGCCTCTGCGCCTCCTCGTTAAGGAGGCGTATTCGTCCGAATGCGCCTCCAAGGCCCCTCGCACACGCAACCATGGAGCTGGCCCGACCCGTTTGTTATTCTCCACCCGGTGCGGTTTAGCCCTGGTATTATTTCCTGTCCTTCTCTTTTTTCAAGTGAGGCCATTTAATTCGTAATTCAATCCTATGAGCTCCGAATTAATTGATTCAAATTTCTAGGAGTTTCTAAAATCACTACCTATCCAAATTTGTGCATTCCACATTTTTCCACAGACCTTTTTTGCGGGGATCAAATTCAAAATTGTATTTGATCTATTCAAACCCATCCTTGAAAAATTCCCAGAGAGCTCAAATCTACTCCAAGTGGAGGGATTCCAATTTCCAGGTGCTCTAAATATCATGCCCTATTTTCTAGCATTAGTCAACATTTTTCTCTGCTACATTTCTGTTGCATAAAATATACAACCTCCTTTTTCCATTATTCCATATTAGGAAGTATCTAGAATATTCATTCCAAATCCAAATCCAATGAGACCACCTCCTAAAGCTTAAAAAAACTTGCCCTATTAAATGAGTGCCTCCACTCATTTTTAGTAAAAGAGTTTCTATAGACTTCTTACAGGATCATAAAATCCTCCATTTCCACCGTTCAAAAAATTTGAGTGATCCAAATCCCTTAGAACAAAATTTAGGAAAAAACTTCTTATGACCAGAGTCGTCCAAGAAAAATAAAAATCCTATTTGTAGAGCACTTTGTGTTTTTGCTTATTGTGTGTCTTATCGTGATGTTTTCCGACGACAGTTGACAAAGTAGATTTGCTGCTTGGAGTTGGACGAGAAGCATGAGAAGACCTCGAAGACTTTGTGGAACGAGGCAAGCAACGCTTTTGTGCAAGTCAATTAGCACTTCGTTCTGATGTCTGAGAAACTACTTTTGTGCAAGTCAATTAGCACTTCGTTCCGATGCATTGAATCATGTTGAGTCAGTGACCACCTTGGTGGGTTGTCCCCGGAAACTCCTCGCTGCTACTTGCACCTAGGCATGACCCTACCTTCCTATGAGGCTTGTGCATGTGGGAAGTAGTTAGGTTGCCGGTACTTCTATGCATGGGATTGGGTACATGCATGGAGACGATAAAAGGAGGTGATTTCAAATGGTTGATGAAAACCCCATCGAGTGCGACTAATGCCTGAGGGTGATGTGTTCAGCTAGGTAACCACTTCATGAGGGAGTGGTATATCGAGGCCATCTATGTAAGTGGGTCTCTAAAAACCGGATTAGATTTAAGATTTGTCGACCAACCTAACCTTACATCTACGGCCACAATATGCCATATGGGACAGGGCTTTGCTGATTACTATGATCCGTGCTAGTAGAGAGCCCGCATTACTAGTGGCGGAAGTGATGTGGTCACTCTCGGGACAGGGTCGTGCCAGGATAAAGGGCGACCATGTGCTTCTTTTACACACACTGGGCACACCGTGGCGTGCCTGCGTGGATGATACGTGTGATGTACATCACGAGGGACTGTCACCAACGAGTGGACTCTTGTTAGTATCATCATGGGAAAGGTGATGTTTGGGTACTTGCCTCGGGTATGATAAATACCATGAGTCATGTTCTGACATGGAAGTTTCCTGAGTCTTGTGGGTAAAGTGTGCAACCTCTATAGAATGTAAAACTATTCGAATAGACGTGTCCACGGTCAAGGACAGTTGGGTGGTGCTTCTTAAACTACGTCTAGGAGTTTTCGTATAAACTAAGTGTGTGTGTGTGTGTGTGGGTACGTTGGTATTATGAATGATGAGCTAAGTCAGATGACTTGGCATAATGGGTGAATGTGGGCTGTTCAGCCCTCAGATGATATTGATATATGTAGCCTGTTCGTATGGATATCATTTACTTCTTGATGCATGATTTTACAAGATGATTGATCATGGCATTGCACTCAAAGTTATCTTTCTGCAAATTAACCAATTAGTGCTATATCATGCATTGCTATTGTCTCGTTCCAAACATGGGTTGTTTGCGAGTACATTCAAAGTAATCATTGGCTTTCCACTGGTTATTTCATTGACCATGTCAGAGAGAACTTGAGATGGTGAAGAATACCTTGGTGACTTTCCTACGAGTTAGTGTGCTCCCCTGTCGGAATGCCTATAGGGTTAAGGAATATGGCATGGGTTCACGCTATCTTTGAAGATTTCCGTTGCATCATATATGAAGACTTGGCCATAAGGGCCATATTCGAGCGAAACGGTACGCAATGGATGCAAGACTCTTGTTATTCGGCTTCTGTGTGTTCAGTGAGCACTGATCTCCGGGATTACTATACACATGCATTCGGTGATCACGAGTTACAAGTCGGGGTCCCCAATCTTTTGTTTCATGGTTGCATATTCTGGCTTTTCTCAAATACCTGTTCCGAAAGTAGATCAAGAGAAAACTATTGTTACTTGTACGTTTGGAACTTATGCTTATAGATGTATGCCTTTCGGTTTATGTAACGCACCTGCAACCTTTCAAAAATGTATGGCCGGTATATTCCCCGACTTTTTTGAAAAGATTGTTGAGGTATCCATGGATGATATTTCCATGTACGGGGATTCTCTCGATCATTGCTTAAGAAACCTTGATCTAGTTTTGGAGAGATGTGAAGAAACTAATGTCGTATTGAATGGGGGAAGTGCCACTTTATGGTAAAGACCTTGATATGGGGCAATCCTGTGGGTGGCCTGATCTTCACAGATTGGATGTGGATTCAATGAAGAACACGGAGAACACAAGGAGAAAACATTGAGAAATCAAAGGGGGAAACACTCTATTGGACAAGATCCACACCAAGCATCCTCAAATAACAAGAAATACGTGAGGTGCATCAAGATGCACGAACAACAATGGAAGTAAAGATACATGGGTAGTTCATCCCGAATCCCATAGAGAGATGATGTCTTGTATCCACAAGGGATCTTCCCTATGGTAGGGTCCTTGACATCCACTTGGATCTTCTCACATAGAGGTCATCTCCATGGAGAAGGAGGAAGTGGAAGCACCAATGCTCAACTAACCATGAGATAAACAATTGCTAACCCTAGAAATGAGGACGTGGAGGACTATATATAGTCTAGTCAATGAAGGGGTAAGTGGGAGGGCAATACATGGGCCTCAAGCATGTAGGCGTACTTAGGCGTCGGATGTTAGACTGTGGGGGAGGATATCCGTCCTCTCATGAGGTGTTGGATGTCCGGCCCAAGCGGGGTCACCTTCGGTTGGCTTCTGTTATCCTCTCGCCACAATACCGCCGGAAAAGAATAAGACTAGTAGCGGCAAGCAAATTGACAAATCATCGCCCACAACTTTTGTGTTCTACTCGTGCATAGAATCTACGCATAGTAAACCTGGCTCGGATGCCACTGTTGGGTAACGTAGCATAAATTCAAAATTTTCCTACGCATATTCAGATCTTCCTATGGAGAGACCAGCAACGGGAGAGCGGTAAGAGCATCTTCATACCTTTGAAGATCGCTAAGCGGAAGCGTTACTAGAACGCGGTTGATGGAGTCGTACTCGCAACGATTCGGATCGCGGTGTGAATCCGATCTAGTGCCGAACTACGACACCTCCGCGTTCAACACACGTGCAGCCCGGTGATGTCTCCCGCACCTTGATCCAGCAAGGAGGAGGGAGAGGTTGGGCAAGAACTCCAGCAGCACGACGGCGTGGTGTCGATGAAGAGATGAGGTCTCCCGGCAGGGCTTTGCCAAGCACCGGCAGAGAGGAGGAGGAAGAAGGGCAGGGCTGCGCCGAGGGAGAGGCAAAAGTCTGTCTCCCAAGGGCCAAAATCCCTCTCTATTTATAGGAGGAGGGGAGGGGGGTGCGCCACCCCTAGGGTTCCCCCCTAGGCGGTGCGGCAGCCACCAGATGGGAAAGGGGGGCGGCGGCTAGGGTGGGAGGGGGTGGCGCACCACCTGGTGGGCCTAAGGCCCACCTGCGCCTAGGGTTGCCCCCTCTCCCCACCACTTGCGCATTGGGCTGGGTGTGGGAGGCGCACCAGCCCACCTAGGGGCTGATTCCCTCCCGCACTTAGCCCATTTAGCCTCTTGGGGTCGTTGCCCCCCTTCGGTGGACCCTCGAGGCCACCTCCGGTGGTCCCGGTGGTCCCCGTACGTTACCGGTGACGCCCGAAACACTTCCGGCGTCCAAAACCATCCATCCTATATATCAATCTTTACCTCCGGACCATTCCGGAGCTCCTCCTGACGTCCGGGATCTCATCCAGGACTCCGAAGAACTTTCGGTAACCTCGTATAACAACTCCCTATAATCCTAGCGCCATCGGACCTTAAGTGTGTAGACCCTACGGGTTCGGGAGACACGCAATCATGACCGAGACACCTCTCCGGCCAATAACCATCAGCGGGGTCTGGATACCCATAGTGGCTCCCACTTTCTCCACGATGATCTCATCGGATGAACCACGATGTCAAGGATTCAATGAATCCCGTATACGATTCCCTTTGTCGCTCTGTATGGAACTCGCCCGAGATTCGATCGTCGGTATACCAATACCTTGTTCAGTCTCATTACCGGTAAGTCTCTTTACTCGTTCCGTAGCACGTCATCGTGTGACTAACTCCTTAGTCACATTAAGCTCGTGATGATGTTCTACTGAGTGGGCCCAAAGATACCTCTCCGTCACACGGAGTGACAAATCCCGATCTCGCTTCGTACCAACCCAACAGACACTTTCAGAGATACCCGTAGTGCACGTTTATAGTCACCCAGTTACGTTGCGACATTTGATACACCCAAAGCACTCCTACGGTATCCGGGAGTTGCACAATCTCACGATCGAAGGAAAAGATACTTGACATTAGAAAAGCTTTAGCATACGAACAACACGATCTAGTGCTATGCTTAGGATTGGGTCTTGTCCATCACATCATTCTCCCAATGACGTGATCCCGTTATCAATGACATCTAATGCCCATGATCAGAAACCATGATCATCTATTGACTAACGAGCTAGCGAACTAGAGGCTTGCTAGGGACATATTGTGATCTATTTATTCACACATGTATTACTGTTTCCTGTTAATACAATTATAGCTTGAACAATAGACAATTATCATGAACAAGAAAATATGATAATAACCATTTTATTATTGCCTCTAGGGAATATTTCCAACAGTCTCCTACTTGCACTAGAGTCAATAATATAGTTACATTGTGATGTATCGAACGTCCATAGCATTATGGTGTTGATCATGTTTTGCTCGTGGAAGAGGTTTAGTCAACGGGTGTGCAATATTCAGATCCGTGTGTACTTTACAAATATCTATCACTCCACTCTAGACATGGTCCTGGATGGAGTTGTAGCGGCGTTTGATGTGCTTAGTCTTCCGGTGAAACCTGGGCTCCTTGGCTATGGCAATGGACCCAATGTTATCACAGAAGAGTGTCATTGGACCCGACGCGTTTGGAACCACTCCAAGGTCGATGATGAGCTCCTTCTTCCGAATTCCTTCATGAGCCGCTTCTGAAGTAGCTATGTACTCCGCTTCACATGTAGATGATGCCACGACTTCTTGCTTGCTGCTGCACCAGCTCACTGCCCCACCATTCAACACATATACGTATCCAGTCTGTGAGTTAGAGTCATCCGGATCTGTGTCGAAGCTAGCGTCGACGTAAGCCTTTACGACGAGCTCTTCGTCACCTCCATAAACGAGAAACACTTATTTGGTCCTTTTCAGGTACTTAAGGATATTATTGACCGTTGTCCAGTGTTCCATACCGGGATCACTTTGGTACCTCCCTACCAAGCTTATGGCAAGGTTTATATCACGTCCTGTACACAATATGGCATACATTAGAGAGCCCACGGCTGATGCGTAGGGGACATAACTCATCTTCTCTCTATCTGCTGCCGTGGTCGGCCAGTGAGTCTTACTCAATCTCATACCTTGCAAAACTGGCAAGAACCCTTTCTTTGAGTTTTCCATATTGAACTTCTTCAATATCTTGTCAAGGTATGTGCTTTGCGAAAGACCTATGAGGCGTCTCGATCTATCTCTATAGATCTTGATGCCTAATATGTATGCAGCTTCTCCAAGGTCCTTCATCGAAAAACTCTTGTTCAAATAGGCCTTTATGCTCTCCAACATTTCTTTATTGTTCCCCATCAATAATTTGTCATCCACATACAGAGCTCCCACTCACTTTCTTGTACAGACATGCTTCTCCGTAAACATGTATGAACCCAAACGCTTTAATCACCTCATTAAAGCGAATGTTCCAACTCCGAGATGCTTGCACCAGCCCATAGATGGAGCACTGGAGCTTGCACACTTTGTTAGCATCCTTAGGGTCGACAAAACCTTCTGGTTGCATGATATACAACTCTTCCTTAAGGTTCTCGTCAAGGAGTGCTGTTTTGACGTCCATTTGCCAAATTTCATAATCATAAAAGGCGGCAATTGCTAACATGATTCAGACTGATTTCAGCTTCGCTACGGGAGAGAAAGTCTCTTCGTAGTCAACTCCTTGAATTTGTCAGAAACCCTTTGCGACAAGTTGAGCTTTATAAACGGTTACATTATCGTTTGCATCAGTCTTCTTCTTGAAGATCCATTTATTTTCTGTGGCTCGCCGGTCATCTGGCAAGTCCACCAAAGTCCATACTTTGTTCTCATACATGGATCTTATCTCGGATTTCATAGCTTCAAGCCATTTGTTGGAATCCGGGCCCACCATCGCTTCTTCATAGTTCGAAGGTTCACCGTTGTCTAACAACATGATTTCCATCACAGGGTTGCCGTACCACTCTGGTGCGGAGCGTGCCCTTGTGGACCTTCGCGGTTCAATTGTAACTTGATCCGAAGCTTCATGATCATCATCATTAACTTCCTCTTCAGTTGGTGTAGGCGTCACAGGAACACCTTCCCGCGCTGCGCTACTATCCTGTTCGAGAGGGGGTGTAATTACCTCATCAAGTTTCACTTTCCTCCCACTTACTTCTTTCGAGAGAAACTCTTTCTCTAGAAAGGATCCGTTATTGGCAACAAAGGTTTTACCTTCGGATCTAAGATAGAAGGTATACCCAATAGTTTCCTTAGGGTATCCTATGAATACGCATTTCTCCGCTTTGGGTTCGAGCTTTTCTGGTTGAAGTTTCTTCACATAAGCATCACAGCCCCAAACTTTAAGAAACGACAACTTAGGTTTCTTGCCAAACAATAGTTCATACGGTGTCGTCTCAACGGATTTAGACGGTGCCCTATTTAAAGTGAATGCTACAGTTTCTAATGTGTATCCCCAAAATGATAGCGGTAAGTCAGTAAGAGACATCATGGATCGTACCATATCTAATAAAGTGCGATTACGACGTTCACACACTCCATTGCATTGTTGTGTGCCAGGTGGCGTCAGTTGTGAAACGATTCCACACTTCCTTAGGTGTGTGCCAAACTCGTGACTCAAATATTCTCCTCCATGATCAGATCATAGATACTAGATTTTTCTGTCCCGTTGATTCTCGACCTCACTCTGAAATTCCTTGAACTTTTAAAATGTCTCAGATTTGTGCTTCATCAAGTAGATATACCCATACCTACTCAAATCATCGGTGAGAGTGAGAACATAACGATAGCCACCACGAGCTTCAACGTTCATTGGACCACACACATTAGTATGTATTATTTCCAATAAGTCGGTTGCTCTCTCCATTATACCTGAGAATGGAGTCTTAGTCATCTTGCCCATGAGGCACGGTTCGCATGGGTCAAATGATTCAAAATCAAGAGACTCTAATAGTCCATCAGTATGGAGCTTGTTCATGCTCTTAACGCCGATATGACCAAGGCGGCAGTGCCACAAGTATGTGGGACTATCATTATCAACTTTACATCTTTTGGTACTCACACTATGAATATGTGTAACATCACGATCGAGATTCATCAAGAATAAACCATTCACAAGCGGAGCATGACCATAAAACATATCACTCATATAAATAGAACAACCATTATTCTCTGACTTAAATGAGTAGCCGTCTCGCATTAGGAAAGACCCTGAGACAATGTTCATGCTTAAAGCTAGTACTAAATAACAATTACTAAGGTTTAAGACTAATCCGGACGGTAGATGTAGAGGTAGCGTGCCGACGGCGATCACATCGACCTTTGAACCATTCCCGACACGCATCGTCACCTCGTCCTTGGCCAGTCTCCGCTTATTCCGCAGTTCCTGCTTTGAGTTGCAAATGTGAGCAACAACACTGGTATCAAATACCCAGGAGCTACTATGAGCGCTGGTAAGGTACACATCAATAACATGTATAGCACATATACCTTTAACGTTGCCGACCTTCTTGTCCGCTAAGTATTTGGGGCAGTTCCGCTTCCAGTGACCCTTTTCCTTGCAATAGAAGCACTCAGTCTCAGGCTTGGGTCCATTCTTTTTCTTCTTCCCGGCATCTGGCTTATCGGTCGCGGCAACAGCTTTGCCGTCTTTCTTGAAGTTCTTCTTACCCTTGCCTTTCTTGAAACTAGTGGTCTTGTTGACCATCAAGACTTGATGCTCTTTCTTGATTTCTACTTCTGCAGACTTGAGCATCGAGTACAACTCGGGAATGGTCTTCTCCATCCCTTGCATGTTGTAGTTAAGCACAAAGCATTTGTAGCTTGGTGGGAGAGTCTGGAGGATTCTGTCAATTATAGCATCATCTGGAAGTTCGACTCCAAGTGAAGTCAGACGACCGTGTAACCCACACATTTTGAGTATGTGCTCACTGACAGAATAGTTCTCCTCCATCTTACAGCTAAAGAACTTGTCGGAGACTTCATATCTCTCGACACGGGCATGAGGTTGAAAAACTAGCTTCAGCTCCTGGAACATCTCATATTCTCCGTGTTGCTCAAAACGCCTTTGGAGCCCCGTTTCTAAACTGTATAACATGCCACACCTAACCAGAGAGTAGTCATCACTCCGCGTTTGCCAGACGTTCAGAACGTCCTGGGCTGCTGTGGGAGCAGGAGGGTCACCTAGCGGCGCATCAAGGACATAAGACTTTTTAGCTACTTCAAGGATAAGCTTCAAGTTGCGAACCCAGTCCGCATAGTTGCTACCATCATCTTTCAGCTTGTTTTTCTCTAGGAATGCATTGAAATTGAGGTTGACGTTGGCCATCTACAATATTTATAAAGACAACTTTTAGACTAAGTTCATGACAATTAAGTTCATTTAATCAAATTAAGTATGAAGTCCCACTTAAATCGACATCCCTCTAGTCATCTAAGTGATACATGATCCATGTTGACTAACCCGTGTCCGATCATCACGTGAGACGGACTAGTCACCATGGTGAGCAACTTCATGCGGATCGTATTCAACCATACGACTCATGTTCGACCTTTCGGTCTCTTGTATTTGAGGTCATGTCTGTACATGCTAAGCTTGTCGAGTCAACCTAGGTGTTTCGCGTGCGTAAATCTGGCTTACACCCGTTGTATGCGAACGTTAGAATCTATCACACCCGATCATCACGTGGTGCTTCGAGACAACGATCCTTCGCTACGGTGCACACTTAGGGGAATATGTTCTCGAAATTTTAAGAGGGATCATCTTATTATGGTACCGTCGTTCTAAGCAATAAGATGAAAAACATGATAAACATCACAATGCAAGTGACATGATATAGCCATTATCATCTTTGCCCTTTCGATCTCCATCTTCAGGCATCGCATGATCATCATCGTCACCGGCGTGACACCATGATCTCCATCATCATGATCTCCATCATCGTGTCTCCGTGAAGTCGTCACGCCAACTACTACTATCACTACTACTATAGCTAACCGTTAGCAATGAAGTAAAAGTAGTAAGCACATGGCGTTGCATCTCATACAATAAATTAAGACAACTCCTATGGCTCCTGCCGGTTGTCATATTCATCGACATTCAAGTCGTGAAACCTATTACAATAACATGATCATATCATACATCATACATCATACATGCAACATCACAACTTTGGCCATATCACATCACATGTCAAACCCTGCAAAAACAAGTTAGACGTCCTCTAATTGTTGTTGCAAGTTTTACGTGGCTGATTTGGGTTTCTAGCAAGAACGCCTTCTTACCTACGTGACAGCCACAATGATTATATGCCAAAGCTATTTACCCTTCATAAGGACCCTTTTCATCAAATCCAATCCAACTAGAGTAGGAGAGACAGACACCCGCTAGCCACCTTTATGCACGGTGTGCATGTCTATCGGTGGAACCAGTCTCACGTAAGCGTACATGTAAAGTCGGTCCGGGCCGCTTCATACCACAATACCGCCGGAAAAGAATAAGACTAGTAGAGGCAAGCAAATTGACAAATCATCGCCCACAACTTTTGTGTTCTACTCGTGCATAGAATCTACGCATAGAAAACCTGGCTCGGATGCCACTATTGGGTAACGTAGCATAAATTCAAAATTTTCCTACGCATATTCAGATCATCCTATGGAGAGACAAGCAACGAGAGAGCTGTAAGAGCATCTTCATACCTTTGAAGATTGCTAAGCGGAAGCGTTACTAGAACACGGTTGATCGAGTCGTACTCGCAGCGATTCGGATCGCGGTGTGATTCCGATCTAGTGCCGAACTACGACACCTCCGCGTTCAACACACGTGCAGCCCGGTGACGTCTCCTGCACCTTGATCCAGCAAGGAGGAGGGAGAGGTTGTGGAAGAACTCCAGCAACACGAGGGCTTGGTGTCGATGGAGAGATGAGGTCTCCCGGCAGGGCTTCGCCAAGCACCGGCAGAGAGGAGGAGAAAGAAGGGCAGGGCTGCGCCGAGGGAGAGGCAAAAGTCTGTCTCCCAAGGGCCAAAACCCCTCTCTATTTATAGGAGGAGGGGGAGGGGGTGCGCCAGCCCTAGGGTTCCCCCCTAGGTGGTGCGGCAGCCACCAGATGGTAAAGGGGGGTGGGGGCTAGGGTGGGAGGGGGTGGCACAACACCTGCTGGGCCTAAGGCCCACCTGCGCCTAGGGTTGCCCCCTCTCCCCAACACTTGCGCATCGGGTTGGGTGTGGGAGGCACACCAGCCCACCTAGGGGCTGGTTCCCTCCCACACTTAGCCCATCTAGCCTCTTGGGGTCGTTGCCCCCCTTCGGTGGACCCTCGGGGCCACCTCCGGTGGTCCCGGTAGTCCCGGTACGTTACCGGTGACGACCGAAACACTTCCGGCATCCAAAACCATCCATCCTATATATCAATCTTTACCTCCATACCATTACGGAGCTCCTCGTGATGTCCGGGATCTCATCCAGGACTCCTAACAACTTTTGGTAACCTCGTATAACAATTCCCTATAACCCTAGCGTCATCGAACCTTAAGTGTGTAGACCCTACGGGTTCGGGAGACAGGCAGTCATGACCGAGACACCTCTCTGGCCTATAACCATCAACGGGGTCTGGATACCCATGGTGGCTCCCACTTGCTCCATGATGATCTCATCGGATGAACCACGATGTCAAGGATTCAATCAACCCCGTATACCATTGCCTTTGTTTGTCGGTATAGAACTCACCCGAGATTCGATCATCGGTATACCAATACCTTGTTCAGTCTCATTACCGGTAAGTCTCTTTACTCGTTCTGTAGCACGTCATCGTGTGACTAACTCCTTAGTCACATTGAGCTCATGATGATGTTCTACCGAGTGGGCCCAGAGATACCTCTCCGTCACACGGAGTGACAAATCCCGATCTCGATTCGTACCAACCCAACAGACACTTTCAGAGATACCTGTAGTGCACCTTTATAGTGACCCAGTTACGTTGCGACGTTTGATACACCCAAAGCACTCCTACGGTATCCGGGAGTTGCACAATCTCACGGTCGAAGGAAAAGATACTTGACATACTTCCTTTGTTCACGCCCCATCGATTGACGTACTTCCTTTGTTCACGCTCATCAGAACCACCCTCCATGAGTGCTCGTACTCATCACACGCTGCAGCCCATGGAGTTTAAGAGGGCTTGAATACACATAAGATATTGACGTGAGATCTTTTCCTGGGCGCCCCATGATGTCTACTACGCAACCTTCTCCTTGTAGACGTTGTTGGGCCTTCAAGTGCAGAGGTTTGTAGGACAGTAGCAATTTTCCCTCAAGTGGGTGACCTAAGGTTTATCAATCCGTGGGAGGCGTAGGATGAAGATGGTCTCTCTCGAGCAACCCTACAACAAAATAACAAAGAGTCTCTTGTGTCCCCAACATCCCAATTAAATGGTAAGTTGTATAGGTGCACTAGTTCGGCAAAGAGATGGTGATACAAGTGCAATATGGAAGGTAGATATAGGTTTTTTGTAATCTGAAATTACAAAAACAGCAAGGTAACAAAAGGTACAAGTGAGCACGAATGGTATTGCAATGCGTGGAAACGAGGCCTAGGGTTCATACTTTCACTAGTGAAGTTCTCTCAACAATGATAACATAATTGAATCATATAACTAACCCTCAACATGCAACAAAGAGTCACTCCAAAGTCACTAATAGCGGAGAACAAACGAAGAAATTATTGTCGGGTACGAAACCACCACAAAGTTATTCTTTCTGATCGATCTATTCAAGAGTCTATAGTAAAATAGCACGAAGCTATTCTTTCCGTTCAATCTTTCATAGAGTTCATACTAGAATAACACCTTAAGATACATATCAACGAAGACCCTAATGTCACCTCAAGTATCCGTGCGCCTGATTATACGATATGCATCACATAATCTCAGAATCAACTATTCAACCAACACATAGAACTTCAAAGAGTGCCCCAAAGTTTCTACCAGAGAGCCAAAACGTGTGCCAACCCCTATGCATAGGTTCCCAATGTCACGAACCCGCAAGTTGATCACCAAAACATACATCGAGTACTCACATGAATCAAACGTGTGCCAACCCATATGCATAGGTTCCCAATGTCACAAACCCGCAAGTTGATCACCGCAGATAGACACGTCCAAGACATAGATCAAGTGTTCTCAAAGACTCAATCTGATAAGATAACTTCAATGGGGAAACTCAATTCACTACAAGAAGGGAGAGGGGGAAGAACATTATAAGATCCAACTATAGTAGCAAAGCCCACGGTACATCGAGATCAAGACATCTCAAGAACACGAGAGAGAGAGATCAAACACACAGCTACTGGTACATACCCTCAGCCCCGAGGGAGAACTACTCTCTCCTCGTTATGGAGATCGCCGGGATGATGAAGATGGACAACGGAGATGGATTCCCCCTCCGGCAGGGTGCCGGAACGGGCTCCAGATTGGTTTTTGGTGGCTACAAATGCTTGCAGCGGCGGAACTCCTGATCTAGGTTTCTTTCTGGGGGTTTCTGAATTTACAGGAATTTATGGCGGTGGAATTGCGTCAGTTGGGCCAACGAGGAGGTCAAAAGCCTGCACGGTGCGGCTTGGGTGGGGGGGGGGGTGTGTGGCCACGGCGTTAGGGCTTGTGACTTCCTCGTGGCTCTTCTGACCTTCTTCCAAAGCTTCGGGGGTCTCTTTTGGTCCAAAAAAAATCATTGTAAAGTTTCATTCCATTTGGACTCCGTCTTAAAAAGGGTCAAAAACAGGGAAAAACAGAAACTGGCACTTGGCACTGAGTTAATAGGTTTGTCCCAAAAAAGATATGAAATAGCATATTCATGCATATAAAACATCCAAAGTTGACAAGATAATATCATGGAACCATGAAAAATTATAGATAAATTGGAGACGTATCAAGCATCCCCAAGCTTAACTCCTGCTCGTCCTCGAGTAGGGAAGTGATAAAGAATGAATTTTTGATGTTGCATGCTACCTAGCATAGTTGTCCTTCGTAACTTCTCTCACGTGACATGAATGTTCAGATCCGTTAGATTCAAAACAATAGTTTGCTATTGATGTGGAGACAATAATACTTCAAGCAAACTAGCAAGGTAATCATGAACTTTGAAAATAATAAGGCCAAAAGAAAGTTATCCCTACAAAATCATATAGTCTGGCTATGCTCTATCATCCTTGCACAACGAATTTAAATCATGCACAACTTCGGTATTGGCCAAGTAATTGTTGTCACACCTTTACTTTCTCAAACTTTTCAACTCTCACGCAATACATGAGCGTGAGCCATGGTAATAGCACTATAGGTGGAATGGAGTGGTGGAGGTTGTGAGACAAAAAAAGGAGAAGATGGTCACATTGACTAGGCATATCAATGAGTTATGGAGATGCTTACCAATAGATATCAATGTGAATGAGTAGGGATTGCCATGCAAGAGATGCACTAGAGCTATGAGTATGTGAAAGCTCTTAAGGAAAACTAGTGGGTGTGCATCCAACTTGCTTGCTCACGAAGACCTAGGGCAATTTTGAGGAAGCCCATCATAGGAATATACAAGCCAAGTTATATAATGAAAATTTCCCACTAGCTATATAGTGGTGACAAAACGAGAAACTCTCAATCATGAAGATCATGGTGCTTAATAAGCACAAGTGTGGAAAGGAGATAGTAGCATTGTACCTTCTCTCTTTTTCTCTCATTGTTTTTGGTGGGCTCTTTGGCGTCTTTTTGTTATATTTTTTTGTATTTTTGTGGGCATCTTTGGCCTCTTTTTGTAAATGGGCTTCGCTGGCCTCTTTTATTTCCTCACATGGGACAATGCTCCATCAATGATGATCATCACACTTACAACTCAAAACTTAGTGTAATGATGACTCTATATGTAATGCCTTCGGTAGTGTACCGTGACAATGATCGAGCATGCCATAGAAATCAATGGAAACATCATGCTAGCTATCTTATGATCATGCAATGTCAATGTAGAAGTGGTGGCACATGTCATGGTGGTAGTTGCATGGCAATATATCTCGGAATGGCTTTGAAAATTCCATAGTAGGTAGGTATGATGGCTGTTTTAACGGAGGCTATATGATAGGTTTATGCACCGGCGAAAGTTGCACGGTACTAAAGAAGATAGTGATGGTGGAAGGTGAAAGTGCATCTAAACCATGGACTCAACATTAGTCAAGAATAACTCATATACTTGTTGCAAAAGTTTTATTAGTAATCGAAACAAAGCATTCAACGCATACTCCTAGGGGAAGGGTTGGTAGGTATAAACCATCGCGCGATCCCGACCGCTACACAAAGGATGACAATCAATAAACTAATCATGCTGAAACTTCATCACATAACGGTTCACCATACGTGCGCTACGGGAATCACTAACTTCAACACAAGTATCTCTAGATTGACAACACCATACTAACATAACTTAAATATTACCACAACCACATCTCAAAACTAATTGAGAGGAATCAAGCTTCTCTTTCTACTCAATGCACATGAAGATGGAAGTTTCCGCAACCCTTTGGATAACTACCACCTTTGGGACTACTTTCATACCATAAGACAACTACTTTTCTAAAATATATAAGTGAAGAACATAGAGAAAAATCAACTAACTCTAAAGATATAAGTGAAACACATGTGAGGTGAATGGCCTAACTCAAAGGATATATGTGAAACTCGAAAAAATCACGGTGAGTGCATGTCTCTCTCTCTAGGTTTGCAGCAAGGAAGATTGTGACACAACAAAAATAAAAGACTCCTATGATACAAGATGCTCCAAGCAAAACACATATCATGTGGTGAATAAAAATATAGCTTCAAGTAACATTACCGATGGATTGAAGACGAAAGAGGGGATGCCTTCCCGGGGCATCCCCAAGCTTAGGCTTTTTCGGCATCCTTGAATCAACTTGGGATGCCTTGGGCATCCCCAAGCTTGAGCTCTTGCCACTCTTTATCTCTTTCTCCATAAGAACTTCACCCAGAACTTGAAAACTTCACAACACAAAACTTAAACAGAAACTCGTGATATCATTAGTATAAGAAAGCAAATCACCACTTCCTTAGGTACTGTAGCAAACTTAAATTCTACTTATGTTGGTGTTGAGTTGCTGTATTTTCACTTTTCCATGGCTAGTACCCTCCTATACTATCCATAGTTTCATCAAAATAAGCAACTAACTCAACAAAAATAGAATCTGTTAACAGCAGACCAGTCTGTAGCAATCTGTATACTTCGTATACTTATGTTACTTCAAAAAAATTTAAAACTTACGATAGTCTGAAGAAATTGCCTAGAAATCAGCAGCAAAAAGAATCAACTCAAAAGCTCTTACATAATAAAATGAAAATTCTTTTCGTGAGCAGAAACTTTCTGTCTTTTTCCAGCATGATCAAAAAATCATCACCAAGACTAATCATAACGGTTTTGCTTGGCACAAACATAAAAAGAAATAGAAAAGACACAATCATAACAGAACTATGATGGTGTGGAGAGAACAAACCAGGAAGGAAAAAAGCAAAGAAAAATTTATTCATTGGGTTGCCTCCCAACAACTGCTATTGTTTAACGCCCTTAGCTAGGCATTGATTTCAATGATGCTCACACAAAAGGTAAGGATTGAAACAGAAAGAGAGCATCATGGAGCAAATAGCTAGCACATTTAAGTCTAACCCACTTCCTATGCATAGGAATTTTGTGAAAAAACAATTTATTGGAGCAAGAATCAACTAGCATAGGAAGGCAAAACAAGCATAGCTTAAAAAATTTCAACATTTGGAGAGGAAAGTTTGATACTATTGCAATAAGTAGAAGCATATGATCCTCTCTCATAGTAATTTTCAGTAGCATCACGAATGAATTCAACAATATAACCAGCACCTAAGGCTTTCTTTTCATGATCTACAAGCATATGAATTTTACTACTCTCCACATAAGGAAATCTATTCTCAAGAATAGTAGTGGGAGTATAGTAAAACACTTGAGAACTACAAATTGTGTCCACAATGAAAAAGCAAGGTTTAGCAAAGGGGTTCTCGATAGTATGACAAGTTTTATCATCCCTGTTCTTTAAAGAATAAGTATCCTCACAATAATCATCATAGATAGGGGCATGCTTTCATCAAAATAATTTTGATCATTCAAAGTGGAAGAACTAAAAAGATCATCTTCATCAAATATAGCATCCCCAAGCTTGTGGCTTTGCATATCATTAGCATAGTGGGTATTCAAAGAATTCATGCTAAGAACATTGCAATCATGCTCATCATTAACATATTCTATGCCAAGCATTCTATGTAATTCTTCTTTCAGCACTTGAGCACAATTTTCTTTCCCATCATGCTCACGGAAACATTGAAAAGATGGAGCATATGAGCACGAGAACTATGCAGACATGACCGAGACACTCTCCAGTTAATAACAAATAGCGGGATCTAGATGCCCATACTGGCTCCTACATATTCTACGGAGATCTTTATCGGTCAAACTATAATGTCAAGGATTCAAGCAATTTCGTATATTGTTTCCTTTGTCCATCGGTATGTTACTTGCCCGAGATTCGATTGTCGGTATCTGCATACCTAGTTCAATCTCATTAACGAAAAGTCTCTTTACCCTGAGAGAAACATGTAGAGCACCTTTATAGTCACCCTGTTACATTGTGACATTTGATACGCACAAGGCACTCCTCCGGTGTTAGTGAGTTGCATGATCTCATGGTCATAGGAACATATAATTTACATGCCGAAAAAATAGCAATAAACTAACACGATCATATGCTACGTTCATAGTTTGGGTCTTGACCATGACATAATTCTCCTAATGATGCCGTTATCAAATGACAACTCATGTCTATGGCTAGGAAACGTTAACCATCTTTGATCAACGAGCTAGTCTAGTAGAGGCCCACTAGGTTGATGGTGTTTTCTATGTATACACACATGTATTTGAGTTTCCAATCAATACATTATAGCATGGATAATAGACAATTATCATGAAAAAGGAAACATGATAATAACTAATTTATTGTTGCCTCTAGGGCATATTTCCAACAGCCTCCCACTTGCAACATCACCATGTGATTAACACCCAATTAGTTGTGGGGTTTGATCATGTCTTGCTTGTGAGAGAGGTTTTAGTCAACGGGTCTGCAACATTCAGATCATGTGTACTTTACAAGTATCTATGTCATACTGTAGATGTTGCTACCACACTCCACTTGGAACAATTCCAAATGACTGCTCCACTATACAAATCCGGTTTGCTACACAGAGTCATCCATATTGGTGTGAAATCTTGCATCAACGTAACCCTTTACGACAAACTCCTTTATCACCTCCATAATCGAGAAACATTTCCTTAGTCCTCTACTTACCAAGGATAAATTTGACCGCTGTCCAATAATCTACTCCTGGATCACTCTTGTACCCCTTGAAAAACTCTTGGCAGGGCACACACTAGGTGCAGTACACATCATGTCATACTATAGAGACAACGATTAAGGCATAGGGGACGACCTTCGTCCTTTCTCTTTCTTCTGCTATGGTTGGGCTTTGAGTCTTACTCAAATTAACACCTTACAATAAAGGCAAGAACTCCTTGTTTGACTGATCCATTTTGAACTCCTTCAAAATCTTGTCAAAGTATGTATTCATTGAAACTTTTATGAAGCATCTTGATCTATCTCTATGGATCTTGATGCCTAATGTTCAAGTAGCTTAATCCATGTTTTCCTTTGAAAACACCTTTCAATCAACCCTATATCCTTTACAGAAATTCTACATCATTTCCGATCAACAATATGTCAACCATATATACTTATTAGCAATTCTATAGTGCTCCCACTCACTTTCTTGTAAATACAAGTTCCTCATAAACTTTGTAATAACCCAAAATCTTTGATCATCTGATCAAAGCATATATTCTAACTGCAAGGTGCTTGCTCGAGTCCATAAAAGGATTGATGGAGCTTGCATACTTGTTAGTATCTTTAGGAATGACAAAATCTTATGGTTGTATCACATACAACCATTCCTCATGGAAACCGTCAAGGAAACAATGCTTTGACATCCATCCGCCAGATTTCATACTCGAAAAAATGCAGGAACGGCTAACATAATTCCAACAGACTTTAATATCGCTACGGGTGAGAAAGTCTCATTGTAGTCAACTCCTTGAACTTGTCCAAAACCTCTTTGCGACAAGCCGAGGTTTCTAAATGGTGACATTTACCATCATTCTTTGTCTTCCTTTTAAACATCCATTTGTACTTAATAGCCTTACGACCGTCAAGTAGTTTTCCACAGTCCACACTTTGTTTTCATACGTGGATCCCATCTTGGATTTCATGGCCTCCAGCCATTTGTCAGAATCCGGGCCCACCATCGCTTTTGCATAGCTCGTAGGTTCATTATTGTCCAATGACATGACCTCCAAGACAGGATTGTCGTACCACTCTGGAGCAGTACGTGTCCTTACTGACCTATGAGGTTTGGTAGTAAATGGATATGAAGATTCATGATCACCATCATCAGCTTCCACTTCAACTGGTGTATGCGCCACAGGAACAACTTCGTGCTCCCTTCTACTCTCTGGTTAAAGTGACGGTTCAAAAGCTCATCAAGTTCCACCATCCTCCCACTTATTTATTTCGAGAGAAACTCTTTCTCGAGAAAGGACCCATTTTTGGCAACAAACACTTTGCTTTTGGATTTGATATAGGAGGTATACCTAACTGTTTTGGGTATCCTATGAAGATGCATTTATCCGCTTTGGGTTCGAGCTTATCAGGCTGAAGCCTTTTGACCTAAGCATCATAGACCCAAACTTTGAGAAACGCTAGCTTAGGTTTCTTGCCAAACCATAGTTCATACGATGTCATCTCAACGGAATTATATGGTGCCCCTTTTCAATTGAATGTGGTTGTATCTAATGCATAAACCAAAAACGGTACTGGTAATTTGATAATAGACATTATAGTATGCACCATATCCAATAGGGCGTGGCTACGACGTTCGGACACACCATCACACTATTGTGTTCCAGGTGGCATGAGTTGTGAATTTTTTTCCACATTATCTTAAATGTATACCAAACTCGCAACTCAGATATTCACATCTACAATCACATCATAGACATTTCATCCTCTTGTCACAACGATCTTCAACTTCACTCTGAAAATTTTCGAACTTTTCAATATTTTAGACTCGTGATTCATCAACTAAATAAACATGCATTGTCGGCGATGCTAGGTCGACACCTAAGGGGATCAACATGATACCCTTGTGATCGTAGGGCGGGGAAAACAACGTCAAGAGCAGACCAAATGATCAACACCCGCCAAGCCTTTTTACCGAGGTTCGAGCCGCTTACGCGTAAAACCCTACGTCCTGCTCGTCTGATCGTATTAAGCGTTTTTTTGTTGTTCGTTTACAGCGATGATAATCGTCTTCTTGGCCAATCTCCAAAAAGTCTAACCCCTTGTGAATGAGCTAAGGGCCTCCTTTTATAGGCAAAGGGATCACCTACAATGCTCAATGGTAGGTTCACGAGATGTTACAGTGAACCTACAGCGGTGCTTATCCATCTACCGTTGTTAGGTGCCTTAAATGGACGTCTTGTCCATGTCAGCTAAGTGCTGGTGAAGACATGTGTCCAGATGTTTCAACACCGGGGTGCCCCGCTGGCGCATGCGGAATGCGCTGGAACATGGGGGGCAGTGGTACTGTGGCAAGGGTGATCGCCTTCTGGTGCGCTGCCTCGTCATCCCGGCAAAAGGGGCTTGCCGGGGCCTTGGTGCTTCATCCCGGCTTCGGCTGTCTTCCCGGTGAGGGGGGGCTCGGCGGGGCCTTGTGCTAGGTTCGGTCATCACGTTCGTTGGACGGACGTGGCCTTGGGTGTCTTCCCGACAAGACATGCTTGCCGGGGCCTTCGATACCTTGGGGGCGAGTCTTGTCTGGATTCCGTCGTGCCCTACCGTCAGGGGCTCTTTGCACCCGTGCACAAGTCTAGGCCACTTGAGACCCCAGTCTTTAGTGCACTAACAGGAGCCCCTGGGCATGGGCCACACACACGCATTCAGATTGTTGGGCCAGGCCCAAAGAGGTGTGCGGGCTCTTGTGGCTGGATCTGCTGGCGCTTGCCTTTCCCCACACCGCGCATCGGATGCGCGAAGTGGGAGGTCGTGCGCTGAGTGGCCCCTCCACCTCCTGAAATACCTCTGCCACGCGCGTGGCATGCACATCCATTGATGGACATGTGGCACTGGAGGCCTTGAAAGGCATAGTAGTGGTTGGGCCTGCCCGTGCATGCATTGGCGCATCAGGGCGGTCCTCTGTTCGCCCGTGAGCTCGAGCGATTGGTCGTGGAGGGTGGTGGCTTTTGGAGTAAGGGAGGCTAGCCCCCGCGCCCCATCCTATAAATTGGGAGGGTGTGCAAGGGTGTTTTGCTCATCCAACTCCCTGACTCCACCAACTCCTCGACCTTGGTCTTCTAAATCTTCCTCTGTCCGCTGGTGGCGCTCGCCCTTAACCATGGTTAGGGGACGAGGTCAGCCACTGTCTGCCATGAGGGCAACGAGGGCATCCCGCTTGGATCATGCAACATCTTCTAGGGGTGCCGCGACGGAAGATGGCCCGGACGCCCGTGGCGGAGGGAGGGCGAGGGGCCGAGGTCGCCGCGGAGGTCGAGGCCGGGGGAGGCGGAGCGCTACTCCAACGCCTCCGCCTTCCCCAGGGATTGTTCCCATGGCGGCCCATGCCGCCCATTTCGGAAGGATCCCGATGGAGTTCCTTGTCCAGTTGTGAGGGCCCATCCGGTCCTGTCTTCGACTCCCTGGTGTCTTCGCCAAGGCAATGGAAGGAGAGGGAGGCCCGACCCGGTTGCTCCGCATGCACGGCTGTGGTAATGGTGCCGTGCCGGTGGTTGCAGAGCGCACTGGGCCTCGGACCCTGCTCCTCGGTCGCAGGTGGAAAAGCTTCGCCCGAGCCCACAGCCTTTGGGATAGGCATGTTCTCCGATTCAAGAAGGTGGCGGAGAACATGCTCTTTGTCAAGCTATATCGGAGCTCGGGTGCGTGTCTCGGTTGCTGTGAAGAGAGCTCAAGCGAGACTGAAAGCGTTTCCTCGTGTGAGAATAGCGAGGAAAGGACGGACGATGACGACAGCGGAAGCGGGTTAGGCCCCTCGTAGTCAATATCTACATGAGGGAGCCTGGCCCCGGGCTTACCGCCGGCCGCACTATCGTCGTCAGTCTGCCGCTCGCTCCCTTCCACGTCGGACCGACCGCAGCTGCCTCATCTTCCCGTCAATGCTCGGGCTTGTGCTCCTCCATCTCTTCGACTTCGTTCTCCCCTGCGCAATGCTGGTCGCGAGGAAAGCAGCCTGGATCACGCGGAGGGCCGCTCTTCGTCTTCCTGAGCTCTAGTCCAGCGAGCGTAGTCCCTCGCCAAGGAGAGAAGTTGTAGGTTAGAGTAGATCATGTCATCTATGTAATATGCTCTACAATCTTTCAAACAAATGAATGAAAAGTCTATTTTTCCCTTTTTCGATTCTGTTCTTTGTGCGACTTGCCCTTGCATATCTGGGAGCTTGCCGGCGACTACCGGCAAGACTCCTTGCCGCGTTCGATGCAACCATGGAAATCGCCAAGCCCAGCTTGACACGAAATCGGGTGCTACATAGCCGCTTGCTCTATTGATCAGGTTCGCAACTGTTTGAACAAGTTCAGGTCGTTTGAACAAGTTCGGAACAAAGACAAGGTGCACCGAGCTTTGGGAAGGTCCCAGTACGCGCGAACTCCTCGCACAAAGACTTGGAACTTCCGAAGGTAAAAAACAAAGGATCTATCTATTCCAAATCTGAACCTCAAACTCAAAAACTTATCTGTCTGTGCCGTGATCCGGCGCCTGAATCTTTTGCTGGGGCGTCGAAGCCTCCAGCAAGCAAGGAATCACCGCTCCTGGTGGTCTCTTCTCCGGGAAGGGCTTCTTGCCGACGGTCCGTGATCGTCGCTTGGAGGAAGATCCAGCCAGGGTGTAACCCTTTTGCTTTTCTCTTGCTAGGCCGTGCTTGCGGAGCTCCCGAGCACATCTTTTGGCAATGATGCGACGCTGTCAGGTCCTCAACCTTCGCACTGGAGTGCACGCCGGGGCTTCGGGACCGTGTGGTCCACCCTCAACGACTATGCATCGCTCCGCGGAGGTGCATCCGCTGGAGTATGCGTTGGGGCCTCTATGAAGCGCCCATGCACGCCCTCGACAGCTGCGCGTTGGCCCCCTCGAGCGACGCATCGACCTGACGATGCCACTCTTGGAGTCTCCGCCTCCCTTCCCTGCTCGCGCGTGTAGCAACGAGCTCGCCTAGGCCTTGGGAAGCCGTAGCAGAACAGGGTGCTCACCGAGGCACTCCGTTTTCGGAGGCGTGCAACATAGCGCCCACACTTTGATGGAGCCGGCGTTGAGCCTGCTCCAATTCACGCGTCTCTACCCGCACCCTACCTAGCGCGCCAAAGATGTCGACGATGCTAGGTCGACACACGTATGGGGATCAACGTGATATTGTTGTGATTGTAGGGCGAGGAAAAACAACGTCAAGTGCGGACCAAACGATCAACACGCGGCAAGCCTTTTTACCCAGGTTATGGCCGCTTACGTGTAAAACCCTACGTCCTGCTCGTCTGATCGTGTTAAGCATTCTTTTGTTGTTCGATTACAACGATGATAATCGTCTTCTTGGCCAATCTTCGAAAAGTCTAACCCCTTGTGAATGAGCTAAGGGCCTCCTTTTATAGGGAAAGGGGTCACCTACAGTGCTCAATGGTAGGTTCACGAGATGTTACAGTGAACCTACAGCGGCGCTTATCCATCTACCGCTGTCAGGTCCCTTAAATGTACGTCTTGTCCATGTCAACTAAGTGTTGGTGAAGACATGTGTCCAGGTGTTTTGACACTTGGGCGCCCCGCTAGCGCAGGCGGAATGCGCTGGAACACGGGGGCCAGTGGTACTGTGGCAAGGGCGGTCGCCCCCTGGTGCGCTGCCACGTCATCCCGGCAAAAGGGGCTTGCCGGGGCCTTGGTTCTTTGTCCCGGCAAGGAAGCTTGCCGGGGGCTTTGGCTGTTTTCCCAGCAAGGGGGGGGGGAGGGCTCGCCGGGGCCTTGCGCTAGGTGTGGTCATCACGTCCGTTGGACGACCGTGGCCTTGGTTGTCTTCCCGGCAAGACAGGCTTGCCGGGGCCTTGGATACCTTGGGGGCGAGTCTTGTCTGGATTCCGCCCGTGCACAAGTCTGGGGCACTGGAGACCCCAGTATTTAGTGCACTGACATGCATGTATTCAAATCATCTATGAATTAGAAACATAATGATATCCACTGCGTGCTTCAACACTGATTGGACTACATACATCAAAATGTACTATTTCCAATAAGTCACTTGCTCGTTCCTTCTTAGTGGAAAATGAGGCCTTCAGTCATCTTGCCCATGTGGCACAGATTATATGTCTCAAGTGATTTGAAATCAAGTGAGTGCAAAAGATCCATCTGCATGGAGTTTCTTCATGCGTTAACACCAATAGGCATGGTTCACTTGTCTCAAACGATTCAAAATTGAGTGAGTCCAAAGATCCATAAGTATGGAGCTTCGTCATGCATTTTATACCATTATGACCTAAGTGGTAGTGCGACAAGTAAGTGGACCTATCATTACTACCTTTGTATCTTTTTGGCTTACATACTATGAACATGTGTATCAATACGATCGAGATTCAATAAACCATTCACATTGGGTGCATGACCATTGAAGGTATTATTCATGTAAATAGAATAACCATTATTCTCTGACATAAATGAATAACCATATTGTAATAAGCACAATCTAATCATGTTTATGCTCAACGCAAACACCAAATAACATTTATTTTGGTTCAACACTAATCGGGAAGGTAGAGGGAGCGTGCAATGGTGATCACATCAACCTTGGAAATACTTCAAACACACATCGTCACCTTGCCATTAGCTAGTCTTCGTTTATTCCGTAGCTTTTATTTTGAGTTACAAACATTTAGCAACTAAACCAGTATCTAATACCTATATGATACTACGAGTACAAGTAATGTACACATCAATAACACCTATATCTAATATACTTCAGTTGACGTTGCCAGCCTTCTTATCTACCAAGTATCTAGGGTAGTCCCGCTTCAGTGACTGTTCCCCTCATAACAGAAGCCGTTAGTATCGGGTTTGGGTTCAACCTTGGGTTTCTTTATTCGAGGGACAACTGACTTGTCATTCTCGAAGGTTCCCTTCTTTCCCTTGCCCTTCTTGAAACTAGTGGTTTTACTGACCATCAACACTTGATCCTCCTTCTTGATTTCTACTTTTGCGGTGTCAAACATCGCGAATAGCTCCGGGATCATCTTCTCCATCCCTGGTATGCTATAGTTCATAACGAAGCTCAGTAGCTTGGTGGTAGTGACTTTGGAGAACTATGCCATTCCCTATCTTATCTGAAAGACCAACTCCCACTTAATTCAAGCGATTGCAGGACCCAGACAATCCGAGCACATGCTCACCGATTGAGCTTTTCTCCTTCATTTGGTAGGAAAGGAATCTTGTTAGAGGTCTCATACCTCTCAACACAGGCACGAGCCTGAAATCCTAATTTCAGCTCTTGGAACATCTCATATGTTCCGTGACGTTCAAAACATTTTGGAGCGTCAATTCTAAGCTGTGAAGCATGACGCACTGAACTATCATGTAATCATCAAAACATGTGTGTGATATATTCGCAACATCCACAACCGACGGTTGGGGGAAGGGTAGCACAGCGAGCGGTGCATTAAGGACATAAGCCTTCTGTGCAGCACTGAGGATAATCCTTAATTTCCGGACCTAGTCCGCATAATTGCTACTATCATATTTCAACTTAGTTTTATCTTGGAACATACCAAAATATAGGAGGGCTATAACACAAGCTATTGATCTACACCATAATTTTAAAAGACATTTTGACTACGTTCATGATAATGAGTTCAGTTAATCATATTACATAAGAACTCCCACTCAACTCAACATCCCTCAGGTTGTTCGAGTGTGACATGATCCAAATCCACGAAACCATGTCTGATCATCACATGAGATGAGGTGGTTTCAATGGTGAACATCTCCATTTGATCATATATAATATATGACTCATGTTCGACATTTCGGTCTCCTGTGTTCCGAGGCCATGTCTGGACATGATAGGCTCATCAAGTTTAACCCGAGTGTTCCGCATGTGCAGAACTGTCTTGCACCCGTTGTGTGTGAACATAGAGTCTATCACACCCGATCATCATGTAGTGTGTCAAAACGACGAACTGTCGCAACGGTGCACACTCGGGGAGAACACACTTTTATCTTGAAATTTTAGTGTGGTATTACCTTATAATGCTACCATCTTCCTAAGCAAAACAAGGTGCATGAAAAGGATTAACATAACATGCATATCATAAGTGACATGATATGGCCATGATCTTGTGCTTTTGATCTCCATCTCCGAAGCACCGGCTTGATCTCCATCGTTACTGGCACAACACCATGATCTCCATCATCGTGTTGCCATCAAGGTTGTCACGCCAACCATGCTTCTACTACTATTCCTACCGTTTAGCAATAAAGTAAAACATTACATAACGCTTAATGATTGACACGTAGGTCATACAATAATTAAAGACAACCCTATGGCTCCTGTCGGTTGCCGTAGCATCGACAAGCAAGTCGATATTAACTATTACAACATGATCATCTCATACATCAAATATATATCATCATGTGCTTGGCCATATCATATCACATCATACCCTGCAAAAACAAGTTAGATGTCCTCTAATTTGTTGTTGCATGTTTTAGTGGCTGCGACGGGTATCTAGCAAGAACACTTCTTACCTATGCAAAACCACAACAGTGATACACAAGTTTCTATTTAACCTTTTACAAGGGCCGCCTTTGTCGAGTACGATTCAACTAAGGTGGGACATATAGACACCCGCCAGCCATCTTATGCAACAAAGCTACATGTGTGTCGATGGAACCGGTCTCTCGTACGTGGACGAGTAAAGTTGGTCCGGGCCGCTTCATCCCATAATACCGCAGAATTAAGAAAATACTAAGGAGGGAAGAAATCTGAATATCAACGCCCACAAACTCCTTTGTGTTCTACTCGTGATGGCATCCACGCATAAACCTAGCTCATGATGCCACTATTGGGGAACGTCACATCGGAAACATATATTTTCCTACGTTCACCAAGATCAATCTATGGATACTAACATCTATGAGATGGGGAGTACATCTACATACCCATGTAGATCGCTAAGCCGAAGCGTATATAATGTGGTTCATGTAGTCAAACGCCTTCATGATCCAAATTGCAATCTGTCCCGCGATCTCATCACGATCCGTCCCGCAATCCCATCATTACCCGCCCCGATCTAGTGCCGAACGAACGGCACCTCTGCATTCAGCACACATTCAACTTGATGACGTCTCCATCTCCTTCATCCAGCAAGTGAGGGCGGTGTGGTTAATGAGTTCCTTGTCAGCGCGATGTCGTGATGGTGGTGGTCGTGTAGCTGTCCCGCCAGGGCTTCGCCAAGCACTACCAAAATATCTAGAGGAGGAGACTATCTAGAGGGAGAGGATAGGCTGCACTGTGGCAATGGTGTGTTGCATCTCTCTCTCCCCTCACGTATATAACAGGGAGGGGTGGAGGCGCATACCCCTAGGGTTTCCCCTTTGAGGTGGCGACCAAGGGTGGAGGCGTACTAGAGGTGGCTTGCTACCCACAGAAAGGTGGCGCCACCCCTAGGGTTGGCCCTCTAACAAGCGCAACCGCATGGGCCTAAGTGGGGAGGTGTGCCCAACCCACCAAGGGCTGGTGCGCATTCCTCACAGCCCATGTGGCCCATCCGGGGCTGGTGGCTCCTTCCGGTGGACCCCCGGAACCCTTCGGGCACTCCCGGTACGCTACCGGTGATGCCCGAACCTTTTCTGGCGACCAACACAGAACTTCCCATATATCAATCCTTACCTCCGGACCAGTCTGGAGCTCCTCGTGACGTCCGAGATCTCATCCAGGACTCCGAAAAACTTTCGGTTACCACCACACATAACTCATTAATACCCAATCGTCATCTACCCTTAAGTGTGTAGACCGTGCGGGTTCGAGTACTATGCAGACATGAGTGATACACTCTCTGGTCAATAACCAATAGCGGGACCTGGATGCCTAGACTGGCTCCTACATATTCTACGAAGGTCTTTATCGGTCGAACCACGATGTCAAGGATTAAATCCATCCCGTATATTGTTCCCTTTGTCCATCAGTATGTTACTTGCCCAAGATTCGATATCCGGTATCTGCATACCTAGTTCCATAGTACAAGATCTTGTGGCTAACTCTTTAGTCACATTGCTTGCAAGCTTGTTGTGATGTTGTATTACCGACTGGGCCCTGAGATACCTCTCCGTCATATGGAGTGACAAATCCTAGTCTTGATCCATGCCAACTCGACATACACCCTCAGAGAAACATGTAGATCACCTTTATAGTCACCCTGTTATGTTGTGACGTTTGATACACACAAGGCACTCCTCCGGTGTCAGTGAGTTGCATGATCTCATGGTCATAGGAACAGATACTTGACATGTAGAAAAAATAGCAATAAACTGACACGATCATATGCTACATTCATAGTTTGGGTCCTGTCCATCACATCATTCTCCTAATGATGTGATCCAGCTATCAAATGACAACTCATGTCTATGGCTAGGAAACCTTAGCCATTTTTGATCAACGAGTTAGTCCAGTAGAGGCTCAATTGGGACAAGATGTTGTCTATGCATCCACACACGTATTTGAGTTTCCAATCAATACAATTATAGTATGGATAATAAACGTTTATCATGAACAAGGGAAATGATAATAACTAATTTATTATTGCCTCTAGGGCATATTCCATATTTGTTGAGTTTACTTTGTCTACATCATGTCATCTTACTCCAAGCATTACTTTGTTTGTCATCAACTTAATGTAACACCCTATGTTTAACTCTCCTGTCTGATTTAACTTATCTCAAAATTAGGACTAATTAAATTTTTTGTGAATGCTTGTGAGGCTTGATGTGATGTTTGCTTGCTTGCCTATTGCTTGTGTTTGAATCCAATGCTCCTCCTACTCTCAAAACTTAGCTCCTTGACCCAAACCCTTGCCTAGTGATCATGCCATGTGTGTAGGACCAAACAACTATTTTTACCAAATATTATTTTCACCAAAAAGCATTTCCTTGATTTAAGCTTTCAAAACCCCTCAGTGGGATTTGTACTACAAGTCCTCAAATTAGGGAATTTATTTTGCACCAAATGTTTCATTTGAAATCCATTATCAAAATTACCTCCCAAAACCACAATATTATTATTTTAAAAGTTCTTTCACTATTTTATTTAAATACCCTTCTCCTATTGGAAATATTCCCTAGAGGCAATGATAAAAATAGTTATTATTATATTTCGTGTTTCAAGATAATCGTTTATTATCCATGCTATAATTGTATTGAATGAAAGCATAGTTACACGTGTGGATATATAGACAAAACAATGCCCCTAGCAAATCTCTAGTTGGCTAGACAGTTGATCAAGGATGGTTAAGGTTTTCCGACCATACGCAAGTGTTGTCACTTGATAACTGGATCACATCATTAGGAGAATCATGTGATGGACTAGACCCAAACTATGAACGTAGCATGTGATCGTGTCATTTTGTTGGTATTGTTTTCTCCGTGTCAAGTATTCATTCCTATGACCATGAGATCATGTAACTCACTGACACCGGAGGAATACCTTGTGTGTATCAAACATCACAACGTAACTGGGTGACTATAACGGTTCTCTATAGGTATCTCCGAAGGTGTCCGTTGGGTTAGCATGGATCAAGACTGGGATTTGTCAGTCCGTGTGACGGAGAGGTATCTCGGGGCCCACTCGGTAATACAACATCACATACAAGCCTTGCAAGCAATGTGACTCAAGTGTGAGTCACGGGATCTTGTATTACGGAACGAGTAAAGAGACTTGTCAGTAATGAGATTGAAATAGGTATAGGGATACCGACGATCAAATCTCGGGCAAGTAACATACCGAAGGACAAAGGGAATGTTATACGGGATTGTATGAATCCTTGGCACAAAGGTTCAATCGATAAGATATTCGTATAATGTGTAGGATCCAATATGGACATCCAGGTCCCGCTATTGGATATTGACCGAGGAGTGTCTCGGGTCATGTCTACATAGTTTTCGAACCCGCAGGGTCTGCACACTTAAGGTTCAATGATGTTTTGGTGACCCAAGGTTGAGTTATATGTGTTGGTGACCCAAGGTTGTTTGGAGTCCCGGATGAGATCACAGACGTCACGAGGGTTTCCGGAATGGTCTGGAAACGAAGATTGATATATAGGATGATTTCATTTGGTCACCGGAAAGTTTTCGGGCATTACCGGCAGTGTACGAGGAGTGATGAATGGGTTCCGGGTATTCACCGGGAGGGGGCCACCCACCGGGGAGTGAGATCAGTGACCCTAGGGTGGTGCACCAGCCGTTAGTGGGCTGGTGATGCCAGCCCAAGAGGGCTATGGCACCACAAGGGAAAAATACCAAAGGAAAAAAAGGAAAGAGGGAGGTGGGAAGGAAGGAGTGGACTCCTTCCCCCAAACCAAATTCGGGTGGGAATCCACCTCCTCCCTTCGGCCGGCGCCCTTGGGGCTCCCTTGAGCCCCAAGGCTAGCCCCTCCCCTCCTCCTATATACATTGGTGGTTTTAGGGCTTTTGAGACACAACTTTGCCACGTGCAACTCAAACGTATACCACGTAGTTCGTCTTCTAGATAGGATTTCTGCACAGATCGGGCGGAGCCCTGCACGAGTAGATCATCACCACCACCGGCGCGCCGTCACCCTGCCGGGGAACTCATCTAGTTCTCCGTCTCTCTTTCTGGATCAAGAAGGCCGAGATCGTCATCGAGCTGTATGTGTGCTGAACACGGAGGTAACGTCCGTTCGACGCTAGATTCGAAACACGAAGCTGTACCGCTACATCAACCACGTTTCTTAACGCTTCCCGCTTAGCGATCTACAAGGGTATGTGGATCTGATCTCCTCTCGTCGATGAACATCACCATGATAGGTCTTCGTGTGCGTAGGAATTTTTTTGTTTCCCATGCATCGTTCCCCAACATCTCTGAGGCTAGAAATGGTCCCTGATGAAGGAAAGTTATTTTTATTGCTTTCAAAATAATTGAGAAAATTGAAGGAAACTCAGTGGACATATATATTCTATATATATGAGTTTCAACACATGGTCATGTTCAAAATATTGGATAAAACCCTTCAAAACCCTCCCTGCCTATTTCAAGCTTTTGGAATATTTCTATCAGAAATATTCCCCATAAATTCCTATAAAATTCTAGCATGTCACATATGATATATGTGATGATCTTGCCAAGTTTCATCTCATTCCAAGTTTATTTTATTCATTTAATTATTCTTAAACCCTATCTGTCCATATCCAAATTTGAGTAACTCTACATTGCCAAGTGTCTCCAATTGTCCTCAAATTTGGTGGACATGTTTTGATACTCCAATAATGCATCCACACCAAGTAGTGCATCAAGGAGAATACATGAACTTGTCCCAAGCCCCTTAAAACCCTCTTTGTTAATTTGTCACTTCGGGAAACTTTACATTATAAAGTCTCTCCAATTGATCCCAAACTTTTTTGACATGCTTTAATGCTCCAATAATGCCCCCACACCATGTTGTGGATTTGTGGTGATTTATTTGCATGGTTGTGTAGGAATAAAGTCATTTATGCCCATTTCATGGATTTTTCAAGTCTAGATTGGAAACCTTCTCCACGAAATCCCAAATTTGGTGTCCAAGCATATTTTCATCTATTATGTGATCGTGTTAAGTTTCATATCAACTAAAGTCCATCTGGTAGCCCTAACATTCATCAAACACCTTGTGTGCACTTACCAAAGTGGCTACTTTGGCCCCTTCCACTTATCTCCTTGATCTTAGATTTTTACCACAACTCTATATAATTACCTTTTACCTCCAGTAGCTATTCCAGGGCCACTGGTCAATTATTGGAGGGTGACCCCATGTAGCTATCTCTCCATTTTACCTTGGCATCACCATTTTTTACCCCTCTTGCTATACTTCTGCTTAAGCCAAAGCATCCACTTTCTTTCAGGGCATCCCTAGCATTCCAAGGCTTCATTTCAAACCTAGATATGGCATGCTCACGTAGGAAAAATGAGAAGGACATCTGAAACTTGATTTCTGGCTGAAATGTGGCTTTGAACATCAAGTACTAGCTACCCTCCTTTGCATGAGCTCAAACTTGGCATTATTGTAGTCCTTGCATAGCCAGGTAAGCTAAACAAGATTTCATCCCTAGATCCCTCCATTAAGTACCCTCTATTATATCCCTAAATTTGCTGCTCCAAACTAAACCACAAGCAAAGTCAAAGCCCAGCGTGACCATCTTCATATATTTCAACACACCTCAATCCCCTTCCTGCATGCATGCCTTACGTGTAGGACATGTTTGAGTGGTCGTAAGACCATTGTGGGCAAGTGTGACCGTGGTGACCACCTCCCTGGCATGCTGAAATGGTGCTATGCACCTTTTGCTTTTGATGCAGCTTGTGTCCGACTGTGGCAGCATGTCCCAGCTTGCCAAGGCATCTCCCTCTTCGTCTTAAACCCCCTCCCTGACACCAGCTCGCCTCCAAGCACCTCTGGCATGCTTGTTTCCTCATGCCCAGAACATTCGAGGCCACCGAGATCTTTCTCGTTACCCCTCCTTCATTTGACCGTGCCTCGAGCCCTTCTCCACCCCGGTCCCTTCCCCTTCAGTCCCTCTAACCCCCAGAGCATCCCATAGCTCCTCCTGGGCACTCCGTTCGCCCGAACGGCCGGCATGGCCGTTGCCTTGGCCGCAAGCGCGCGGCGTGTCATCCTGTCTCCCTCGCCTCTTGGACGATTCCAGGGGAGGCCAAGGACCCGTGGGGTCGCCCTCATCCCCTAGTTCCTTCCGGGCACGGCTGCAGGCCCCCGCCCGTATTCGCCATCGGGAGTGCTCGACCTGGCTGATACCCCTTTGCCCCTAAGCGCTCCGAGGTGGAGAAGCTCTCCGCCCCGAGCACGCTGGTAGTTCGAGGCTCGCCGGAGGTGGCTTGGGCCGCCAGAGTGACGCCGACGAAGTGCCCTGCCGCTCCCCCTATCTCTCGCCATCTAACGGGAGGTGGGAGACAATCCTGGCAGGTGGGCCCCGCGTGTCGGCCGGCCAAAGAGACGGCTAGGTGGGCCACGTCACTTAAGTGGACGCGCCGTGGGCGTTTTGCGCCTTCACCACACCGGAGGCTTATTCAGCGGGTGCGCCTCGTGCATGGACGTCATGCACGCAGCTAGGCCGGACCGAGGCCTATTTAGCGCCTTGGCGCAATCTAACTCTCTGGTATAGCTTCTTTTACTTTTTCTTTTATCAGAAACTTCAAAAACCCATATATAATTAATATTTACTCCAAAACTAATGATTAAAATTTCTACAGGTTGCTAAATTAAGGATCTATCCAGATATGTGCATTGCACATTTTTCCAAAAGACTTCTATGTGGGGTTAATATTCAAATGCCCATTATAATATTTTAAATCCCACCTCTCAAAATCCTAGAAGATACAAATCAACTTCAAATGGAGTGATTCCAATTTCGAGAGTCTCCTAATAATTTGCACAATATTTTTAGCCTTAGTCAACATTTTCATGTGGCATGATTCTGTTGCATTCAATAAATAGCTCCCTTTTGCTATTTATCCAATGTTTGAAAATCTCTATAATATTCATACCAACTCCAAATCCAGTGAAACAACTTCCTAAATGTTTCTAAAAATATGCCCTGTTAAATGAGTGCCTCTACTCATTTTTATGAGAATGTTTTCTGTAGGCTTCTTTAAGGATCACCTATTCCTCCTTTCGTCCATTCGAAAATCCCTAATGGTCCAAATCTCCTATAGAAAGCTTCAGGTATTTTTCTTATGACCAGAGACGTCCAAGAAAAATGAAACTCCTATTTATATAGCACATTTTTTTCTTCTTGCTGTGTGGCTTACTGTATTTGTTTCCGATGATAGTTGACAGTGTAGACGGAGTACTCGGAGTTGGACCGGAAGACCTCGAAGACCCCGAGAACTTACGTGAGCAAAGGCAAGCATCTCTTTGACCATGTCCGAGAAAACATTTTATGCATGCCAAGTTGAATACTTTATTCTGATGCATATAGTTAAGGCTATTCGGTGCACCCCGGCATGGTGTTACCGATTCCTCCTCCGGAGCACTTGCATTGAGAATGACCTTACCATCTATGAGGGTCACGCTAATAAATGTTGACAAGTAGATAGTAGTGCTACGCATAGCAAGAGCATGTGCATGATGACGGTGACACAAACTTGATATCAAAGATTTTACAAAAACCCCGTCGGGTGCCAGTTATTCCCGAGGGTGATGATGTTGAGTTAGGTGACCACTTGTGAAGAAGTGGTGCACCGGGAAATGTTTTGTGTGAGTGGTTTCGGAAATGGGATTAGATTTATGATGTGTTGACCGTCCCAATCTTACATGTGCGATCATGATACGCCTTTATGGGATGGGGCTTTGTTGATTACTTTGGTCGGTGCTAGCAAAGAACCCGCATTACTAGTGGCAGGAGTGATATGTGGTCACTCTCGTAACGGGGTCATACCAGGTAGGTTAACTATGTCGTTTTTACGTGTTCCGGGCACACCGTTGGTCCCCGCATGGATGATACGATCCAGAGTTGGTGCTCGTAAGACGACATCATGTGGGCTGGGTACCCATCGAGTGGACTCTTTGTCTACTGTCATTAGGGGAAAGGCCAGCAGGTACTTACCTCGGGTATGTTATATACCGCAAGTCGTGGATTACACGGAAGTTTCCCGGATCTCATAGGTACATCGTACAACCTCTGTAGAGTGTAGAACTATTCAAATAGCTGTGTCCATGGTCAAGGATAGATGGGTGGTGCTGCTTAAACTACATCCAGTCGTTTCCGCATAAACCAAGTATGTGTGTGTGTGTGTGTGTGTGTGCGTGTGCGTGTTTAAAGGTGTTATCTGAGAAAGATGATATGACAAGTTCGGTGACTTGGCATATAGGGTGAACCGGTGGTGTTCAACCCCCAACAGATATGTTGATATCTGTGACATGTTATTATGAATACCATCTAGATATGATGCATGTCCATACAATTATTTGATCATGCTTATTTACAATCAAAACCTTCTTTCATCAAAGGCTGCATATTGCTTTATTATCGTACCAACTGCATATCCATATCATGGGCTGTTTGTGAGTACATTCAAAGTACTCATTGGCTTGCCACTGGTTATTTTATTAACCAGGTATGAGAGAAGATGAAATGGTGAAGAGTAACCTGGTGATGTTCCTGCGAGCTAGTACGCTTCCCAGTCAGAATGCCTGTAGGTTAAGGCTGATGGCATGGGTTCACGCTTTCGACCAATATCTCCGCTATTGGTCAAGTTTGGTGTGCTGGCCTTCAAGGCTCTATATATGTAAGACTTGACCGCAATGATCATTTATTGTATCAAATGGTATGTATGGATGTAAGACTCTTGTTATTCAGTTTCCTTGTGTTCGGTGAGCATCGATCTCTGGGATCACCAAGCACGTTCATTCGACAATCTCGACTCGTAAGTCGGGGTCCCCACAGAGCTGGTACCAGAGCCATCCTGACTGTAGGAAGCCCTTAGTTAGCACGAACGTTAGTTATGACAAAACAGTTTTCCAGACCTTTCAAAAGTACCTACAAAACAAGTACCTTTCTCACCTCTCCTAAATTTTCAAAAGAAGCAAGGGTTACTGCCTTAACACTTTCAACCATATTCTCTTGACACTCCTCGTCTCGTTTTTCAAAACATGCAAATGGCCGCTAACACCCTTATGCCTGACCACGGGACTACAAAAGTCCTCATGAGTAACTTGGAAGGAAGCAACCTTACCGAGCAATCACCCACATACTCGAAAGACAAGGATAGCAACACTACGACCAGACGACACCAACAGAAGCTACCTCTAGGAGGAATAAGGACATCGAGACCCAGAAGATGGTGACACCCTCGACACTGTTCCAGAGTGATGCCACCTTCACCTACCACGATCAGGACATAATATGTGCAAGACCATGATCAACATCGCTAATAGAGCGGCCCTGTCAATATCAAGGTTATGTCGACCACCACCGTCGGATGAGAACCTCGCCATTTGGTCCGCCTGACCTTAGTGAGCAGGAAAACGGTTCTCTTCATCCCCCGCTCTAGGTGTCGATATTGTGATCAACGTGACTGATGAGTCAGAACTCTATCATGCCTTCTTGAGGTCATCGCATAAATGTTGTCCCCTTGGAACTCTCGACACCTCGGAAGACAAGAGAAGATCCTGTCAACGACAGCCATGAGGAAGAATCTTCGCCGGCAACTCCACAGGCGAGAAGTCATGAAGAACATTTTTCAGCCCAAGCCGGGTCGTTTCGGCAAACAACAACAAGACGCATGGCAACACCGTAAGAATACCGAGAAGATTGGGGGGACTGCTCTCCCGAGCATGAAGCAAGCACGACTGTCATGTCCGAGAACCCTAGGATAGGTGTTGGGTAACGTAGCATAAATTCAAAATTTTCCTACGCATATTCAGATCTTCCTATGGAGAGACCAGCAATGACAGAGGGGTAAGAGCATCTTCATACCTTTGAAGATCACTAAGCGGAAGCGTTGCTAGAACGCGGTTGATGGAGTCGTACTCACAGCGATTCCGATCTTGTGCCGAACTACGACACCTCCGCGTTCAACACACGTGCAGCCCGGTGACGTCTCCCACACCTTGATCCAGCAAGGAGGAGGGAGAGGTTGGGGAAGAACTCCAGCAGCACGACGGCGTGGTGTCTATGGAGAGACGAGGTCTCCCGGCAGGGCTTCGCCAAGAATCGGCAGAGAGGAGGAGGAAGAAGGGCAGGGCTGCGCCGAGAGAGAGGCAAAAGTCTGATCTCCAATGGCCAAAAGTGCCCACTGTATATAGGGGGAGGGAGGGTCTGCGCCCCCTTGAGGGTTTCCCTCTCCTGGGGGGGGGGGGCAGCCCTAGATGGGGGCTAGTGCGACGGCCAAGGGGGGGAGGAGGGCTGTGGCGCACCCCTGGTGGGCCTTAGGCCCACCTGGCTTAGGGTTTGCCCCCCCCTTTTCTCTCCCCCATGCATTGGGCTGAGTGGGGAGGCACACCTGCCCACCTAGGGGCTGGTTCCCTTCCCCACTTGGCCCACCTTACCTCCCGGGGTCGTTGCCCCCCTTCGATGGACCCCCGGGGCCACCTCCCGGTGGTCCCGGTACGTTAACGGTGATGCCCGAAACACTTCCCGTGTCCGAAACCATCCGTCCTATATATCAATCTTTACCTCCGGACCATTCCGGAGCTGTTCGTGACGTTCGGGATCTCATCCGGGACTCCGAGAAACTTTAGGTAACCTCGTATAACAATTCCCTATAAGCCTAGCGTCACCGAACCTTAAGTGTGTAGACCCTCCGGGTTTGGGAGACATGCAGACATGACCGAGACACCTCTCCGGCCAATAACCATCAGCGGGGTCTGGATACCCATGGTGTCTCCCACTTGCTCCACGATGATCTCATCGGATGAACCACAATGTCAAGGATTCAATTAATCTCGTATACGATTCCCTTTGTCTGTCGGTATAGAACTTGCCCGAGATTCGATCGTCGGTATACCTATACCTTGTTCAATCTCGTTACCGGTAAGTCTCTTTACTCGTTTCATAGCATGTCATCGTGTGACTAACTCCTTAGTCACATTGAGCCCATGATGATGTTCTATCGAGTGGGCCCAGAGATACCTCTCCGTCACACGGAGTGACAAATCCCGATCTTGATTCATACCAACCCAACAGACACTTTCGGAGGTACCCGTAGTGCACCTTTATAGTCACCCAGTTACGTTGTGACGTTTGATACACCCAAAGCACTCCTACGGTATTCGGGAGTTGCACAATCTCACAGTCGAAGGAAAAGATACTTGACATTAGAAAAGCTTTAGCATACGAACAATACGATCTAGTGCTATGCTTAGGATTGGGTCTTGTCCATCACATCATTCTCGCAATGATGTGATCCCGTTATCAATGACATCTAATGCCCATGATCAGGAAACCATGATCATCTATTGACTAACGAGCTAGCCAACTAGAGGCTTGCTAGGGACACATTGTGATCTATTTATTCACACATGTATTACTGTTTCCTGTTAATACAATTATAGCATGAACAATAGACGATTATCATGAACAAGGAAATATGATAATAACCATTTTATTATTGCCTCTAGGGCATATTTCCAACAGTCTCCCACTTGCACTAGAGTCAATAATCTAGTTACATTGTGATGTATCGAACACCCATAGCATTATGGTGTTGATCATGTTTTGCTCGTGGAAGAGGTTCAGTCAACGAGTCTGCAATATTCAGATCCGCGTTTACTTTACAAATATCTATCACTCCACTCTGGACATGGTCCTGGATGGAGTTGTAGGGGCGTTTGATGTGCTTCGTCTTCCGGTGAAACCTGGGCTCCTTGGCTATGGCAATGGCCCCAGTGTTATCACAGAAGAGTGTCATTGGACCCGACGCACTTGGAACCACTCCAAGGTCGGTGATGAGCTCCTTCATCCAAATTCCTTCATGAGCTGGTTCTGAAGCAGCTATGTACTCCGCTTCACATGTAGATGCCGCCACGACTTCTTGCTTGCCGCTACACCAGCTCACTGCCCCACCATTCAACACATATACGTATCCGGTCTGTGACTTAGAGTCATCCAGATCTGTGTCGAAGCTAGCATCGACGTAACCCTTTACGACGAGCTCTTCGTCACCTCCATAAACGAGAAACATTTCCTTAGTCCTTTTCAGGTACTTAAGGATATTCTTGACCTCTGTCCAGTGTTCCATACCGGGATCACTTTGGTACCTCCCTACCAAGCTTATGGCAAGGTTTATATCAGGTCTGGTACACAACATGGCATACATTAGAGAGCCCACGGCTGATGCGTAGGGGACAGAACTCATCTTCTCTCTATCTGCTGCCGTGGTCGGCGACTGAGTCTTACTCAATCTTACACCTTGCAAAACTCGCAAGAACCCTTTCTTTGAGTTCTCCATATTGAACTTCTTCAATATCTTGTCAAGGTATGTACTTTGCGAAAGATCTATGAGGCGTCTTGATCTATCTCTATAGATCTTGATGCCTAATAAGTATGCAGCTTCTCCAAGGTCCTTCATTGAAAAACTTTTGTTCAAATAGGCCTTTATGCTCTCCAACATCTCTATATTATTCCCCATCAATAATATGTCATCCACCTACAGTATGAGGAAAGCTACAGAGCTCCCACTCACTTTCTTGTACAGACAAGCTTCTCCGTAAACCTGTATGAACCCAAACGCTTTAATTACCTCATTAAAGCGAATGTTCCAACTCCGAGATGCTTGCACCAGCCCATAGATGGAGCGCTGGAGCTTGCACACTTTGTTAGCACCCTTAGGGTCGACAAAACATTTTGGTTGCATCATATACAACTCTTCCTTAAGGTTCCCGTTAAGGAACGCTGTTTTGACGTCCATTTGCCAAATTTCATAATCAAAAAAGGCGGCAATTGCTAACATGATTCGGACTGATTTCAGCTTCGCTACGGGAGAGAAAGTCTCTTCGTAGTCAACTCCTTGAATTTTTCGAAAACCCTTTGCGACAAGTCGAGCTTTGTAAACGCTTACATTACCATTTGCATTAGTCTTCTTCTTGAAGATCCATTTATTTTCTATGGCTCGCCGGTCATCGGGAAAGTCCATCGAAGATCATACTTTGTTCTGATATATGGATCCTATCTTGGATTTCATAGCCTCAAGCCATTTGTTGGAATCCGGGTCCGCCATCGCTTCTTCATAGTTCGAAGGTTCACCGTTGTATAACAACATGATTTCTATCACAGGGTTGCCGTACCACTCTGGTGCGCAGCGTGCCCTTGTGGACCTTCGCGGTTCAATAGTAACTTGATCCGAAGCTTATGATCATCATCATTAACTTCCTCTTCAGTTGGTGTAGGCGCCACATGAACAACTTCCCGCGCTGCGCTACTATCCTGTTCGAGAGGGGGTGTAATTACCTCATCAAGTTCTACCTTCCTCCCACTTACTTCTTTCGAGAGAAACTCTTTTTCTAGAAATGATCCTTTCTTGGCAACAAAGGTTTTACCTTCGGATCTAAGATAGAAGGTATACCCAATAGTTTCCTTAGGGTATCCTATGAATACGCATTTCTCCGCTTTGGGTTTGAGCTTTTCTGGTTGAAGTTTCTTCACATAAGCATCGCAACCCCAAACTTTAAGAAACGACAACTTAGGTTTCTTGCCAAACCATAGTTCATACGGTGTCGTCTCAACGGATTTAGACGGTGCCCTATTTAAAGTGAATGCTTCAGTTTCTAATGCGTATCCCCAAAATGATAGCGGCAAGTCGGTAAGAGACATCATAGATCGTACCATATCTAATGAAGTGCGATTACGATGTTCAGACACTCCGTTGCGTTACGGTGTGCCAGGCGGCGTCAGTTGTGAAACGATTCCACACTTCCTTAGGTATGTGCCAAACTCGTGACTCAAATATTATCCTCCACGATCAGATCGTAGACATTTAATTTTTCTGTCACGTTGATTCTCAACCTCACTCTGAAATTCCTTGAACTTTTCAAACGTCTCAGATTTGTGCTTCATCAAGTAGATATACCCATACCTACTAAAATCATCGGTGAGAGTGAGAACATAACGATAACCACCGTGAGCTTCAACGTTCATTGGACAACACACATCAGTATGTATTATTTCCAATAAGTCGGTTGCTCTCTCCATTATTCCTGAGAATGGAGTCTTAGTCATCTAGCCCACGAGGCACGGTTCGCATGTGTCAAATGATTCAAAGTCAAGAGACTCTAATAGTCCATCAGTATGGAGCTTCTTCATGCGCTTAACGCCGATATGACCAAGGCGGCAGTGCCACAAGTATGTGGGACTATCATTATCAACTTTACATCTTTTGGTACTCACACTATGAATATGTGTAACATCACGATCGAGATTCATCAAGAATAAACCATTCACCAGCGGAGCATGACCATAAAACATATCACTCATATAAATAGAACAACCATTATTCTCTGACTTAAATGAGTAGCCGTCTCGCATTAAGCAAGACCCTGATACAATGTTCATGCTTAAAGATGGTACTAAATAACAATTATTAAGGTTTAAAACTAATCCCGACGGTAGATGTAGAGGTAGCGTGCTGACGGCGATCACATCGACTTTGGAACCATTCCCACGCGCATCGTCACCTCGTCCTTGGCCAGTCTCCGCTTATTCCGCAGTTCCTGCTTTGAGTTGCAAATGTGAGCAACAGCACCGGTATCAAATACCCAGGAGCTACTACGAGCGATGGTAAGGTACACATCAATAACATGTATATCACATATACCTTTAACGTTGCCGGCCTTCTTCTCTGCTAAGTATTTGGGGCAGTTCCGCTTCCAGTGACCTTTTCCCTTGCAATAGAAGAACTCAGTCTCAGGCTTGGGTCCATTCTTTTTCTTCTTCCCGGCATCTGGCTTACCGGGCGCAGCAACAGCTTTGCCGTCTTTCTTGAAGTTCTACTTACCCTTGCCTTTCTTGAAACTAGTGGTCTTCTTGACCATCAACACTTGATGCTCTTTCTTGATTTCTACTTCTGTAGACTTGAGCATCGAGTACAACTCGGGAATGGTCTTTTCCATCCCTTGCATGTTGTAGTTAAGCACAAAGCCTTTGTAGCTTGGTGGGAGAGACTGGAGGATTTTGTCGATTATAGCATCATCCGGAAGTTCGACTCCAAGTGAAGTTAGACGACCATGTAACCCAGACATTTTGAGTATGTGCTCACTGACAGAACTGTTCTCCTCCATCTTACAGCTAAAGAACTTGTCGGAGACTTCATATATCTCGACACAGGCATGAGCTTGAAAATCTAGCTTCAGCTCCTGGAACATCTCATATGCTCCGTGTTGCTCAAAACGCCTTTGGAGCCCCGTTTCTAAACTGTATAACATGTCACACCTAACTAGAGAGTAGTCATCACTCCGCGTTTGCCAGACGTTCAGAATTTCCTGGGCTGCTGCGGGAGCGGGAGGGTTACCTAGTGGCGCATCAAGGACATAAGACTTTTTAGCTACTTCAAGGATGAGCTTCAAGTTGCGAACCCAGTCCGCATAGTTGCTACCATCATCTTTCAGCTTGTTTTTCTCTAGGAATGCATTGAAATTGAGGTTGATGTTAGCCATCTACAATATTTATAATGACAACATTTAGACTAAGTTCATGACAATTAAGTTCGTTTAATCAAATTAAGTATGAACTCCCACTTAAATCGACATCCCTCTAGTCATCTAAGTGATACATGATCCATGTTGACTAACCCATGTCCGATCTTCACGTGAGACGGATTAGTCACCATGGTAAGCAACTTTATGCTGATCGTATTCAACCATACGACTCATGTTCGACCTTTCGGTCTCTTGTATTCGAGGTCATGTCTGTACATGCTAGGCTTGTCCCGTCAACCTAGGTGTTTTGCGTGTGTAAATCTGGCTTACACCCGTTGTATGCGTGTGTAAGTCTTATATATTAATCTTTACCTCCGGACCATTCTGGAGCTCCTCGTGACGTCCGGGATTTCATCTGGGACTCCGAACAACATTCGATAACCTCGTATAACAATTGCCTTTAACCCTAGCGTCACCGAACCTTAAGTGTGTAGACCCTACGGGTTTGGGAGACAGGCAGACATGACCGAGACACCTCTCCGGCCAATAACCATCAGCGGGGTCTGGATACCCATGGTGGCTCCCACTTGGTCCACGATGATCTCATCGGATGAACCACAATGTCAAGGATTCAATTAATCCCGTATACGATTCCCTTTGTCTATCGGTATAGAACTTGCCCGAGATTCGATCGTCGGTATACCTATACCTTGTTCAATCTCGTTACCGGTAAGTCTCTTTACTCGTTCCGTAGCATGTCATCGTGTGACTAACTCCTTAGTCACATTGAGCTCATGATGATGTTCTACCGAGTGGGCCCAGAGATACCTCTCCGTCACACGGAGTGACAAATCCCGATCTCGATTCATACCAACCCAATAGACACTTTCGGAGGTACCCGTAGTGCACCTTTATAGTCACCCAGTTACGTTGTGACGTTTGATACACCCAAAGCACTCCTACGGTATCCGGGAGTTGCACAATCTCGTGGTCGAAGGAAAAGATACTTGACATTAGAAAAGCTTTAGCATACGAACAATACGATCTAGTGCTATGCTTAGGATTGGGTCTTGTCCATCACATCATTCTCCCAATGATGTGATCCCGTTATCAATGACATCTAATGCCCATGATCAGGAAACCATGATCATCTATTGACTAACAAGCTAGCCAACTAGAGGCTTGCTAGGGACACATTGTGATCTATTTATTCACATAGGTGTTACTATTTACTGTTAATACAATTATAGCATGAAGAATAGACGATTATCATGAACAATGAAACATGATAATAACCATTTTATTATTGCCTCTAGGGCATATTTCCAACAATAGAATGAGTCATGAATCCCCTATACGAAGTCGAGTATGTGAAATGGTTCATATGGAACCATGTTGTGTGTTGCTTGTTTTCATTTGTTTGTGCTGTGGTATAAGTCGCGCTTTTGCCTCAGGCAGCGAGTACGTGATTATATCACCTGTCTTATCTTGATGATTGAGTTGATTTTTCAACACTTGTTTAATTGCACTTGAACCATACCACCTTAGGCACTTCCCTCTATGATACTCCTTCTCCCCCACCTTTCTAGAAGACTGGAGACCAGCAAGACAAGATGCACCAAGGATCCACTTCGACAGGCTACTGACGGTGAAGACGCTGACTCCAACATGCTTAACTAGGTGCAACCCGTAGCAGATTTGCTTTCCCTCAAGGTGGGGAACCCTCTCTAAACCAGACTAACCCTCACAAGCTTTCCCATTTCAATCTTCTGGTCACGTGTCTAACACATGTATATGCGAGACCGTTGAGTCCTGATAAACCCCCACTTAGCATCGGGTTCTTTATGGAACGATTGATCACAGTGAACAAGTATCCTTCAATCTTAAGCTAGCACCAAAACCCCGATGCCATAAGAAGGACCGTTCTCGGGTATAAGGATAATATTCTATGGTTTTTTGTGATGATGATAGTTGTCTTGAGGATATAGCTAGACTATCTTGGTGGATCGTAATATCCTTATAAAGGTAGGTGAACTTGGTGGAACAAGTTGATAAGTAGCATAACCTACATGTTCCTGGAGTAAGTTTGGATTCAGTAGGTCGATTATGATCACGAGCAATAATTCTTGGTGGTATAATTGAATTTATTAAGTAGTTGACATGATTTGATGATGTTACCATCATGACTTGGAGTATCGAGTAAGAGTTCTTATTAGACTTGAGTTATGGATTTAAATAGGTAATCTCAATGGAGTATCAATGATAACACAGACCACATGGTTCGGAGTAAATCACATTTAGTCCAACAATATTGATCATGATACCATGTTTCTCGGTGGATAACAAGTAGTAGTAATGACTTGTGAACCTGTATAAGCATGGCCTTGGAGATTAGTTGGCCATGATACTGAGAGTCGGTGGATAAACTATGACATAGTCTTTCCAATAATATGTGGATTATGTGGGTCTCTAAGTGATTATGTATAACGCCATGAACACTGGATTTGTAGGAGCGATGGGTCAACTGAATATTGCTGGGATTGTGAACCACTCGATTGGATTTGTAGGAAGGAAACAAGATCTTGGATTGGTATACTACATGTTTCCTTAATATAGAAATGCAGTACCCTGTCCATTGGATGATCTACCTGAACATTTGGATTGTGGTGTCTTAATTCAAGCTTAGGAGCTTGTATGCCTCCCCGAGATTCTTGCATAGGAATGCATGTAAAATGTAGCTACACCATACTTGTGGTGTTTGGGTTTAGTCATTCCCTCATCCCTGGAGTTGACTAGCATGAGTGTTGTGGAGTTGACTTATGTGAGATGGTATCTTTGATGAAGCAGGGTGATTTTTGTCCACAGTGAGAAGTCAGACAATTGGCATCTAAGGAATGTGCTTAGCGATAAGATGATTGATGTTCACTCACATCCTAAGTACCGTGAAACCCCAAAGCTTCCCCGAGTCATAAGGTGATCGGATTATGACCATAGGAAATGGCTCTAAGTCGTTGGGACATGGCCAGTACTCTGCTCGACCACCACCCATCATGTGTATAATGAACATGGGCATGAAGAAACTAGATCGTGTTGGACCACAAACCCCTCGGCCAATGACCACCCATTGCGAGTTCCTGCTCTCCTCACCAGTCTCATGAGCACTACGCTTATGTGATGCTTGGGGGGAAATATGTTGTTATCTGCTACGTCGACAGAAACCTTCTGTCGTCTCTTGATCTTGCGTTGGTTTTTCCCTTGAAGAGGAAAGGGTGATGCAGCACAGGAGCAGTAAGTACTTCCCTCAGTCTGAGAACCAAGGTATCAATCCAGTAGGAGATTCTCATCAAGTCTAGAGTACCTCCACAAACACAAAGAGCTTGCACCCAACGCTATAAAGGGGTAGTCAATCCCTTCAAGATTGATTGCAAAGTGAGATCTGAAGGCGGGAAGTGCAACGAAGTAAAAGAGTAAGGCTGAAAATATGGTGTGAAGTAGACCCGGGGGCCATAGTGTTCACTAGAGGCTTCTCTCAAAATAGCCAATAATACGGTGGGTGAACAAATTATTGTCGAGCAATTGATAGAACCGCGCAAAGTCATGGCGATATCTAAGGCAATGATCATACATATAGGCATCACGTCCGAGACAAGTAGACCGATACTTTCTGCATCTACTACTATTACTCCACACATCGACCGCTATCCAGCATGCATCTAGTGTATTGAGTTCGTGACGAACGGAGTAACGCCTTAAGCAAGATGACATGATGTAGAGGGACAATATCAAACCAATAATGAAAACCCCATCTTTTTACCCTTGATGGCAACAACATGATGCGTGCCTCGCTACCCCTTCTGTCACTGGGTGAGGTCACCGCACCGTATGAACCCAAAACCAAGCACTTCTCCCATTGCAAGAATCATATATCAAGTTGGCCAAACAAAACCCACAACTCAAAGTGAATTACAATGATATGAAATGATGCATATAAGAGATGAGAAGAAACTCAAATAAGATTCAAAGATAATCTGATCAGAAATACACAATTCATTGGATCTTGACAAACACACCGCAAAGAAGATTACATCGGATATATCTCCATGAAGATCATGGAGAACTTTGTATTGAAAATCCAAGAGAGAGAAGAAGCCATCTAGCTACTAGCTATGGACCCGTAGGTCTATGGTGAACTACTCACGCATCAATGGAGAGGTCATGATGTTGATGGAGAAGCCCTCGATATCCGAGTCCCCCCTCCGACAGGGCACCAGAATGTGCCCAAGATGGGATCTTGCGGAGACAGAAGCTTGCAGCGGCGAAAAAGTACTTTCGATGATATCCTGATTTTTTCGGGAATTTTTTGGAATATATAGGCGAAAGACATAGGGCTGTGGTGGCCCAGGGAGCCCACAAGCCTGTCAGGCGCGGCCCCCCGGCCACGGCTAGGGGCTTGTGGGGTTCCTGGTGGCCCCCTGCCTTGGTTCTCAAGTTCCCCGATCTTCTTCTGTTTCGGAGAAAAATCTTTTTGGAAGTTTTGTTTCGTTTGGACTCCGTTTAAAATCCTCCTCTGAAAAGGGTAAACACGAACTGGCACTTTGCACTTTGTTAATAAGTTAGCCCCAAAAAAGATATAAAAGGCATACAAAACGTCCAAAGTTTGACAAGATAATAGCATGAAACCATCAAAAAGTATAGATACGTTGGAGACGTGTCAAGCATCCCCAAGCTTAACTCCTGCTCGTCCTCGAGTAGGGAAATGATAAAGACTAAATTTTTGATGTGGAATGCTACCTAGCATAGTTGTCCTTAGTAACTTCTTTCGTGTGACATGAATGTTCAGATCCGTAATATTGAAAACAATAGTTTGCTATTGACATGCAAACAATAATACTTCAAGCAAACTAGCAAGCTAATCAAGAATTTTCAAAATAACAAGGCCAAGGAAAGTTATCCCTACAAAATCATATAGTCTGGCTATGCTCCATCATCCTCACACAACTAATTTAAATCATGCACAACCGCGGCATTGGCCAAGTAATTGTTTCCGCACTCTTACTTTCTCAAAGTTTTTATAACTATCACGCAATACATGAGCGTGAGCCATGGATATAGCACTTTAGGTGGAATAGAGTGTGGTGGTAGTTCTGACACAAAAAAGGAGGAGATGGTCACATTGACTCAGCGTATCAAAGGGCTATGGAGATGCCCATTAATAGATATCAATGTGAATGAGTAGGGATTGCCATACAAAGTGTGCGAAAGCTCAAAAGGAGAACTAGTGGTGTGCACCAACTTGGTTGCTCACGAAGACCTAGGGCAGTTTGAGGAAGCCCATCATTGGAATATACAAGCCAAGTTATATAATAAAGAGCCCCACTAGCTTATGGTGGTGACGAAACAAGAGGCTCTCAATCATGAAGAACATGGTGTTGTTATGAAGCACAAGTGTGGAAAAAGATAGTAGCATTGTCCCTTCTCTCTTTTTCTCTCTTTTTTTTTAATTTGGGCTCTTGGGCCTCTTTTTTGTTTGGGCACTTTGGCGTCTTTTTTTATTTCCTCACAATGTACAATGTTCTAATAATGATGATCATCACACTTTTATTTACTCACAGCTCAAAATTTCAGACCGATGATGACTCTATAGGAAATGCCTCCGGCAGTGTACCGGGATGTGCAACGATCTAGCTTGGCATATGAAATTGAAACATCTCGCTAGCTATCTTACGATCATGCAATGGGAATATGAGAGTAACAACACAATTCATGAGAAGGAACGGTGGGAGTTGCATGGCAATATATCTCGGAATGGCTATGAAAATGCCATAGTAGGTAGGTATGGTGGCTGTTTTGAGGAAGGCATATGGTGGGTTTGTGTACCGGCGAAAGTTGCGCGTCAATAGAGAGGCTAGCAATGGTGGAAGGTGAAAGTGCATATATACCACGGACTCACATTTGTCATGAAGAACTCATGTACTTGTTGCAAAAGTTTTTATTAGTAATCGAAATAAAATGCTAAACGCATACTCCTAGGGGAAGGGTTGGTAGGTGTTAACCATCGCGTGATCCCGACCTCAACACAAAGGATGACAATCAATAGATCAATTATGCTCCGAGTTCCTAACATAGCGGTTCACCATACATGCATGCAACGGGAATCACTAACTTCAACACAAGTATTTCTAGATTCACAACACCCAACTAACATAACTCTTAGTATTACCAAATCCATGTCTCAAAACTAATTGAGAGGAATCAAGACTTCTCTTTCTCCTCAATGCACATGAAGATGCAGGTTTTTCTATCCTCATTGGGTACCTATCACCTTTGGGACTACTTTCATAGCATAAGCCAACTACCAAGTCATGCACCGCCGTGCTCTAAAAGATCTAAGTGAAGCACATAGAGCAAAATTATCTAGCTCAAAAGATATAAGTGAAGCACGATGAGCATTCTAGAAAAATTAGGATGAGTGCATGCATCTCTCTCAAAAAGGTGTGCAGCAAGGATGATTGTGACACAACAAAAATAAAAGACTCCTACGATACAAGACGCTCCAAGAAAAACACATGTCATGTGGTGGATAAAAATATAGTTCCAAGTAATGTTACTGATGGATTGAAGACGAAAGAGAGGATGCCTTCCCGGGGCATCCCCAAGTTAGCATTTTTGGTGTGACTGAATTTGGCTTGGGATGACTTGGGCATACCCAAGCTTGAGCTCTTTCTATCCCTTATCTCTTTGTCCATGAGATCATCACCCAAAACTTGAAAACTTCACAACACAAAACTGAAACAGAAACTCGTGATAACATTAGCACAAGGAATCAAACTACCACCTCTTTAGGTACTGTAGCAATCTTGATTTATATTTATATTGGTGTTAGATTAATGTATTCACACTTTTCCATGGCTAGTACCCCCCGATACTATCCATAGTTTCATTAAAACAAGCAACCAACTCAAAAAAAAAAAACAGAAGCTGTCAAAAACAGACCACTCTGTAGCAATCTGTCTACTTCATATACTTGTGTTACCTCAAAAATTCTGAAACATTACGACTGCCTGGGGAAAAGGCATATCAACCAGCACCAAAAATAATCAACTTAAAAGCTCGTTCTTAATAAAAATGAAAAATGCTCTCGTGAGCAAAACGTTTCTGTCTTTTTCCAGCAGGATCAAACAACCATAACCAAGACTAGCCATAAAGGTTTTCCTGGATCAAACACAAAAATAAACACAAAAGACACAATCATAACAGATTTATGATGGTGTGGACGCAACAAAACAGAAAGAAAAATAAATAAAATCATTGGGTTGCCTCCCAACAAGCGCTATTGTTTAACACCCTTACCTACGCATAAGACAATAGAATGACGTATCGTCGTCTTTGGTGCTCAAACCATAAGTAGCCCTCATCATGGATTCATAAGGCAATCTTATTTTCTTTCTAGGAAAGTGTTCCATGCCCTTCTTTATAGGAAACTGAAATCTAATATTCCCTTCCTTCATATCGATGATAGCACCGATAGTCCTTAGGAAAGGCCTACCAAGAATAATAGGGCATGTAGGATTGCAATCATTGTCAACCACAAGAAATCTACGGGTACATAGTTCCTATTTGCAATAATAAGAACATCATTTATCCTTCCCATGGGTTTCTTGACAGTAGAATCTGCAAGATGCAAATTAAGATAACACACGTCAATCTCATTAAAACCCAGAACATCACATAAAGACTTTGGAATCGAGGAAACACTAGCACCCAAATCACACAAAGCATTGCATTCATAGTTTTTGATTTGATTTTGATAGTAGGTTCCCACTCATCATGAAGCTTTCTAGGGATAGAAATTTCCAATTCAAGTTTCTCTTCAAGATATTTTATCATAGCTTCGATGATATGATCGGTAAAGGCCTTGTTGTGGCTATAAGCGTTTGGAGAGTTTAGCATGGATTGCATAAAGGAAATGCATTCAATCAAGGAGCAACTATCTTAATTGAATTCCTTGAAATCCAAAGTAGTAATTTCATTACTACTCAAAGTTTTAATATCTTCTACTCCAGTTTCCATGCTTTTAGCATCAAGATAGATGGACTCCGAATCATTGGGGCATTTTTCAACCAAAGTGGATTCATCTCCAGCCCCATCATCATTAGGTTTGACACAAGAAAACAAACATTCAATGCGAGTCACACCAAGCACTTTAAGATCTTCGTGATTCTTATCACGAGAGCACGCCTTTTTAAGCCATTCATGTCTAGCATGAATTTGAGCGGTTCTTTCTTTTCTCTCACTCATGGAAACACGCATAGCTTTCAAAGTTTCATCCATATTGATCTTGGGAGGAGCACATCTAACTTTCAAAGCATCAATATCACTAGAAATTCTATCAATGCTCCTAGCCAAATCGTCAATTTTGAGTAGTTTTGCCTCTATGGACGCATTGAAAATGTTTTGCGAGTTGATAAACTCTTTGATATTACTCTCTAGATCAGAGGGTAATCTATTGTAATTTCCATGAGTATTGCTGTAGGAGTTGCCAATGTTATTAGAGCGGATACTAGGAAAAGGCCTAGGAACATAGTTTCCTCTAAAAGCATTGTTATTGCCAAAATTATTCCTACCAACAAAATTAACGTCCAAGCTAGCGTTGCTACTCTCAATGAAGGAAGACAAGGGCATATCATTAGGATCTAAAGGAGCACTTCTAATAGCAACCAAATTCATTAACTCATCCATCTTAGCACTTAACGAGTTAATTTCTTCTATAGCGTGTACCTTCTTACTAGTAGGTGACCTTTCAGTGGTCCACTGAGAGTAGTTCGTCATGATATTGTCTAGGAGTTTTGTGGCTTCTCCTAACGTGATTTCCATGAACGTTCCACCTGAGGCGGGGTCCAAGATATTTCTAGAAGAGGAATTCAAACCAGCGTAGAATATTTGTACAATCATCCAAAGACTCAAGCCATGAGCGGGACAATTTCTAATCATCAATTTCATTCTTTCGCAAGATTGTGCAACATGTTCATGATCAAGTTGCTTAAAAGTCATGATATCATTACAGGGAGAGATAATCTTAGACGGCGTAAAATAATTGGATATATAAGCATCTTTGCACATATCCCAAGAATCAATACTATTTTTGGGCAAAGACGAAAACCAATTTTTTGCTCGATCTCGCAACGAGAAATGAAAAAGCTTCAATTTAATCACATCATTATCCACATCTTTCTTCTTTTGCATATCACAAAGCTCTATGAAGGTATTAAGATGGGATGCGGCATCTCCACTAGGAAGGCCGGAAAATTGCTCTTTCATAACAAGATTCAGCAAGGCGGCATTGATTTCATATGACTCCGCACTAGTGGCGGGAGCAATCGGAGTACTAATAAAATCATTATTATTAGTAGTCGAGAGGTCACAAAGTTTGGTGTTTTCAGTCATGGTGAGTTCAGCAAGCAAGCAAGCACACAAATGAATAAAGAGCAAGCGAAGAAAAGGGCAAACGAAGAAAAGGGCAAATATTTTTCTAAATTTTTGTTTTTCAAAAGTGAGGGAGAGGAAAACGAGAGGCAAACAAAAGTAAATGTAATAGATGAGTTTGCGACACTTACTTGGATGAGTTCTTGACTTGATCCTCCCAGGCAACGGCGCCAGAAATCCTTCTGCTACGTCGACAGAAACCTTCTGTCATCTCTTGAGCTTGCGTTGGTTTTTCCCTTGAAGAGGAAAGGGTGATGTAGCACAGGAGCAGTAAGGATTTCCCTCAGTTTGAGAACCAAGGTATCAATCCAGTAGGAGAATCTCGTCAAGTCCAAAGTACCTGCACAAACACAAAGAGCTTGCACCCAACGCTATAAAGGGGTTGTCAATCCCTTCAAGATTGATTGCAAAGTGAGATCTAAAGGCGGAAAGTGCAACGAAGTAAAAGAGTAAGGCTGAAAATATGGTGTGAAGTAGACCTGGGGGCCATAGTGTTCACTAGAGGCTTCTCTCAAAATAGCAAATAATATGGTGGGTGAATAAATTAGTGTCGAGCAATTGATAGAACCGCGCAAAGTCATGACGATATCTAAGGCAATGATCATACATATACACATCACGTCCGAGACAAGTAGACCGATACTTTCTGCATCTACTACTATTACTACACACATCGACCGCTATCCAGCATGCATCTAGTGTATTGAGTTCATGACGAACAGAGTAACGCCTTAAGCAAGATGACATGATGTAGAGGGACAATCTCAGACCAATGATGAAAACCCCGTCTTTTTACCCTTGATGGCAACAACACGATGCGTGCCTTGCTACCCCTTCTGTCATTGGGTGAGGTCACCGCACGGTATGAACCCAAAACCAAGCACTTCTCCCATTGCAAGAATCATAGATCAAGTTGGCCAAACAAAACAAAGAGAATTACAAGGATATGAAATGATGCATATAAGAGATGAGAAGAAACTCAAATAAGATTCATAGATAATCTGATCATAAATTATAATTGATCGGATCTCGACAAACACACCACAAAGAAGATTACATCGGATAGATCTCCATGAAGATCTAGGAGTATTTTGTATTGAAGATCCAAGAGAGAGAAGAAGCCATCTAGCTACTAGCTATGGACCTGTAGGTCTATGGTGAACTACTCATGCATCATCGGAGAGGTCATGGGGTTGATGGAGAAGCCCTCCATATCCGAATCCCGCCTCCGGCAGGGCACCTGAATGTGCCCAAGATGGGATCTTGCGGAGACAGAAGCTTGCGGCGGCAGAAAAGTACTTTCGATGATCTCCTGATTTTTTCTGGAATTTTTGGGAATATATAGGCGAAAGACCTAGGGCGGATGTGGCCCAGGGAGCTCACAAGCCTGGGAGGCGCGGGCACCCCCGACCGCGGATAGGGGGCTTGTGGGGTCCCTGGTGGCCCCCTTGCCATGGTTCTCAAGTTCCCCGATCTTCTTCTGTTTCGGAAAAAATCTTTTTGGAAGTTTCGTTCCATTTGGACTCTGTTTAAAATCCTCCTCTGAAAAGGGTCAAAAACACGGAAAAACAGGAACTGGCACTTGGCACTGAGTTAATAAGTTAGTCCCAAAAAAGATATAAAAGGCATACAAAACATCCAAAGTTTGACAAGATAATCGCATGAAACCATCAAAAATTATATATACATTGGAGACATATCAAGCATCCCCAAGCTTAACTCCTGCTCGTCCTCGAGTAGGGAAGTGATAAAGACTGAATTTTTGATGTGGAATGCTACCTAGCATAGTTGTCCTTTATAACTTCTTTCGTGTGACATGAATGTTCAAATCTGTAAGATTCAAAACAATAGTTTGCTATTGACATGAAAACAATAATACTTCAAGCAAACTAGCAAGGTAATCATGAACTTTCAAAATAACAAGGCCAAGGAAAGTTATCCCTGCAAAATCATATAGTCTGGCTATGCTCCATCATCCTCAACAACTAATTTAAATCATGCACAACCCCGGTATTGGCCATGTAATTGTTTTCGCACTCTTACTTTCTCAAACTTTTTATAACTATCACGCAATACATGAGCGTGAGCCATGGATATAGCACTGTAGGTGGAATAGAGTGTGGTGGTAGTTGTGAGACAAAAAAGGAGCAGGTGGTCACATTGACTCAGCGTATCAAAGGGCTATGGAGATGCCCATTAATAGATATCAATGTGAACGAGTACGGATTGCCATACAAAGGATGCACTAGAGCTATAAGTGTGTGAAAGCTCAAAAGGAGAACTAGTGGGTGTGCATCCAACTTGCTTGCTCACGAAGACCTAGGGCACTTTGAGGAAGCCCATCATTCGAATATAGAAGCCAAATTATATAATAAAGATTCCCACTAGCTTATGGTGGTGACAAAACAAGACGTTCTCAATCATGAAGAACATGGTGCTGTTATGAAGCACAAGTGTGGAAAAAGATAGTAGCATTGTCTCTTCTGTCTTTCTCTCTCTCTCTCTTTTTTATTTGGGCTCTTGGGCATCTTTTTTTTGGGCACTTTGGCCTCTTTTTTTATTTCCTCACATGGGACAATGCTCCAATAATGATGATCATCACACTTTTATTTACTCACAGCTCAAAAGCTCAGAACGATGATGACTCTATAGGAAATGCCTCCGGGAGTGTACCAGGATGTGCAACGATCTAGCCTATGGCTCGTGACACGTGCGAGGCGAGCGACCCTTGAGCTGCGGTGGTCGCCATTAATAGCTCTCCACCGATCCATCCACCTCACCTACCTTTCCACTCCCCTACGATTCAATCCACTGCTCTCCCGTGCCCCTCGGCCTCTCCTCCCCACTCCTCTTCCAGATCCGGCGATGGCAGGCATGAGGCGTGGAGATGGGGGGAGACGCGGGCGCCATGCGGGTTCGATGATGGCGTCGCCGGCATCCTTGGCACCGTCGCAACGGCCGTTGGTGGAGCTGCACTCCAGGAGGCGAGGAGGGAGATGCTGCGAGTGGTTCGGGTGCTCTTCCCCAACCGCGACGAGTGGCCGGAGCGCATGGTGGAGATACTCCGCTGGGCCACAATCGAGGAGCGGAACCGATTTGTCGGGGACGAGGGACGGATGGACTACGAGGTGATATACTCGGCGTGTCAGGAGGCGGAGATGGCGGATCCAGCGCAGGCGGCGACGTGGCAGAGATTCAGGTCGTCGAGCCCGTCTCTACTTCGCATCCGGCCACCGCGGGTGATGGGGATGCCGGGGCCCCCTCGGAGTCGCAGGGGAGCAATTCACTGCACCACACGTGAAGGCGCGGGACCCTGGTAGACACCGCCAAGCTCGGGGGCGTCGAGCGGAGAAGGGGCTGCCACGCAGCTTGGAACCGCCGCCATGGCCAAGGGACCGAGGTTTGGTTCCTCCTCATCTCAATCGGGTTCGTCGTTCTAATCCTTTTCCTTCTCGTCATATATTTTCGATGGTTGGTCATAGTGATCTTCTGATCATTGATGCAGGTAAGGAAATTCCGAAGAATGCCCCATGCGACCTTTTGGTTAGTGTTGCGGGTAGTAGACTTGATTCTAACCTGGCTTTAGATAAGGATTATAGGGGAATTTGTATTCCATCTAATATCCCTGCATCAGGATCAATCAAACCTGGGGGTTTGTATGCTTTGATGCAATCTTCTGATGGTAAATCAGGAAGCCCCTTCTCTGCTTCTGCGGATGATGTTGGGGATATTAGTCGAAGGTTTGTTCCTCCAATGCTTGAGGATGGTCTCAGTAGTTGTATGGGGCTAGGTTCTGGGTTTCTACCCGAGGATAATGTACAAGAGATTTTGGGTATTATTTTGGATCCATGTGAGAGTAGTTATGTTCCTGCTTCTGCAGATTGTAAAAACAAGTTTGGATACACTGCTTGCGTGGATATGAGGGGAGATGAGTTAAATGGGAAAAAAGTGGATGTAATGCTCGGGTCAAGCTGTGAAATGAGCTCACACTCTGCTTCTTCCTTGCATGGAGTCAAATCTGCTGAGCAGATTGTGAAAAGGTGGAGTTAGTGGAAAGTAAGCAGGATGTGACTGATATATCGGGTAATGATAATCACATGACAAAAGTTGTTTCTGCAAGAATGGGAGCTGATTTGGAAACAAATAAATAAGATTGGCCTCCTGTTGGGTCAGTGGTAGTTCCCAAGCTGTTGATCAGAGGATCTGTGGTGCCTAGGAAAGTGAGAAAGAAGAATACGCCTTCTGGGCCACATTACAGTTTCGAGGAGGAGGTGGCAGATTTTTATGGACACCTCTGGGTTATTCCTTCCACCAGTCGCCGCTAAAATAGATCCAAGCCTTATCTGCCCCCTCCAAACCCTAGTTTCCCTCCAGGTAGTCAGTTGTTCTGGATCAGGAAGGATAAGTTCAGATCTGGATGTTTCTCTGTAGAAGACTGCTACCCTGTAGTTCGTCCTGGTAGATTTGACCCCATACCAACTGAATTTCAGATCGATTGTGAGGGTTTTTGCCCTGGCAAACTATCTTTTGTGGGTGCTGGGAAGAAGAAGATGAATCAAAGAGGGGGACAACAAGCTAGGACGCAGCCTCCAAAGAAGGGGGATCAGGGGGCTACCTCTCATCCTCCTGCTGCTCCTGCTCCTCCACCTCCAGTTCCTGCGGTGAAGGCAGGGGGTCCTGTCAATAAATCACCTGCTGGTCCTAAGGTTGCTGGTGCTGCTGTGGGGCAAGCTGTTGTTCCTGTGCTGCCTCCAACACCTGTGGTGCAACCTCTGGATCCAAGGTATAAGGAGATGATTTGTTTCAATTGTAGCTGGCCTGGTCACTATGTAGGGAATTGTGTAGAGCCAAAAAGATGTTTTATCTGTTCTGGAAATCACACTGTCAACAATTGCATTGCTTAGGCTAAGCTGCAGCCTTCTGCTGAGTTCTTTGGGAGTGCTGCTACTGGACTTGGTTTCTACCATATTGATATTCCCATGGCTGCTCAATCTAACTGGTTGAACTTTAAGAACTGTGCTATTCTTAAAGTTCTGAAGGGTTAGGTTTCTGCCTCTAATCTAATTACTCAACTAAATGGGATCTTTTGTAAAGGGAAAGAAAGGCCTTGGCAAATCAGAGAGCTTGAGGAGAACAAATTCCTGTTGAGATTTCCTCCATGGAAGAAGGTTGACGACCAAATTGAGTTCTCATCTTTTGATCTCCCCATTGTTGGTGTCTCTGTCAAGATTTGTGAGTGGATTGGTATGCTGGAGCATTATGGAGAGCTAACTGAGGTGTGGATTCAGGTGGAAGGGATTCCTCCAAAGTGGTGTGCTTGGAAGGTGTTTTCTCAAATTGCCTCTTGCTTTGGGATATTTCTTGATGTTGACTGGAATGGGATTTTCAAGAGTTTCTATGAGAAGATCAGAATCAAGGTGGCTTGCAGGGACCCCACAAAAATTCCATCTGAAAGGCTGGTAGAGATGAAGAAGAAGTTGTACATCTTATACTTTACTGTGGAAGGTTTTACTCAAATTGGAGAAGGATCTGATGGAGATGATGAGGACCCTGATTTAGACATTGATGATGATGATAAGCTAGAGGAAGATTTGGATCAAGATAAGGATTTCCTGGGTGAGGGAACTGAACCTATTGATGAACTAGATAAAGCTAATTTCTCAATTGGAGAGCCTTCTGGTTCTGGTGGAAAAGGATAAGATAAGTATATGGCTGCATCTCAGTTTCATCCTATGATTCTCAATGATGATCTTCATGAACAATTCATTAAGGAGGTGGGGGCCAAGACACCAAATGCTCATGGAGATGAAGGTCTTGAGGATGCTGGTGATATTAATCAAGAAAACATGGACATTGGCTCTCACATGGATTATTGTTCTGCTCAACTTAGGAAAATTGAAATGAATGATTCTGATGGAGAGGAGGATAATCTTATGCCTGAGATGGTCTGTCTACCTGAGGAAATGGCAGCTCGTATTGGTTCTGCTAAGAGATCTTTGCTGGAATCTATGGATATGGTGGAGATGGAGAAGAAAAGTAAAAGTGACTCAAACAAAATGAAAAAATGGGGGCATGTGCTCTCTTCTAGACCAATCACTAGGCAACATGGTAATGTCAAGATTATGGATAAAGCTACAGCTTATTTACAGAAGAAATATCTGGAGATCCCTTCTTCTTTCCAATGTAACTCTTTTACTACTACTGTTGTTAATGTTCTGGCTAATCAAATTGCTAGTATTGATTTGTGTGTGGGTCAAAATGATGAAGAACAGGATAAAATTATCCAGGACCTTGTTCTTAGAGAACATATTAGATGTTTGGATTTTGCTGATCAAAATCCTGAAACTGTTTTGCCTGTGGACTTATACACACCTATTCATGAAGGAGGAAAAAAATTCTAATTTGGATGATACTTCTAGATCAGTTGACGCTGATGATCTAGATGCTATTTGTCCAAATTAAAGACAACGTAGGAGGCTTTATAGCCTGCCTCGCTCTTTTAAGATATCATGATAGGTGCCTTCTGGAATATTAGGGGTTTGCGTCAACCTGGTAAAATACAGCGTGTGAGGGACTTTATTTGTAACAACTTAGTAGATTTGGTTGGTTTCTTTGAAACCAAGAGAGAGGTTATAGATAGTAATACCTTGAATACAATTGCTGGTAATAAGAATTTTTCTTGGCATCAGTTACCTGCAATTAAAACTGCAGGGGGTGTCCTTGTGGGCATTAATAAAGATTTATTTGATGCTATTGGTTTTGTCAACAAAAAATATTGTGTGGTTGCTACTATTAAAAACAAACAAGATGGGAAAGTGTGGCATTTAGCTGTTATCTATGGTACTTCTTATAATGAATTTAAAATGGATTTTATTGCTAAACTACATGAGGTGTTGAGTTGTGCTACTTATCCCATTCTTCTGGGTGGTGATTTTAACCTGGTAAGATCTGATTTGGACAAAAATAATGGTATTGTGAACCATTCAACTTCTTTTCTTTTCAATGACTGGGTTAATAAATGGGGTTTAATGGAGATTAATGTTGCTAACAGGAAATATACCTGGTGCAACAACCAGAATGACCCCATTTATGCTACTATTGATAGAGTGTTTGCATCCCCTTCCTTGGATGTTATCTTTCCACTATCTGTGTTGAGGGCTTTGCCTAGGATTGGTAGTGATCATACCCCATTAATACTAGACACTTTGGCTCGAAGAGTTGTCTCTCCTAAACTTTTTCGGTTTGAGAAGTGGTGGCTGGATCAGCCTGATTTTCGGGGAGTGCTAGAAACTAATTGGAATACCCCCTGTTTGGGTGATGAAGGCCTTGATGTTTGGACCCTTAAAACAAAACATCTGAGGAAGAAAATTAAAGGTTGGAGTGCTAATATAGAGGCTGTTATTAAGAAGAAAAAAAGGGAGTTGATCTAGGAATTTGATATTCTTGATATTTTGCTGAATCTAACCGTGTTTCTCAAGATGATCAAAATCGTATGAAAAAAATCAAATCTGAGTTAGAAGTTATTATGAGAAAAGAAGAGTCTGCCTTGTGGCAACGATCTAGGGAGAGAAGAATTAAAGAGGGGGACATGAATAATGCATATTTCCATGGTTTGGCCAATCACAGACACCGTAAGAATCATCTGTCTGAGTTGATGGGTGATCATGGTCTTGATTTTACTACTGATGAGATGTTGCCTATTGCTACTGCTTTTTATAAGAATTTATTTTCTAAAGAAGAAAGACATAACATACATCTGGCCCCTGCCTTTTGGCAGGAGGATGAAATGATGAGCTTCAAAAGAATATTTCCGAGGAAGAGGTTAAGAATGCTATTTTGAGCTCTTATGCTAGTGGTGCTCCTGGCCCTGATGGCTTTTCTTTTCTCTTATACCAATCCTTTTGGGCTTTGATCAAGTCTGATCTTATGGCCCTGGTGAAAGATTTTGAGGAAGGCAATTTGGAACTACATAGACTGAACTTTGCTTTAATCATTTTACTCCCTAAGGAACCAGAAGCCAATACTATGAAAAAGTTTAGGCCTATCACCCTTAGCAATTGTGTGGTTAAGATTTTGTCAAAATTTCTTACCAATAGATTATCTCCTATTTGTAATAGACTGATTTCCCCAAATCAAACTGCTTTCATCAAAGGCAGATATATTCTAGAAAGTGTGGTCCTTTCTCATGAAGTGATTCATGAGGTTAAAAAATCTAATAGACCTGGGCTTGTGCTCAAATTAGATTATGAAAAGGCATATGATGGAGTTAGTTGGGGATTTCTCTTTGAAATGCTTGAATCTAGGGGTTTGTGCCCTAAGTGGATTTCTTGGATCAAGTGCCTCTTATTTCAAAATACTTGTATTGTCAGATTGAATGATACTACAGGCCCTTACTTTATGAGTGGTAAAGGTCTTAAGCAAGGGGATCCTATATCTCCTCTTCTTTTTAATTTAGTTCCTGATATCTTTTCTGAGATGTTATCCAAAGCTCCTGCTCAGGGATTGATCTCTGGGTTGCTTGATTATACTATTCCTGGTGGGGTAATTAGCCTCCAATATGCAGATGATACTCTCCTCTTTGTAGAGGACTCTGTTAAAAAAGCTAAGAATTTTAAATGGATTTTGTCCTGCTTTGAGAATCTCTCTGGGATGAAAATCAATTTCCACAAAAGTGATCTACTTACTATTAATGTTGAAGAGTCCAGGGCCAAGTCTTTTGCCCAGATTTTTTGCTGTAATATAGGATCTTTTCCTATTAGATACCTTGGGGTAACTCTTCACTATGATAAATTGAGGAGGGAAGACTTACAACCTTTGATTGATAGGATCATCAAAGGCATCTCTGGTTGGTTGGGTAGGTATCTTACTTTGAGGGGAAAATTTATACTACTATGTGCTTTTATTGTGAGCATCCCTGCTTATCTAATGGCATTTGTGAAGTTCCCTAAATGGGCTATCAATGCCATTAATTCCCAGATGGCTCACTTTTTGTGGGGCAATATGGGGGATCAACATAAGTTCCATTTGGCCAAATGGGGGTTGGTGTCTAGAAAGAAGGAATTTGGAGGTTTAGGGATTCCTAATATTAGAGACTATAATATGGCACTGTTGGCTTCCTGGGGTAAAAGATTTTTTAGGAGTATTTCTGGGGACTGGGAAAATGTGATTGCTTATAAATATGATGTGGCTTGTCCAAATATTTTTTGGACCACAACAAAATTTGGATCTCCTTTCTGGAAAAGTGTTCCTGGATTTACAAGCCTCCATGAATTTTTATCATTGGAATATATGCAATGGTGCTAATGTCAGTTTCTGGCATGATATTTGGGCTGGGGAGTGTCCCCTTAAAGTTAGGTTTTGGAATTTGTTTGACATTTGTAATCAACAAGAATGTGCCGTGGCCCAGGTTTGGGATGGCGTAACACTTAGATTATCATTTAGAAGGTGTGTTGATAACAGGGGCCTAAGTGGTTGGGGGATGCTTATTAATCACATAAAGAAATATCCTTTATCTAATTCTCCTGATACTCCTATTTGGGATTTGGAATCAAAAGGCATTTACTTTGTTAAATCTTTCTATAAATGTATCAATTTTGGAGGTGTGGTATCTCCTTTTGGAGATTCTTTATGGAAAACTTTGTGTCCTCAGAAAATACATGTTTTTTTCTGGTTGTGTTTATATAACAAGTCCTTAACTAGAGATAATGTGGCTAAAAGAAAAACAATTAAGGATAAATCTTGCTTCTTTTGTAGTGAAGATGAATCTATCCAACATTTGTTTTTTGATTGTGTGAACTCTAACCTGATTTGGGACATTATATCTGAGTTGTTTAAGATTTGCAGAATAAGATGCATTAGTGAGGTTGCTTCCTTTTGGAAAGTTAATAAGCAAAAACCTGTTCTTAACTTGGTAATTGCTGCCTCCTTGTGGAGTATATGGAAATTAAGAAATGAATTCTGTTTCTAGGGGCGCAAATTGAAAAGTCTCGATTGCAACATTGTCAAGATAAGAGGGATTTTGCTTTGCTAGGAAGTTCTTTGTGGCGCTGCTCAGCAAACCGAGCTGAAGCAATTCATTTGACTGCTGGACAAGCGTGTGGGGGAGATCCTGAGGATTGCTTGGCGATGATCTGAAGACCCTTTATCCTTAGTTTCTTTCTTCCTTGGTAGTTTATCTTTGGCTTGTAATAAGTAGACTACATTGCACCTCCTAGGACAGCTTCCTTGCGGGGTTCTGCCTGTGTTTCTCTTCAGTTGCTTTGTTAAACTGCTATGTAGCTGTTTCGTGGGCTTTTCTGCTCCATTTATAAAAGTGGGGTAGGGGGAAACCCCTTTCGTTAAAAAAAGATCTAGCTTGGCGTATGACATTGGAACATATCGCTAGCTATCTTACGATCATGCAATTGGAATACGAGAGTGACGGCACAAGTCATGGGACGGAACGGTGGGAGTTGCATGGCAATATATCTCGGAATGGCTATGAAAATGCCATAGTAGGTAGGTATGGTGGCTGTTTTTAGGAAGGCATATGGTGGGTTTGTGTACCGGCGAAAGTTGCGCGACACTAGAGAGGCTAGCAATGTTTGAAGGTGAAAGTGCATCTATACCATGGACTCACATTAGTCATGAAGAACTCACGTACTTGTTGCTAAAGTTTTTATTAGTAATCGAAACAAACTGCTAAACGCATACTCCTAGGGGAAGGGTTGGTAGGTGTTAACCATCGCGCGATCCTGACCTCAACACAAAGGATGAGAATCAATAGATCAATTATGCTCCGACTTCCTAACATAGCAGTTCACCATACGTGCATGCTACGGGAATTACTAACTTCAACACAAGTATTTCTAGATTCACAACACCCTACTAACATAACTCTTAATATTACCAAATCCATGTCTCAGAACTAATTGAGAGGAATCAAGACTTCTCTTTCTACTCCATGCACATGAAGATGCAGGTTTTTCTATCCTCTTTGGGTACCTATCACCTTTGGGACTACTTTCATAGCATAAGCCAACTACCAAGTCACGCACCGCCGTTCTCTAAAATATCTAAGTGAAGCACACAGAGCAAAATTATCTAGCTCAAAAGATATAAGTGAAGCACGATGAGCATTCTAGCAAAATCACGATGAGTGCATATCTCTCTCTCAAAAAGGTGTGCAGCAAGGATGATTGTGACACAACAAAAAGAAAAGACTCCTACGATACAAGACGCTCCAAGCAAAACACATATCATGTGGTGAATAAAAATATAGCTCCAAGTAATGTTACCTATGGATTGAAGACGAAAGAGGGGATGCCTTCCCCGGGCATCCCCAAGCTTAGGCTTTTTCGTGTCCTTGAATTTGCCTTGGGATGCCTTGGGCATCCCCAAGCTTGAGCTCTTTCCACTCCTTATCTCTTTGTCCATGAGAACATCACCCAAAACTTGAAAACTTCACAACACAAAACTTAAACAGAAACTCGTGATAACATTAGCACAAGAAAACAAACTACCACCTCTTTAGGTACTGTAGCGATCTTGATTTCTATTTATATTGGTGTTAGATTACTGTATTCACACTTTTCCATGGCTAGTACCCCCCAATACTATCCATAGTTTCATCAAAACAAGCAAACAACTCAACAAAAACAGAATCTGTCAAAAACAGACCACTTTGTAGCAATTTGTATACTTCGTATACTTCTGGTACCTCACAAATTCTGAAACATTACAACTGCCTGGGCAAAAGGCATATCAACCAGCAGCAAAAATAATCAACTCAAAACCTCATTCTGAATAAAAATCAAAAATGCTTTCGTGAGCGAAAAGTTTCTGTCTTTTTCCAGCAGGATCAAACAACCATCACCAAGACTAGCCATAAAGGTTTTGCTTGGCTCAAACACAAAAAGAAACACAAAAGACACAATCACAAGAGAATTATGATGGTGTGGACGCAAGAAAACAGAAAGAAAAAGAAATAAATTCATTGGGTTGCCTCCCAACAAGTGCTATTGTTTAACACCTTAGCTAGGCATAAGGCGATAGAATCACGTATCGTCGTCTTTGGTGCTCAAACCATAAGTAGCCCTCATCATGGATTCATAAGGCAATCTTATTTTATTTCTAGGAAATTGTTCCATGCCCTTCTTTAAATGAAATTGAAATCGAATATTCCCTTCCTTCCTATCAATGATAGCACCGATAGTCCTTGAGAAAGGTCTACCAAGAATAATAGGGCATGTAGGATTGCAATCAATGTCAAGCACAATGAAATCCACGGGTACATAGTTGCTATTTGCAATAGTAAGAACATCATTGATCCTTCCCATGGGTTTCTTGATAGTAGAATCCGCAAGATGCAAATTGAGAGAACACTCCTCAATCTCGCTAAAACCCAGAACATCACATAAAGACTTTGGAATCACGGAAACACTAGCACCCAAATCACACAAAGCATTGCATTCATAGTTTTTGATTTTGATTTTGATAGTAGGTTCCCACTCATCATGAAGCTTTCCAGGGATAGAAACTTCCAATTCAAGTTTCTCTTCAAGAGATTTTATCATAGCTTCGACGATATGATCAGTAAAGGCCTTGTTTTGGCTATAAGCATGTGGAGAGTTTAGCATGGATTGCATCAAGGAAATGCAATCAATCAAGGAGTAACTATCTTAATTGAATTCCTTGAAATCCAAAGTAGTAATTTCATTACTACTCAAAGTTTTAATATCTTGTACTCCACTTTCAATGCTTTTAGCATCAAGATAGATGGACTCCGAATCATTGGGGCGTTTTTCAACCAAAGTGGATTGATATCCAGCCCCATCATCATTAGGTTTTACACAAGAAAACAAAGATTCAATGGGAGTCACACCATGAACTTTAAGATCTTCGTGATTCTTATCACGAGAACACGCCTTTCTAAGCCATTAATGTCTAGCAAGAATTTGGGTGGTTCTTTCTTTGCTCTCACTCATGGAAACACGCATAGCTTTCAAAGTTTCATCCATATTGATCTTGGGAGGAGCACATCTAACTTTCAAAGCATTAATATCACTAGACATTCTATCAACGTCCTAGCCAAATCGTCAATTTTGAGTAGTTTTTCCTCTATGGACACATTGAAAATCTTTTGCGAGTTGATAAACTCTTTGATATTACTCTCTAGATCAGAGGGTAATATATTGTAATTTCTATGAGTATTGTTGTAGGAGTTGCCAAAGTTATTAGAGTGGTCACTAGGAAAAGGCCTAGGAACATAGTTTCCTCTAAAAGCATTGTTGTTGCCAAAATTATTCCTACCAACAAAATTAACGTCCAAGCTAGCGTTGCTACTCTCAATCAAGGAAGACAAGGGCATATCATTAGGATCTAAAGGAACACTTCTACTAGCAACCAAATTCATTAACTCATCCATCTTAGCACTTAACGAGTTATTTCTTCTATAGCGTGTACCTTCTTACTAGTAGGTGACCTTTCAGTGTGCCACTGAGAATAGTTCGTCATGATATTTTCTAGGAGTTTTGTGGCTTCTCCTAATGTGATTTCCATGAACGTTCCACCTGAGGCGGGGTGCAAGAGATTTCTAGAAGGGAAATTCAAACCAGCGTAGAAGATTTGTATAATCATCCAAAGACTCAAGCCATGAGCGGGACAATTTCTAATCATCAATTTCATTCTCTCCCAAGATTGTGCAACATGTTCATGATCAAGTTGCTTAAAATTCATGATATCATTACGGAGAGAGATAATCTTAGCCGGTGGAAAATACTTGGATATATAAGCATATTTGCACTTATCCCAAGAATCAATACTATTTTTGGGCAAATACAAAAACCAAGTTTTTGCTCGATTTCACAACGAGAAAGGAAAAAAGCTTGAATTTAATCACATCATTATCCACATCTTTCTTATTTTGCGTATCGCAAAGTTCTACGAAGGTATTAAAGGCCTGTTTGGTTGGAGACTAATTTTGCCAAGCCAAAGTGTGGCAAGCCACAAAGTTGGCAAAAAAATTGACTCTATTGAAAATGGGCCATAGCGACAATAGAATGTGGCAAGCCAAAGTGTGGCAAAAACCAAACATATGCCAACTAAACTGTGGCTGCCAAATTTTAGCTTGGCAAAGTGTGGCTGGGAACCAAACAGGCCCTAAGATGGGATGTGGAATCTTCACTAGGAAGGCCGGAGATTTGCTCATTCATAACAAGATTCAGCAAAGCGGCATTGATTTTTTAGGACTCCGCACTAGTGGCGGAAGCAACCGGAGTACTAATAAAATCATTATTATTAGTATTCGAGAAGTCACAAAGTTTGGTGTTTTCAGTCATGGTGACTTCAGCAAGCAAGCAAGCACACAAGCCAACAAAGAGCAAGCGAGAGAAAAAGGCAAACGAAAAAGAGGCAAACGAAGAAAAGGGCAAATCTTTTTGTCAATTTTTGTTTTCCAGAAGTGGGGGAGAGGAAAACGATAGGAAAAAAACTAAATGCAAGAGATGAATTTGTGACACTTACTTGGATGAGTTCTTGACTTGATCCTCCCCGGCAACAGCGCCAGAAATACTTCTGCTACGACGACAGAAATATTCTATCGTCTCTTGAGCTTGCGTTGGTTTTTCCCTGGAAGAGGGAAGGGTGATGCAGCACAGGAGCAGTACGTATTTCCCCAATTTGAGAACCAAGGTATCAATCCAGTAGGAGAATATCGTCAAGTCCAGAGTACCTACACAAACACAAAGAGCTTGCACCCAACGCTATAAAGGGGTTGTCAATCCCTTCAAGATTTATTGCAAAGTGAGATATGAAGGCGGAAAGTGCAATGAAGTAAAAGAGCAAGGCTAAAAATATGGTGTGAAGTAGACCCGGGGGCCATAGTGTTCACTAGAGGCTGCTCTCAAAATATCAAATAATACAGTGGGTGAACAAATTACTGTCGAGCAATTGATAGAACCGCGCAAAGTCATGACGATATCTAAGGCAATGATCATACATATAGGCATCACGTCCAAGACAAGTAGACCGATACTTTCTGCATCTACCACTATTACTCCACACATCGACCGCTATCTAGCATGCATCTAGTGTATTGAGTTCATCACGAAAAGATTAACGCCTTAAGCAAGATGACATGATGTATAGGGACAATCTCAAACCAATGATGAACACCCCATCTTTTTACCCTTGATGGCAACAACACGATGCATGCCTTGCTACCCCTTCTATCACTGGGTGAGGTCACCGCACGGTATGAACCCAAAAGCAAGCACTTCTCCCATTGCAAGAATCATAGATGAAGTTGGCCAAATAGAACCCACAACTCGAAGAGAATTACAAGGATATGAAATCATGCATATAAGAGATCCGAAGAAACTCAAATAAGATTCATAGATAATCTGATCATAAATCCACAATTCATCGGATCTCGACAAACGTACCGCAAAGAAGATTACATCGGATAGATCTCCTTGAAGATCATGGAGAACTTTGTATTGAAGATCCAAGAGAGAGAATAAGCCATCTAGCTACTAGCTATGGACCCGTAGGTCTATGGTGAACTACTCACGCATCATCGTTGAGGTCATGGTGTTGATGGAGAAGCCCTCCGTATCTGAATTCCCCCTCCGCCAGGGCACCAGAACGTGCCCCAGATGGGATCTTGCGGAGACAGAAGCTTGCGGTGGCGGAAAAGTACTTTCGACGATCTCCAGATTTTTTTGGAATTTTTGGGAATATATAGGCGAAAGACCTAGGGCAGAGGTGGCCAAGGGAGCCCACAAGACTGGGAGGCGCGCCCCCTGGCCGCGGCTCGGGGGCTTGTGGGGTCCCTGGTGGCCCCCTGCCATGGTTCTCAAGTTCCCCGATCTTCTTCTATTTCGGAAAAAATCTTTTCGGATGTTTAGTTCCGTTTGGAGCCCGTTTAAAATCCTCCTCTGAAAACGGTCAAAAACACGAAAAAACAGGAACTGGCACTTGGCACTGAGTTAATAAGTTAGTCCCAAAAAAGATATAAAAGGCATACAAAACAACCAAAGTTTGACAAGATAATAGCATGAGACCATAAAAAATTATAGATACGTTGGAGACGTATCATTATCCTCGCGGATGACATACGTATTCACCAAATAAGAGGAAGAACACTTTAGTCCTGTTTGGACGGGCCGTAGGAACCCGGTCGCTATGCCTCTCGGGAATAAGGTGTTATCTCAAGAGGATGGGTTTCTCGAACCGACCTCTAGACAACGGAAGTCTATCCTACCTAGCTCAAGGCGAAGAATAGTAGGGGTTAGAGAAACCACGATGATGAAGAAGAAGAATTAGAAGTCAACCACGGCTCCTGTGCTGACTACATCAACGATGTCAAGAAACCTCGACGATTCAAGACGATGAAGCCTTTGGATATCGAGAGAAATTAGAGAGCCTTTTCTAGGTCCAAACCTAGGACGAGAGTCCTAATTGGGTCATGGTGAAAACCTCCTAAAGGTGATTCACCCGCTTGCACAGCAACAAACCTTGGGAGTGGATGACTGGTCTATACTCTTGGGTGGCCAGCTCATCCGTAACCCCTCAAGAACCTTCCAAGATGGTAGAAACTGTTCTAAACACTGAGTCTCCGAGCTTAGACTCATTGGCGAGACCCAACCCAGACCCTTTCACGAGAAGCCTTCGAAGACCCACTACAACACCCTCGAGGATGAAGACCACCTGCGACCATAGTTCGCCCGCCTTAAGTGCATCAAGGACTTTCCCATCAGCAGGGAGCTACGCGAAGACCTTGACCCTTACGTTCTAACCCGAGGCATATAGATGTCACTAACCGGCATGAGCAGCTCGAGGATCAGCAGCCCAGACACACTATCTTGCCACGTATTCCGACTGTGGAATGCACTTGCAAGCCAGAAGCTTGCATGAACATAGTTCACCAAGCCCTTGACCCTCAATCAAGCCAAACTTATTGCCAGAACGAGCTGACGGTCACGCAAGGACGAGCGGAGCATTCAATGTTGTATCATCAAGCACCTCAAGACCCACACAAACAACATGGGGACATGAAGACTACCTCCGACCCAAGATCTTGTATCTCTCCAACACCTAGCCTAGAAATCTCGGGGACGAGATTATCTTTAGGGGGTAAGGTCTGTAACACCCTGCGTTTAACTCTCCTCACTGATTTAACTTACCTCAAAATCATTAAAATTTTTGTTAATGCTTGTGATGCTTGATGTGATATTTCCTTGCTTTCCTATTGGTTGTGTTTGAATCCAATGCTCCTGCTACTCTCCAAACTCAGCTCATTGACCCAAACCCTTTCCTAATGATCATGCCATGTGTGTAGGACCAAAAAACTATTTTTACCAAATATTATTTTCACCAATTTTTTTTTCCTTGAGTTAAGCTTTCAAAACTCCTGAGTGGTATTTGTACTATAGTCCTCAAATTAGGAAGTTATTTTGCACCAAATGTTTTACTTGAAACTCATTATCAAAATTACCTCCCAAAACCACAATATTATTATTTTAAAAGTTATTTCACTATTTTATTTAAATACCCTTCTCTGATGCCATAAATGGTCCCTTATGAAGGAAACTTATTTTTATTTGTTTCAAAATATTTGAGAAAAATTAGGGAAGCTGAGTGGACATATATATTACATATATATGTATATGAGTTTCAATACATGGTCATGTTCAAAACATTGGGAAAAACACTTCAAAACCCTCCCTCCCTATTTCAAACTTTTGGAATATTTCTATAAGAAATACTCTCCATAAATTCCTGTAAAATTCTAGCATGTCACATATGATATATGTGATGATCTTGCCAAGTTTCATCTCATTCCAAGTTTGTTTGATTCACTTAATTATTCTTAAATCGTATCTGTACAGATCTATATTTGAGCAACTCTACATTGCCAAGTGTCTCCAATTGTGCTCAAATTTCGTGGAAATGTTCTGATACTCGAATAATGCATCCACACCAAATGGTGCATCAAGGAGAATAGATGAACTTGTCCTAAGCCCCTCAAAACCCTCTCTGTTGATTTCTGACTTTGGGAAACTTTACATTTTAAATGTAACACCCCGTCTTTAGCTTTCCTGACTAATTAACTTATTTCAAAAATTAGGACCAATTAAAATTTTTGTGACTACTTGTGATGCTTGAAGTGACTCTTGTTTGCTTGCTTGCTTGTATGCGTGTGGTTGATTCACAAAAATTCTTCTTACTCTCGAGATTCACCTCCTTAGCCTAAAACACCTGCCTAATGATCATGCCATGTGTTTAGGACGAGAAACTATTTTTACCAAATATTATTTTCACCAAAAAACATTTCTTTAAATTAAGCTTTCAAAACCCATGAGATGTGATTTGTACTACAAGTCCTCAAATTAGGGAATTTATTCTGCACCAATTATTTTATTTAAAACCATTGTCAAGATGATATCCCAAAACCACAATATTATTATTTCAAAAGTTATTTTACTATTTTATTTAAATGGCTTCCTGTGAGGCCAGAAATGGTCTCTTATGAAGGAAAGTTATTTTTGTTGCTTTCAAAAAATTTAAAAAAATTTAGAGAAACTCACTCGATATATATATTTCATATATATGAGTTTCAACACATGGTCATCTTCAAAATATTGGGAAAACCCCTCCAAAACCCTTCCTGCCTATTTCTATCTTTTGGAATATTTCTATAAGAAATATTCTCAATAAATTCCTGTAAAATTCCAGCATGTAACCTATGATATGTTTGATGATCTTGCCAAGATTCATCTCAATCCAAGTTCATTTGACTCTCCTAATTATTCTAAAACCCTATCTATCCAGATCCAAATTTGAGCAACCGTGCATTGGTAGACATGTTCTCATACTCCAATATGAATCCACACTAAGTGTTGCATCAAGGAGAATAGAAGAACTTGTCCCAAGACCCTCAAAACCCTCTTTGTTGATTTCTGACTTTGGGAAACTTTACATTATAAAGTTTCTCCAATTGACCCCAGACATTTTGGGCATTCCTTAATGATCAAATAATTACCCCACACCAAATATTGGATTTGTGGGAACTGATTTGAATAGTTTTGTAAGCAGAAAGCCATTTCTGCCCATTTCATGTGTTTTCCAAGTCTACATTGAAAATATTCTCCACCAAATCCCGAATTTGGTGTCCAAGCTTATTTTCATCTATTATTTGATGTTGTTAAGTTTCATATCCATTGAAGTCCATCTGGTTCCTCTGACACTCATCAACCACCTTGTGTGCACTCACTAAAGTGGCTACTTTGGCCCCTTCCACTTTCACCCTTGTGCTCAACTTCTACCACAGCCTCCCCTAGTTACCTTTTTTACTCGAGTAGCATTTCCATGGCCATTGGTCAATTATTGGAGAGAGACCCCTTGTAGCTATTCCTCATTTTTACCCATGGATCATCATTTTTACCCCTATTATCCCACTTCTGCTTAAGACAAAGCCCCCATCTCTTTCCAGAGGGTCCCTAGCATCCAAAGGCATCATTTCAAACCAAGATATGGCATGCTCATATCGAGAAAATGAGCAGCACATCGAGAAGCTGATTTCTGGCAGAAATGTAGCTTTGTACAGCAAGTACTAGCTACACACCTTTGCCTGATCTCAAACTTGGCATTGTTGTAGTGCTTCCATGTATAAGACTGGTAGACAAGGTTTCACCTCATTTCCTCTTCTGGGAAAACCAACCTTTGCCAGCCCCAAGTTTCGTGTTGGAATCTTAACCACAACCAAAACCAATTCAAACCAGCCACAGATGCAACCAAACTCCAGAGTTACCTTCCTGCATGTGTGCCTTACGTGCATGACATGTTTGGCTGGTCATTGCAAACCTGTGGACACGAGTGGCCATGGTGACCACACTGGTAGCATGCAATAGCGGTGCTCTGCATCATCTTCTCTTTCTGCAGCTCGGGTCCATCAGCGGCCGCGTGTCCCAGCGTGCCAGGGCGCTCCCCTTTGACCGTTCAAGCCCTGCCTGATGCTAGGAACTAACCAAGGTGGCTCAGGCGCGCGTGGCCACTTTTCACAGAGTGCACAGAGAGCATCCTAAGCTCTCTCGAGCTCTCCCTGCCATTCCCCCTCCATATGAAGCAAGCCCTGAGCCCGGACTTGTGCATTCTCTCGTCCCTCTTCTCCTAGAGGCCTCCTGGGCTAGCCACGGCTCGCCCGTGCCCTTCCTCCTCTTGCTGCTCACATTGCAGCCTCAGCCTCCTCTTAAATTTGAGCTCCTCTGAGCTTCCCCTTTTCCTTGACCCCCTCCAGCGCCATCACACCTCCGTGTTGAAACCCCCGATCACCTTCATTCCTCCCCTAGGGCGCCAAGAGCTCGAGGCCAGCGAGTCCCGATGGCCTCCTCCGCGGTCGTCCAACGCGTCGCTACCTCAGCCCTTCTCAGCACGCGCTCGGCATCGGATCGGGTGCGGCTCGCTCTCCGTGGTTGGAATGCTGGGAATCGTGCCCTGTAGCCCCGGCAGCCGCCACCGGACTCCTGTCCTCTCTCCCGTGGCGAGAGGAAGAAGAAGGCTTCGTTAGTCGCCGGGCCCCGCCTATCGGCCGACTAGCGATGCTGGCGGGTGGGTCACTCCCCCTTAAGTGGATATGGGGTGAGCTGTAGCCGCCTTCGCTCAAGGAAGGCGTATTCCCTGGGTTCGTCTTAGACGTCACCAGGGCCTCCCAGGCAGTCTTCGCAACCGGGCCGACCCATTGGCTACCTGGCGCCCGAGCGCAGGATACCCCCCCTATTTTCCACTCTTCCCTTTATTTGTAAACTTCTAAAATCCATATTAAAATCATTCTAACTCCAAAAATGCTGATTCAAATTTCTGCAGGTCCCAAAAATCAAGACCTATTCAAATATATGCTTGGAACATTTTTCCAAGAGACTTTTCTGTTATGCTATTATTCAAACACATATTTGAATATATTTAGCCCCCTTTCAAAAATCCTAGAGGATTCAAATCAACTCCAAATGGAGTGATTCCAATTTCCAGAGCCCTCTAATATCCTATGCTATTTTTGAAGCCTTGGTCAACATTTTTATCTGGCATGTTTGTGCTGCCATAAATAAATAGCTTCCTTTTGCTATTCATCCCATATTAGAAAATTCATAGAATATTCATATCAACTCCAAATCCAATGAAACAACTTCCTAAATATTTCTAAAATTATGCTCTATTAAAAGAATGCCTCCACTCATTTTTATCATGACATTTTCTGTAGGCATCTTTAGAGATCACCTATTCCTCTTCTCATCCATTCAAAAATCCTTGATGATTCAAATCTCCTATGGCAAGCTTCAGGTATTTTTCTTATGACCAGAGAGGTCCAAGAAAAATGTAACTTCTATTTATGTACCACTTTTATTTCTGCCTACTGTGTGGCTTACCGTGGTTGTTTTGGACGATAGTTGACGGGTAGATGGAATACTCGGAGTTGGATCGGAAGACCTGAAGACCCCGAGGACTTATGCGAGCGAAGGCACACAGCCCTTTGACCATGTCTGAGCATATGTTATGATGCATGCTAGTGTAGCAAATATTTCCGTAGCATATGATCATAAGTACTGGCAAATCATTGAAGTGATGTTACCGATGGCTCCTCCGGAGCACATGCATTGAGGTTGATCCTACCACCTATGAGGGTCACGCTAATATCATGTTGACAAGTAAAGCTAGAATAGCAATAGCATGAGCATGTTGTTGGTATAAATCAAAGGTTTATGAAAACCCCGTCGGGTGCCTCTAATGCCCGAGGGTGATGATGAGTTAGGTGGCCACTTTCGTAGAAGTGGTGCACCGGGTATTTTGAGTGAGTATGGTTTCGGAAATGGGATTAGATTTATGATGTGTTGACCGTCCCAACCTTACATGTACGAGCACATTACCCCTTTATGGGATGAGACTGTGTTGATTACTCTGCTCGGTCCTAGCAAAGAGCCACATTACTAGTGGCGGGAGTGATGTGTGGTCACTCTCGTGATGGTGTCGTGCCAGGTAGGGCGACTATGCCATTTTTATGTGTTCTAGGCACACCGTTCTCCCCGCATGGTTGATACTGTCCAGAGTCAATGCTCGTAAGACGTACAACATGTGGGCTGGGTACCAATCGAGTGGACCTCTTTGTCTAGTATCATCAGGGGAAAGGAATTGATCGGGTACTTACCTTGGGTATGTTATATACCACGAGTCATGGATGACACGGAAGTTTCCCGGATCTCGTGGGTCCAGCGTACTACCTCTGCAGAGTGTAAAACTATTCGAATAACTGTGTCCACGGTGAAGGACAGTTGGGTCGTGCTGCTTAAACTACGTCCAGTCGTTTCCGCATAAACCAAGGGTGTGTGAGTGTGTAGTGTTAATAGGAATACAGTTCATATCACCAAGTTTGGTGACTTGGCATATAGGGTGAACCCGGAGTGTTCAGCCCTTGACAAATATATTGATATATGTAACCTGTTCTTCAAATCAACATTTAGCTTATGATGCCTCCATGATCATGTTTATTTACAACCAAGATGTTATCCACCAAAGATACATATTGCTTGATATCCCTTCAATTGCATTGTTCATATCATGGGCTGTTGCGAGTACATTCAAAGTACTCATTGTCTTGCCACTGGTTATTTCATTGACCGGGTATGAGAGAACATGATATGGAGAAGAGTAACTTGATGACGTTCCAGCGAGCTAGGACACTTCCAAGTCAGAATGCATGTAGGTTAGGCGGATGACATGGGTTCACGCTTTCGACCAATATTTCTGCTATTGGTCTAGTTTGATGTGTTGGCCCTCAAGGCCCTATATATGTAAGACTTGACCGATAAGGTCATTTATGTATCAAACGGTATGTACGGATGTAAAACTCTTAATATTCAGTATCTATGTGTTCGGTGATCATTGATCTTTGGGATCACCGAGCATGTTCATTCGGCGATCTCGGCTCATAAGTCGGGGTCCCCACAATAAAGTTTCTCCAATTGATCCCAAAATTTTGGCATGCTTTAATTCTCAAATAATGCCCCTAACCAAGTAGGGGATTTGTGGGGATTTATTTGCATGGTTGTGTAGGCAGAAAGTCAATTCTGCCCATTTCATGGGTTTTTCAAGTCTACATTGGAAACCTTCTCCACCAAATCCAAAATTTGGTGTCCAAGCTTATTTTCATCTATTATGTGATCCTGTTAAGTTTCATATCAATTGAAGTTCATCTAGTAGCCCTAACACTCATCAAACACCTTGTGTGTACTGACAAAAGTGGCAGATTTGGCCCCTTCCGCTTATCTCCTTGATCTTAGATTGTTACCACAACTCTGTATAGTTACCTTTTACCTCCAGTATCTTCGCCATGGCCACTTGTCAATTATTGGAGGGTGATACCATGTAGCTACCTCTCCATTTTACCTTGGCATCACCATTTTTACCACTCTTGCTATACTTCTACTTGTGCCAAAGCCCCCACTTTCTTCCAGGGCATCACTAGCATTCCAAGGCATCATTTCAAACCAAGATATGGCATGCCCATGTATGAAAAATGAGCAGCACATCTGAAACATGATTTCTGGCTGAAATGTTTCTTTGAACAGGAAGTTTGAACAGCAAGTACTAGCTACCCTCCTCTGCATGAGCTAAAACTTGGCTTTATTGTAGTCCTTGCATAGCGAGGTATGCTAGACAAAGTTTTATCCCTAGATCCCTCCATTAAGTACCCTCAATTCTATCCCTAAGTTTGCTGTTGCGAACTAAACCAAACTCCTCAATCCCCTTTCTGCATGCATGCCTTACGTGTAGGACATGTTTGAATGGTCGTAAGACCACTGTGGGCAAGTGTGACCGTGGTGACCACCTCCATGGCATGCTGAAACAGTGTTATGCACCTTTTTCTTTTGTTGCAGCATGTGTCCGGCTGTGGGAGCATGTCCCAGCTCGCGAAGGCATCTCCCTCTTCGTCTTTGACCCCCTCACCAACACCAGCTCGCCTCGAAGCACCTCTCGCATGCTCGTTTCCCCGTGCCCAGAGCATTCGAGGCCACCGAGATTGTTCTTGGCGCCCCTCCTTCATTTGACCGTGCCCCGAGCCCTTCTCCACCCCGGTCCCTTCCCCTTCACTCCCTCTAACCCCCAGAGCATCTCATAGCTCCTCTTGGGCATTCTGTCTGCCCCAACGACTGGTGTTGGTATATTACCTGCAGTATGACACGCCCTGTTGGGCCGGGTCAGGAAAGCAGTGACTCATACATACATGGTCAGTGCAAGTCCTGACCTAGGCCTAAGGCGTGTAGAGAGATTGTCGTCAGAAGGCCGCCAGGGGCCATGAGCCAGATGGCGGTTTGTGATTGATGAAGAAGATAAGTCGCCCAGAACGTCTCCTGGCTTGGCAAACACGGCGACTTAGAGATATGGAAGGCCACGATTTGTGATGTGGCCAGAACTTTGTAATCCCTAGAGCTCGACCTATATATAAAGGCGAGTCTCTAGGACAGAGAGGTCGAGTTAGAAATCATCGAGAGCTAGGTCAGGCGAGTTACGCCCTCCTTGTAATCGAATCCACCATCAATATACACAAAGCAGGACGTAGGCTTTTACCTCCACAGGAGGGGCCGAACCTAGGTAAATCTGTGTCTCACTTCCGCTCACCCCCTTTGAATCGCCACCAAGGTGCGATGGATCCTTCACTAAGTCCTTTCACCAGGACATCTGCCGTGACAAAACCACGACAGTTGGCGCCCACCGTGGGGCTTGCACACGGTGGAGTTGAGTTCTCAAAGGGAGCCCTTGCAGGGTTAGAAAGCTACGCTGTCGGCATCATGACGAAGAGCCACCACGGGAAGTACTACGTCGACAACTCTTAGTGGGGGCCGGAAGCCGATTCAATCGAATCTATATACAGCGTCCCCTTCGGGAAGATCCGCGTTTTCATCGGCAAGATTGGGGCATCCGTACCTGAGGCGGACACCTTCACCGAGATCGTCGAGCCGGCCAGGTACGCCCGTCCCACCAAACATCAGGTCAGGAAACACCACGTTTTCGTTGGTTTTACACAGGGAACCGACCTACCGGACGGGTCGGTAATCCATGGGCGATATAGATTCAACCTACCCTCTCGACGAGGGACAACTCGGGGGGTTGCCGGAGGCAGCAATTCCTTAGGACTTTGCGGGTCCACATCGTCTAGTCGCCATCTACATGGCGGGGGCAGCGCCGCCTCAGCCAAACGCGGCGGGTAACAATCAAGCCAGCGGGTCGGGGAAGGCCCCAGCTCAAGGCAATGGCGGACCTTGCAGCAGAAACGGCCAAAATTATGGCGATCACTCTGACGGCAGAGAACTAGGCAACGGTCAACGCCGAACTGATGAAACTGAGGGAGGAGATGGCCAAGATTCAGCGGGACATAGAAGCAGAAGCCGCCAGGATGGCAACACAGCAGGCCCAGATCATCGCGGAGACAGAGCGGTTGAATGCTGAAGGCTGGCGGCTTGAGAGACAGCAGCGTGCCTCCGATGTGATCCACCAAAGGAAACATCACGACCGCCTGCCAGCTGATTTAAACCCAACTCGGCTCTTCGACAGCCCGCATACCCCTAGGATGGAGCCCAATCGGCCATGTCAGGCCGCCCGAGGAGGCGATCCAGCTCGGCCACCGCTTAACTCGTAGAGGCCTCAGCCGATGGAGGCTCACACACCCCATTTCCAGACGCCACGGGGTCACTTCTAGAACCCCGTGGATAACATGCTAGAAGCAACCCGCCACCTTGAATCTCTCCCGATTCATGGAAACTCCCCGGCCGAGGTGGAGGCAAGAAACGCCATCGAGATGCTGAAGATGACGGTGGTTCAACACACAAAGTATTCATATAGCCACGAACAACTACACTCCACGCCCCAGGCGAGTCACACCAGGAGTCGATATGATGACCTGCCTACGGTGACCAGCAAACAACAGCATTTGTGGCAGACCAAAATCCGCCCGGGATGCCTGACACGCGGGCTGAGGATCTTGTGGATGCCTAATGGAAACAACAACTGCGGTGGGTCAGGGCTACCCGGCTTACACCCCGCCTTCTCCCACGTTGACCGAGACAGGCGGCAGGCACGTCGGGGTGCCTTGTCTAGCACCCATCCTTCGCAACGAGCGTATGCCGAAAGATTTCAAAGGACCACGAAAGGTACCCAATTACACGCTAGACCTCGAGCCAGGTTCATGGATCGAGAGTTACGAGCTTGCGATGGATATGCTCGATGTGAATTAGGTGGTCTGCGCTAAGTATTTAACCATGATGCTCGAAGGAACGACATGCACGTGACTGAAGAACCTGCCACCCAACTCCATCAACACCTGGGCCGAGTTGAAGGAACGCTTCGTCAAAAAATTTAGAGGAATTTGCAAGCGCCCGATGACCATCGTCGACCTACAGCACTATGTCCAACGTCCGGATGAGTCGGCCCATCATTGGACGCGACGAGTTGTAGAAGTAATCCATTCACCAGATGGCATCTCGGCGGCTCAGGCCGTGCTAATCCTGGAGAAAAATTGTCACTACGAGCCTTTGGTGCTGAAGCTTGGGCTACTCAAACGTAAGATGCAGGACATGGGCGAGTTGATGGACAGCCTGACCTGGTATGCCGAATCAGACGACACTAAGGATCCTCGGGAGGATGACGACAAAGTTAGCACCGCCAGGGGAGGCGAGTCGTCAAAAGGCCACTCTCGGTTCCAAGGGCGAGGCAACCACAACCCCGCGGGACAAGGTAAAAGGAGGCAGCAGGAAGGCGCCACATACTTGGTTGCTAGCACTAACGCTAGCAACGGAAACCAACGTCAGAAGAAAAGGGGCTTCAGCGGGAAGAAACCACGCAATTATCACGAGATGCTCAAACTCCCTTGCCCACAACACGCCACCGCGGAAGGTCCGTCTACCCACTCTTGGGAGGATTGCTATGTGATGCAGGAGTTCCGCACTGACGCGCTCAAAAAAGGTCAAGGAGGTAATCAAGGCGGCCATCACGAACAGTTTGGCATGCCCGGATCACACCGAAACCCGTTTGGTGGATTTCCCAGCCTGGGCCCGTAGGGCGGGTCGCAGTCTAATGCCGGGCAGTACCAGGTTCAAAACAGTCAGCGGTACAACTCGCAGGGCGTGTTTCAGCAACCGCCCCCGCAAGGCAATCCCCAGTGGTAGGATGACAATGGTGGCTTCCAGAATAATCCTAAGCAGTTCAACATCGGACAATATCACGTGTTCACCACCAGCACTTGCAAAAGGGACCAAAAGGTGAAACACAAAGCTTTTAGCGTGGTTGAGCCGGCGCTCCCCAGGTACCTCAATTGGTCTGAACAGCGTATTATCTATAGTAGGGAGGATAACCCGCCTTGGGTTGATAACCCCGGCAGTTTGGCTTTGGTCGTGGATCCCCAGGTTGGGGGCTACACCCTGTCCAAAGTCATTATGGATGGCGGCAACATCATTAACATCTTATATATCGATACCTTTCGGCGGATGAATTTTTCAGAGGGTGATTTGATGCCATCTTCCACGGTCTTCCACGACCTTGTTCCGGGTCAGTCAGCATACCCTGTTGGGCGAATCAAACTTAACGTAGCTTTTGGCACGAAGTTCAATTACAGGAGCAAATCCCTCATGTTTGAGGTGGTCAAAATCAAGATCCCTTACCACGCACTGTTCTGAAGGCCGGCTTACACTCGGTTCATGGCCCACCCATGCTACGTCTACCTCAAGCACAAAATTCCTAGCCCTATGGGAACTATCATGATCAACGGGGACAGGAAAATAGCTCAAGAATGTGAGGAAGGAGACGCGGCTTATGCCGAGTCGGCTTGCGCTGCCGAGGAGCTCAAGTTTTACCAAGCCAATGTTGACCCGGCAGATATGACACCACTGAAGAAACCCACAATCGATTCAGAGCCGCTCCTCAAGTTTAAGCTGAGGGATGACACGAAGGTGATAGATTTCATGCCTGGCGACTCGTCCAAGCAGTTCACCATTGGGACAGGTCTGGATCCCAAATAGGAAAGCGCGCTCATCAAATTCATCCCTGAGAATCGGGACATCTCGGCATGGAAGCCTTCAGATATGCCAGGTGTACCGAGAGAATTCGGTGAGCACTTAATATTGACCCTAAAATAAAGTCGGTTCGGCAGTATGTTTGCCTGTTTAACGAAGAACGGCGTAAGGCAATTGGGGAGGAAGTCGCCCGACTTTTGGCCGCTAGATTCATCATTGAGGTTTTTCATCCTGAATGGTTGGTTAACCCGGTCTTGGTACTCAAGAAGAACGGCACCTTCCGCATGTTCATTGACTACATCGACCTCAATAGGGCCTACCCAAAGGACCCTTTCGCCCTCCCTCACATTGATCAAATCATTGACTCTATGGCGGGTTGTGAGCGATTGTGTTTTCTGGATGCTTACTCAGGGTACTACCAGATCAAGATGGCTTTGGCGGATCAGGAGAAAACATCATTTATAACCCCATTTGGTGCCTTTTTTTATGTGTCCATGCCGTTTGGGATCAAGAGCGTAGGGGCGACTTATCAACGCTACATCCAGACTTGCCTACACAGCCAGATCGGGCGCAATGTTCATGCCTACGTTGACGACATAGTGGTCAGATCCGAGAAGAAAGAATAACTTTTGGAGGACCTCAAAGAGACTTTCGGCAATTTGCGCGTCTACCAGATGAGGCTTAACCCTACCAAGTGTGTTTTTGGTGTTCCAACAGGAAAGTTATTGGGCTTCTTGGTGTCAGAACGAGGCATCAAAGCTAACCCGGATAAAATTGCAGCGATCACTTCGCTAGGCAAGCCAGCCAATATCACTCAAGTTCAGCGCTTGGCGGGTCGTATTGCAGATCTAAGTCAGTTCATAAGTCGGCTTGGGGAGAAAGCCATCCCTCTTTATCGGCAACTCAAGAAAAATGATCCCTTTGTTCGGACGGATGAGTCCAACGATGCTTTTGAAACCTTGAAGAAGCAATTGGCTATGCCACGTGTCTTAGCTGCTTCGACTGACAAAGAGCCTATGCTCGTGTACATTGCTCCCAATTCTAAAGCGTTAAGCGTGGCAGTGGTCATCGAGCGCAAAGAGGAAGGGAATGAATACCTCGTTCAAAGACCGGTTTACGTTATCAGCGAAGTCCTAACGCTCTCCAAACAGCGCTACCCATATTGGCAGAAGCTAGTCTTCGGGTTGTTCATGGCAAGTCGGCAGTTGAAACACTACTTTCAAGAGCATCCTATTACGGTGGTCAGTTCTGCCCCACTTGGTGATATCATACAAAATTGAGAGGCGACTAGGCGGATTGCTAAGTGGGCCATTGAGCTTGGACCCCATCATGTGACATATAACCCTCGCACAACCATTAAATATCAAGCACTAGTGGATTTCATGAACGATTGGACCGAGTTGCAAATTCTGGAAGACAAACCTAATCACACTTATTGGACTATCCATTTTGATGGGTCTAGGTAGCTGGAAGGCTCGGGGGCTAGCGTGGTATAGATTTCGCCTTAGGGTGACAAGTTTTGCTATGTCCTCTGACTCATGTTCCCATGTACCAACAATGCGGCGGAGTATGAGGCCTTGCTAAATGGGTTGCGACTCGCTAAAGAGATGAATCTCAGTCGAGACAGATGTATGGGCGACTCAGATCTAGTAGCACAACAAGTTTTTGGCACATGGGATTCCAAAGATACCTTGATGGCGGCTTATAGGCCTGTTGTGTCGGACGTGGCGGGTCATTTTCATGGCTATCAGGTGGATCACATTGATCGTCAACTCAATGAGGCGACAGATGCTCTTTCATGACTCGGTTCACAGCGTAATCTGGCCCGCTCTAACGTCTTTTTGGATATATGGCATAATCCATCAGTAAAATTGCCTATAGAGGAAGACTTAGCGGTTCCTGATCTTGAGTCTCAACTTGTGGCGGCTCTCCGTGCTACCCCAGTTTGGGCAATCCCCTACATGGTATATCTGGCACGTGGCAAGTTACCTACTGATGAGTTGTTGGTCTGCCAAATCGTCCGTCGATGCAAATCCATGGTCATACATAAAGGCGAGTTACACAAGCGAAACACTTCTGGAGTTTTTCAAAGCTGCGCCTCCTATGAGGAAGGGTGTGCGATTCTTAACGAGATACATGCGGGTGACTGTGGTCATCACGCCGGGTCACGCTCTCTGGTATCCAAATCCTTTAGGCATGGATTTTTCTCGTTGACAGCTCATGCATATGCTGATGATATAGTTTGCAGATGTGATGGTTGTCAAAAATTTGGGCGTCAGATGCATGTGCTAGCTCAAGAATTATGGATGATTCTAATTACATGGCAATTTCGATCTGGGGGCTGGACATGGTTGGTCCTTTCAAGATGTCGCCCAATAAAAAGACACAGCTATTAGTGGTAGTTGACAAGTTTACCAAGTGGCTTGAAGCAGAGCCGGTTAGCAGCTGTGATGCAGACACGACAGTCTAGTTCCTCAATAAGTTGATTTTTCGCTTCTGGAATCCTCATAGTATTATTACTGATAATGATACTAATTTGTCCAAAGGCGCCATGCAAGAGTTTTGCGCAAAGGAGCACCTCCGGCTTGATGTTTCTGTAGTTGCACACCCCCAGTCTAATAGGCTGAAAGGGCGAATCAAGAAATATTGCGAGGGATCAAGCCCCGATTTATGGTACCTCTGGAACGTACTCCGGGATGTTGGGTTGAAGAGTTGCCTTTAGTATTATGGAGCATCAGAACCACCCCCAATTGGTCTACCGGTTACACACCCTTTTTCCTGGTCTATGGAGGTGAGACAGTATTACCAAGTGACATCAGAAATGACTCACCACGAGTCCCCGCCTATGTGGAACAAGAGAACGAGCTAGCATGTCAAGATTCGTTGGACGCCTTGGAGGAAGAGCGTGATTTGGCGGCCTTACGATCGGTGATTTATCAACAAGACTTACGACGCTATCATAGCCGCCGAGTCAAGAGACGAGGCTTTCAAGAAGGCTTCTTAGTGCTCCGGTTGATTCAGGACCATACTGGTATGCATAAGTTATCACCTCCATGGGAAGGAGCTTTTGTATTCATCAAGACTCTCCACAACGGTTCATACTACCTGGTGGATCTTCACCCAAATAGGCCAACAACAGAGGTTGAGACGACCCGCCCATGGAACATCGCCCACTTATTGCCATACTATAATTAGAGCCACTGGCTCCTTATCTATGTTTACAATTTCGATTTTGTAATCTCTTATTTTATATATAAAGCAATAAAGCCGGAGCCCACGAACTTCGGCTTTTTTTGGCTGTTTCAGCTTCCTGAAAGCATGGGTCTTTATTCTTCCATTAGTCGTCCAAGCATGGACGCAATCGGCATCAAAGAGCATAAGTCGCCACGTTGCGCTTATTTGAAAACTCGATGTTGATACGCCAAAGAGGACCAAAGTTGCCACGCTGCACGGTTCAAACATGGGCACCCTATATGGTTTTGACAATTCAGCCGACTTACATGGGGGCTACAAGCTCCTAAGTCAGTTTTCAGTAAGAGCGTATACGCTTCTGCAATCCTATGTTTGGCTCTTCCCTAATCATAGGTCACTTGAGGGCTTCCACTCACTGAGTTCAGCTTGAATACCCTCTTGGCTAGCGAAAAATAGACGCATTAAAATGGTTATACTGGACTGTGTGTTTTGCGACTCGCCCTATGGTCCCATGTATTTTTGGCGAGTCAATCCACTTTTTGGACCCTGAACTTGCCTTGGTTAAAACATGAAAGGTATTAGCGAGAGTCGGCTCATGGAAAATAGACAAACCATGGGTTCACTGAACATGCTTCACTGAAGCTTGACTCGCGCCTGATCAGCGAGTCTAAACAACTCGGGCTGTTGCAAAAGCCTTCGGGGGGTAGCACTAGAGTTTTGCAAACTCGCCCTATCCTGTCGTAACTCATCGAGCCGACGAACTTTATGACTATCTTTGTGGCACCACCCAAAGGTTTCACAATTTTTTTTATAAACCGCCGCGACTCACTGAGCCAGCCTATTGTTTTTTCTCTGATGAACAGGGAAAAGACCTTTTTTGAAACATGAAAAAAGCTTTGGTAAAAGCCATTCATATTAATGAAGGTTGATACTTCCAAACATCATCACAAGGTACGGTTATCATACTGTTTTCCTGAATCCTAGACTATTACATGGATCAGCATGCCATACCAGGAATCATATCCCGGTAATAAAATGATCAACATATTCTTGGAGGATAAACTTCATGGCAATTTGATTCAAGCCACCTCCGGGTTACCCTGCCTCGAGCTTTTGCCATCTTCGATCTGTAAGTCGCCCAATTTCCAATTGCAATTGGTCAAGGCGAGGAACTCGTCTTCATCAGTCAAGACGGTGGATAGATCAATGTCAAAATCGAAAGGATTCTTACAGCGTCGTGGAGTCAGGCTGGTGATTTCATACGAGGGAGGAGTCACCCTTTTGATGTGTTCATCGTAAGCCACCTGGTATTTGCCTAAGTCCAGGCCGGCTGCTAGCTGAGTCGCTGCAAAACGAGACTCTTTGACACAATGGTGGTAGTCCTCCTCGGTGAAATCTGACGCATCGTCCTTTAACTCTGGGAAGACACCACCCACCTCTTCTGGCTTAAGTTCGGGGGCATAGGCCAAACACCGGCTTAGGGTGGTTAGCGCTCCTTTCCGGGCGGCTGACCTTTTTAATTCCTCTATCTGGGGCGGCAGTGTTGACAGGCAACCCAACATCTGCTTGATGGATATAATTGGTTCTCTGTTGCCCATCCGGCCTTCATAGTCATCATACCACCCGTGTACAACTGCTCTATCAAAGGATAGACCACTTTCAGCTTCAGAATACAGTCACTCTGTAGGGTGGCGGCTCATGGACCTACAAGTGGCAAAACAGGATAGTTAGCGGTTGCAATATTGTACACAACATTTCTCAGAACAAGGTGATTGACCCTTACCAAATATGGCTTGGGTCATGTTGGTGATATGATGCTTCAAGCCGGAGAGTTCTTGAATAGAGGCTTTCAGCTTCTCTTCGGCTTGTTCCGCCCGTTTCAACATGCTCAGCATGGGCCTTATCTTTAAATTTCCTGTGTTCTGCTTTAATTTTTTCCATGTCAACAAGGGCAATATGAAACTTTTCTTCAAACTTAGCCCGAGCGTCCTGCTTCTTAGCTAACCTTTCCTTCAAGCCGGCCATGGTTGAATTGGCCCAAGTCAAGGATTCCTACAACAAACATTGGGGAAGCAGGTCTGAGGATCATTGCAAGCATCATCCCTGACACTTGGGGGCTAATGTATGACTCAATTCTTTTAAGGTCATACCTTCACAAAAGACCCGACCCATCTTTCAAAAGATGACCCGGCCCTTGGGGGCTACAGGTTGAAGAAATTTTTTGTTCAACTATAAGTTCAAGACCCGGGTCATCTTTCAAAAGATGACCCGGACCTTGGGGGCTACAGGTTGAAGAAATGTTTTGGTCAATTACAAATACAAGACCCGGCTCATCTTTCAAAAGATGACCGGCCCTTGGGGGCTACAGGTTGAAGAATTTTTTTGTTCAACTACAAGTTCAAGACCCGGATCATCTTTCAAAAGATGACTCGACCCTTGGGGGCTAGAGGTTGAAGAATTTTTTTATCCAACTACGAGTTCAAGACCCGGGTCCCTTGGGGGCTACAAGTTGAAGATGATTTTCGCAACTATAAGTTTAAGACCCGAGTCATCTTTACAAACATGACCCGACCCTTGGGGGCTACACATTCAAGAATGATACAAACACACGATTCTTCATGGATGACCCATCCTTTGGAGGGCTAATGGGAGGATATATTAACAGTGATAAAGATGTCATACCTCATGTTTATTCGCATCAGGTTGGCCACGCTTTTCTCCATCTCGCGGCTTGCCTCCAGGCGTCTCACAAAACAAGAATATAGCTCCTCAAAATCCATTTTTCATAATGAGGAAGCTTCATCTTGGCGATATCCTTCTCCACTAATATTTTGGCATATTTTGGTGTGTGTTTGGTTTACACCGCGGTTGCAGATTTAGAATAACCAGTACCCGTAACGATGACTCCGTCTGGATCTTCAGGCACCTTAGAAGGACTGGGCGGGTTGATGTTTTCAGTCATTCTTTGGAGGGCTTGAAGGGTTGACTCGGATATCAGGGACATCATCAAAGATATTGTCGTGAATTTCAGTTGGTTCTTCTGGAGCCTCTGGGATGGAGGTACCCATACCAGACGTTTCAACCACTTTGGGAGCCGAAGATGAGTCGCTAGTTTTCCTTTTCTTTGCTTGCGCTCGGAGAAACAATGGCACCAAGGTTGGAAAAAATACATTGACATTCGAAATAACATGTTGGTAAAGAAATTTACCCCTGAAGACGAACCATTGGGGGAGAGTCGACATTGCTGGATCGCCAGATGAAGGAGGTGAAACCTGATGCACAAGGATTCAAAGGTTGGATAAATTGCGAGAATATCTTACATAAGAAGGAAAAGATGCTCGCGGAAACATACCTCGCTTTGTCATTCGCGACCAATTGTTTTCTCCGGCAAGCCGGACACTAAATCTCCAGAATGTCTTCGAGTGTGACGTTTAGGTGTATAACACTACTGGAATTCAGTTATTTGCCGTCTACCAGATCTTTGCCGTCTGCTGGCTGATGGCAAAGAGTGACTTTTCCGTCAGCCTCCACAAAGTGGACGACAAAGCACTAACTGAGGGCATAGAACTTCTTTGCGATCAATCACTTCTTTGCCGTCAGCCGCAGACGGCAAAGAGCCGCACAACAGATGACAAAGCTAAAGGTGGGGCCCACAGGACTGCGAGCACGGTAGGTCAAACTGGAATCACTTTTTTCCGTCAGCCGCAGACGGCAACGAGCCGCAGATCAGATGCCAAAGAGCTAACGTCTGTAAGCACTCTTTGCCCCCACCCAGGCCCATCTCTCTCACTCACTCACACACGCTCTACCGACCCCTCTCTTCCACTCCTCTCCCTGACGCCCACCGCCGCCACCAACGGACCTGTCGCGCCGCCGCCCCACCGCCCCGGTGCCCCACAGCCCCGGCGCCGCCGCCCCACCGCCCCCGGTGCCGCCCCTCCTCCGCAACACCCCCGGCGCCTCGACGCGCCCACGATGCCCCAGCCGCCTCCGTCGGTGAGACCCCCCCATGCAATATGTATGGTTAGGTTAGTTTTTTATTATTTTTATTTATGTGAAATTAGTTAGGTTAGTTTTTTAGTTTGTTAGGTTTACGTTAGTTAGTTAGCTTGTTAAATTAGTTAGGTTAGTTAGTTAGCTTGGTTAGTTAGGTTAGTTAGTTAGTTAGCTTAATAGAAAGAAGAGGAAGAAGAAGAAGAAAAGGAGGAGGAGAAGAGGAGAAGAGGAGTAGGAGGAGGATGAGGATTAGAAGAAGAAGAAGAGGAGGAGAAGAAAAAAATAAGAAGGATAAAAAGAAAGGAAGAAGAGAAGAAGAAGAGAAGAAGAGAAGAAGAAGAAAAGAAGAAGAGAAGAATAAAAAAATAAGAAGGAGAAGAAGAGAAAAAAAGAAATAAAGAAGAATATGTAGAAGAAGAGGATAAAGAAAAATTGAAATAGAAATAAGAGGAAGATGAAGAAAAGAGGAGGAAGAAGAGGAGAAGTGGATGAGGAGGAGGAGGAGGAGAAGAAGAAGAAGGGAAGAAGAAGGATAAGGAGGAGGAGGAGGAGAAGGAGCCCTCCTTCTTCTTCTCCTTCTTCTCTCCTCCTGCCGACAGAAGAAGAAGAGAAGAAGAAGAAGAAGAAGAAGAAGAAGAAGAAGAAGAAGAAAAGGAAGAAATGAAAGAAGAGGAAAAGGAAGAAGAGGAAAAAAAGGATCGGGCAAAGTAGAAAATGACACCCTGACACCCTGACACGATGCCGCAACACCCCGACACGATGCCCCGACACGACATCCTGACACCGCAGCACGAAACTCTGCGCAACTGGTAATACGCTGTATATTTGTGCTAGGTCGTATATTTTTTGATTTTATTAATGAACACAATATATTTGTGGTGAGGAGGTGGATTTACATGTGACAGTTGCCTCGTTGCTGTGAGGTCTGCTGTGCGAAGACCTCCCCGTGCATTCTACGAGCTCCGCCCCTGCATTCATGGGTTAGTACAAATGTCATCTCCTCCTCACCCCTTCATTTACTATGGGTCGGTTTTCGAATGAAACTTGCTAGATGTAGGTAATTAAATTAATTTATCAGTACGCGTGACCAGTATGCGTCTCCCTTTCGAAAGGTTTACATTTATAAATATGCATGCATTTGTTTATATTTATAACCGTGATTCTGTCGAATTGTCCAACGTTATCCATGGACAGCCCGAGTATGTGTAGATTGGGTTCGTTTTCCCATATGCTTTGTTTCAGATCCGATGCATAATTTCGTCAGTGCCTCCGTGTTGTTCTTCGGATACACATCCTCTCTGTTTATTGCAGAGACGTGTATCAGGTGAATAGCGGGGAGGTGCTGCCAAAATTTTGCGTTGGATCCGGAGCAGAGCATGGGACAACGAACCCAATCTACACATACCTCGGTGGGATTAGGACCTATCTTTACCTATTAGCGTGTAGGTTGCATCGACGTAATAAAAATGGCGAACTTGATTAACTGATGAATATATTTGCTAAATTATATATAAATATATTTTTTGTGTGTTTAGTAGCTAGGAAAGATGAGTGATCGTGCGTGGATGTACACCGGTCATCCTAGTCAGAAAGAGATGACAAAAGAATGTTTCTAAAAACCAAGGAATTTGTGAATGCCGCATTTGCAAATGGCCAGGAAAGAAACTATTGCCCCTGTCCTAGAATGCGACAACTACAAAAAGACGTCAGAGGCTATAATGATTAAACACCTGCAGAGGAGGGGTTTAAGACTAATTATATGGTGTGGACATTTCATGGTGACTCTATACAGCGCACCAGAGCTGAGGAGGTCCGTCGTTGCACCGACGAGCATGGTACTGGGATCGAAGACATGGTGCAAGACTTTGATGATGCTCGTGATTCGGAAGATGAGATGGAGCAATCTGCAAAGGCCTTCTATGAAATGTTGGATTCTTAAAAATGTCCTCTCCATGAGCACACTGAGTTTGTCAGCTGGATGCAATTGCACAAGTAATGGTTTTGAAGGCTCAGTTCAACTTGTGAAGAGAATGTTACGCCACGATGATGACACTATTTGGATGCTTCCTACCCAAAGGCCATGTCATGCCTGCAAACCTGTACCAATCGGACAAAATAGTTCGTGTACTTAAGATGCCCTATGAGAAGATAGATGCATGTGAGAAAAGATGTGTCTTACTTAGGAAGGAGTATGCACACTTGGACCATTGTCCCAATTGCGAGTCTTGCAGGTATCTTGTGGTAGACAATGGTATGGGTGAGAAGAGGCAAACCAAAATCGCAGTTAGTGTTCTTCGGTATATGCCAATCGTACGAAGGCTTCAACGTCTTTTCATGGTTGAAGAGACAGCCAGACAGATGACATGGCACAAATTGGGCAAAAGAACCGAACTAGATGCGTATGGCAATAAGATGGCGGTATACACATCGGATGGGGAAGCGTGGAAACATTTCAATGGATTGCATCAGGATAAAGCAGTAGATCCAAGGAATCCTCGTGTGTGCACCGGCACGGATGGTTTTAATCCCTTCAGCATGACGGTAACCCAATACAATTGTTGGCCTATATTTGTCATTGCACTCAATCTCCCCCTGGGCAGATTATGCAAAGAAAGAACATATTTCTGATGTTGATAATTCGAGGTCCAAATTATCTTGGGAAGAATATGAATGTGTACCTGCAACCGCTTAAGGATGAATTGGAAGAAGCTTGGAATAATGGGGTCAAGACAAACGATGCTGCTAGAAAACAGAACTTCAAAATGCATGTGTGGTACATGTACTCTATGCATGACTTGCCGGCGTATGCGCTATTCTCTGGATGGTGTGTGCATGGAAGGTTCCCGTGCCCCCAATGCAAGGCAGCTCTTTAGTTTCATTGGTTGCAGGAGGGGTCGGAAGTATTCTTGCTTTGACTTGCATAGAACGTTCCTGGATCCTGACCATCAGTTCAGAAAAGACAAGAAGAACTTTACCAAAGGTAAAGTTGTCAAAAACTTGACACCACCTGCATTGACAGGCAAACAGATCCTGGATCAGTTAAACGCCCTCGAGCCTGATCCAGAGTGTCCAGGGTATTTCAAGGGGTATAATTCAAAACAAGCCTGGACTCCCAAGCAATGCTTCTGGGATCTGCCTTACTTCAAAGACCTCCTTCTTCCACACAATATCGACATGATGCACACTGAAAAGAATATCGGAGAGGCTATTTTTGGTACATTATTCGACATAGATGAGAAGACAAAGGATAATACTAAGGCTAGAGTCGATCAAGAGACACTATGTCACAGACCATTACAAAACATGCGAGAAGGCAAAGGAAAGCAGATGTAGTCGAAGCCAAAGGCCTGGTTCAATCTTGGAAGGCCAGCTATGAGGGAAATTATCTTGTGGTCAAAATGCACTTGATGTTCCCCGATGGGTATGCAACGAATCTAAAGAGGGGAGCGAGTCTTGAAAAATTAAAAATCTTTGGTCTCGAGAGTCATGATTGGCACATATGGCTAGAGCGGGTAATGTCGTGGATGTTACGTGGCTTTATTCCTGAGGATGAATGGCTAGTACTGGCGGAGCTGAGCTATTTCTTCCGTGTTCTTTGTGCGAAAGAATTGTCGCCTGGCATGGTTGATGACATGGAGGAGTTTGCACCGGAGTTGTTGTGCATGTTAGAGAAGATCTTTCCGCCGGGCTTCTTTAATCCAATGCAGCATTTGATTTTACATCTACCGACCGAGGCAAGATTGGGTGGGCCCGTGCAAAATCGTTGGTGCTATGCAACTAAGAGGATGCAGAAGACGCTTCGAGCTAAATGTAAAAATAAGTGTAGAATTGAAGCATCGATGGCTGATGCATTCATTACTGAGGAGGTGGCAAACTTTGTGACAACACACTACGAAGCCAAAAATCATTATTTGCATAATCCGAAGCCTCGGCACAATGATGCAGACCCTAAAAAAGGTGGGTCCAACCTTAGCCTATTCAAAGGGAAGCTCGCACCAGCCGGTGCTTTGAAACCAATAACTTTGGATGTCAAAGAATGGCGGAACATTTTGTTGTATATCTTCAACAACCTAACAGAAGTGCGGACGTACATCGAGTAAGTTCTCGGCACATTTTCTCTTAAATTCTAATTCCTTTGATCTGCTCTTATTCCCGGATATTTCATACAGCCGATACGTTGCCAAATTCCCGGATGGAGTGGTGATCCAAAATGATTCCATCGAAGAGTATGAGCTTCTGGCGAAGACTAGAGGCGGCTCTCCCGGTTTGATATATTGGTTCAAACAAATGGTAATTATCAATAATGGACCATTTCATTTCGTGGTCTAAACTGCGGCTAATGCAACAACCATTTCGTATTAAACTTGTACGCTAATTCAGAGTCTATGGATGCCGAATTGAGACAAGCCGCTAATGGTTTTGACTATAAGGTCTATTCATTTGAGAAATACAACATCAACGAGTATCTCTTTCGTACCTTTGGCAAAGAGCTATCTATGCCCGACCGGAAATCTACCAATTGTGGTGTCTCTGCAATCAGCGAAGGTGTTATCGAGTATAATGGAAGAGTGAAGAAATTTATGAACTTCAATTCTATGGTGAAAACCCACCGAATGTCGTAGTCTTCAAATGTTATTGGTTCCAGCCGAAGGATACTAGAAGGACTCATGAACATATAGGACTGGTCGAAATTAATCCAAACACCCATTTAGATATTCCCGATGTCTATATTACGGCACAACAGGCGACCCAAGTTTTCTATCTACCGTGGGCATGCCAAACTAATAAGAATCTGGAAGGTTGGTATGTTGTTCATGAAGTGCCGCCACGTGTTAGACCACCTCTCCCAAATGAACAAGATTATGAACCTCACATTAACCCAGACACATATGATGGAGAATTCTTCCAAGAAACACGTCTTTCCAAGAAACGTTTCAAGAACCTCCGTGCTTCACCCCGGAACATGGAAGTAGACAGCGACAATGAATCTGACTTCACCCCTGAGCCGGAACCAGCAGAGCTGGAACTAGAAGAGGTTACTGATGCGGATGACGTGTCAATGCTTGACCGATTACGAAAAGGCCTTCCACAACTTCATGCCGTTGAACCCGATGAAACTTCATTCATGAAGACATGTGTGATACTGATGAGGTTTATGCATTTATTGACGATGATTATTAGTTTGTAAGATTCCCAACTTACATTACATATGTACATATTATTATTCATGTCAGTTATTCAATTTATTTATGTTGTACTAAATTATTTTAATCTTTATCATGGAAGGTCAGCAGATGTTGAAAGATGGTGGGCGTGGGTCTAGATCGCTCGACGGGTTCTTCTTCGGCAGCCCGCACGAGGGGTGGTACTTCCATTCCACCCCTATCTCTCCGTAGAGGCTTGGCAGACAGTCCGACGACACCAGCCGCGGGTGCTTCTTCGTCGGTGGCATTGCCCACTTGGAGAAGTGCTGGTCGGGTAGGGAAGAAGGGGAAGGGTACAGGGAGAGGTGGTGGCTGCGGAAGAGGTAGGCAGACTGTTGCGCCGTCCTCGCCACCACCACCAGCTCATTCACCTGAGCACGGGACTACTATGGTGGACACGTTTTAGGAGGAGGCGACGGGGACTCCGGTCCAGGAGCCTCGGGTGGACGGGCATTCGGCCGATGAGACTCCGGTCCACGATCAGCCTCGGGTCGAGGTGGCTTCGGCCCGCGAGACTACGGTTCCTGAGGCTACGTCCCATGAGACTCTTGCCACTCATGCTTCGGCCGACGTGGAGAGGTCCGGATGGGGTGCCCGGCCGGATCAGACCGAGGTGCCGGATTGGACCGAGGGACCTGGTGGCTGTTCTGTTGATGGCGGGGATGAGTCTACAAATACTGAGGGCGACGTGCAGTAGGACGTGGCCACCGTGTACAAGCGTGGTAGTACAGGTCTCCCGGTCGCATCGATTACTCGCGAGCAGAGGCCGGTGATTAAGCTTGAAGGGGATAGGTAAGTACATTTACTCTTTTTTTAGCTTCTGCCTTCAAATTTCTTCAAATATCTAATGCGTTGACCTTATCATACTGTAGGGGATGGAAACACCCTGGTGGAGTCTGCAAGCCGAAAAACGTCCTTGGTTTGCTTTGCCGGACAAATTTCCCGGGGTTTGTCACGTTGCCTGGTGAGGGTTAGGTTCCTACACTAGCATTTACCTGGGAGCACTACCAGGCTGCGCCAGCCCTGCCGGAGGAGATTATAGATGGTGTCTTGTGCCACACGAGGGCTTAGAGGCTGATCAACAACTTTTGTTTAAATTATCCATTTACACAATCTAAAATTAACTATATAGCTAATTATTGTACTAATCGGTTGTCTCGTTTGATTGCACACCTTCTATAGGTGTGAGGAGGGATATGAGGAGGAGGTGGCCAAGGTTATCAAGGTCGAGTGTAGGCGGTTATTATAGAACTTACACCACGAGGCTCGGCCGCAGGCCATTCGAGACTACTACGCCACGCGTGGTATTAAGAAGCAAAAGAAGGAGTGCCGCGAAAAGTATCTGAAGAAGGAGCAGTACATGAAGGTAATTACCTATTCTTAAGGCCTTGTACGTAGTTTTCTTGATTTGATTCATAGGCGTAGCGCTCAAAATTCTTTCTAATAACTTATAGGTGCCCCCGAGATGTTGTGCGTATAAGATGGATTGTTGGGAGGCTTTGGTGGATGAGTGGTGCACATGCAACTGGCGAGCCGTCCACGGCAATGCGAAGGATCGGCGTAGCCAAATGGTTGGTGTGACACACCATCAAGGAAGTGTCAACTTAGTTTAGTTCGGACGAAACTGGGTATGTGGTTTGCTTCATGATTCATGCAATATATTCTTCATGCTAGCTTGAGCCCCTTACTAATACTTTGTTCCTCTCTTTTAGGTGCATCACAATAAGACGGAGATGCCAGAGTTGTATGACCTTTATGGCATGGCCCATACCGCATTGTACAAGAAGGCGAAGGCATTCCCTGAGTCTGACCTGGATGATCCAAATAACTTCACCAACATCTCAACCCACCACAAGCTCGTGAAATACAGGGACACAAGGAAGTCTTGGAAAGGGGATGACTTTAACCCGAGCCAGGAACATTTGGATCCAGAGCTGGTGATGATATCTGGTGGCGGGAGGCCCCATGGCTCGATAGCCATTGGAGATGGGATAATATGTTGTCCACTCACTCTCCCAGAGATCAAGGCGTGCCAGTCGAGCTCCTGTCCTGAGATAATGCCTCGTCCACGGCCAGTCGATCTTGCCAACGAGGTTAGTTGTATGGACTCAGAAAACATTCATCCATTTCATTATGTGTGTGGCCATCGATCATTCCTGTGGTAACGTGGAATGGTGTTGCAACCTGCTCTTAAGAAAGAGAGAGCGGCAAACGAGGCTACTCTTGAGAAAGAGAGAGCGAGTATCGAGGCTGCTCTTGAGGAAGAGAGAGCGGCAAGCCAGGATACTCTTTAGGCTGCTCTTGAGGAGAGGGACCAGACCATGGCTCGGTTGATTGAGGAGGAGAGGGCCCGGAATGAGGCAGCTCACCTGGCCATGTACGAGCTTATTGTGGTAAGTTTCTTTTTCTCATTAGCCAAATCATCTGTGTAACGTCTGTTTCATTACTAACTAATACGACCGACTCTTCAAAACTGAATGTGCAGTCTATGTACGAGAAGACCGGTCAAGCCCCTCCGCCGATGCCCGTCTTCTGTGCGATTGGCACGGTGAGTTTCATTTCAATGGTCATTATAAACTAGTATTAACAATTCTGTGTCATCATGGTAACTGAGACACTTCAAAATATCTTTTCTGCAGAATAACTCCCGAGCGGCATCGCACGACCCTTCTCCAGGGAAGCTGTCTCCAAACGAAGCCGACGCGAGCAACCCTGGTGTTTCTCCTCCTTGATGACCACTTTGGTAAGTTTTCTCTAGTTCATTTTTCACATAATTAGCTAGTTTATCTTAGTTAGGTAAAAACATCGTAAGAACCTTGGTTAGCTCACCACTTAGCTAATTTAGCTCCAAAATGACACAATTAGCCCATTTAGCTCCAAAATGACATAATACGCTCAAAATGGCATAAGAACCTTGGTTAGCTCATGAATATTATATACTTAGCTAATTTAGCTCCAAAATGATATAATTAGGCCATTTAGCTCCAAAAAGACATAATTAGAAAATATAGCTCCAAGAATAGGAGAAGAGGAGAAGAAATAGAAAAAATGAAAAGAAGGAAGAAGACAAGAAGAAGAGAAGAAGAAGAGAAGGAGAAGGAGGAGGATAAGAAGGAGGATGAGAGGAGGAGGAGAAGAAGGAGAAGGAGAAGAAGACCTTTTCCTTCTTCTCCTGCTTGTCCTCCTCCTGCTCCTTTTCCTTCTTCTTCTCCTTCTTGTTTATTTCTTCTTCTTCTCCTCCTCCTCCTCTTTCTTCTCCTCTTTCATATTCTCCGTATGTTATTTTCCCCAACAATGACATAATTAGCCCATTTAGCTCCAAAATGACGTAATTAGCCCATTTAGCTCCAAAAAGACATAATTAGCCCATTTAGCTCCAAAATGACGTAATTAGCCCATTTAGCTCCAAAAGGACATAATTAGAAAATTTAGCTCCAAGAATAGGAGAAGTGGAGAAGAAATAGGAAAAATGAAAAGAAGGAAGAAGAAGAAGAAGAAGAGAAGAAGAAGAGAAGGAGAAGGAGGAGGAGGATAAGAAGGAGGAGGAGAAGAAGCGGAAGGAGGAGAAGGCCTTTCCTCCTTCTCCTCCTCCTCCTCCTTCTCCTTCTTCTTCTACTTTTTCTTGATTTCTTCTTCTTCTCCTCCTCCTCCTCTTTCTTCTCCTCTTTCATATTCTCCTTACCTTATTTTCCCCAGCAATGACATAATTAGCCCATTTAGCTCCAAAATGACATAATTAGCCCATTTAGCTCCAAAAAGACATAATTAGAAATTTAGCTCCGAGAATAGGAGAAATGGAGTACAAATAGGAAAAATGAAAAGAAGGAAGAAGAAGAAGAAGAGGAGAAGAAGAAGAGAAGGAGAAGGAGGAGGAGGAGAAGAAGGAGGAGGAGAGGAGGAAGAGAAGAAGGAGAAGGAGGAGAAGACATTTTCCTTCTTCTCCTCCTCCTCCTCCTCCTTCTTCTTCTTCTCTTTCTTCTAGATTTCTTCTTCTTCTCCTCCTCCTCTTTCTTCTCCTCTTTTATATTCTCCTTACCTTATTTTCCCCAACAATGACACAATTAGCCCATTTAGTTCCGAAATGACATAATAAGCTCAAAATGGCATAAGAACCTTGGTTAGCTCATGAATATTATATACTTAGCATGTTTAGCTCCAAAATGACATAATTAGCCCATTTAGCTCAAAAAAGACATAATTAGATAATTTAGCTCCAAGAAGAGGAGAAGAGTAGAAGAAATAGGAAAAATGAAAAGAAGGAAGAAGAAGAAGAAGAAGAAGAGAAGAAGAAGAGAAGGAGGAGGAGGAGGAGAAGAAGAAGGAGGACAAGAAGAAGGAGAAGGAGAAGAAGACCTTCTCCTTCTTCTCCTCCTTCTCCTCGTTCTCCTCCTCCTTCTTCTTCTTCTCCTTCTTCTTGATTTCTTATTCTTCTTCTCCTCCTCCTCTTTCTTCTCCTCTTTCATATTCTCCTTACCTTATTTTCCCCAACAATGACATAATTAGCCCATTTAGCTCCAAAATGACGTAATAAGCTCGGTTAACTCATGAATATTATATACTTAGCTTGTTTTCCTCTAAAATGACATGATTAGCTCAAAAACATCATATGTTGTTGTTCTTCTTCTTCTGACTTTCTTTTTTACATTTTTGCAGATTGGATGTACTACGTGCATGGAAGCTGGCATTCACGGAGTGCTTTAGTTATAGTTTTCATTTGAGTTGACGAACAATGTCGAACTATATGTATAGGTACCTATGGATGAACAGTGTAAAACTTTGTATGTTGGTTCTTTCGATATATGGGATGTACATTGATGAACTTTATATGTATATCAAATATGTGTTATGAACTATATATATTTGTTGTGAAAAATATATCGTATATGTGCTGTCATATATATATATATGTGATGTGAATTAAAATAAAAAAAATTAAACAGGGACTATCTGGGCTCTTTGTCGTCTACCAGCTGGCCTTTGCCATCAGGGAGCAGACGGCAAAGAGGCCAGGTGGCAGCCACCTGTGCAACCTGGGGCATCAGCAACTCGCCCATCTAGTCATTGTGTCGTCCGCCAGCAAAGCCAGCAGACGCCAAAGATGCAGGAGGCAGACGACAAAGATGCAAGAGGCAGGAGGCAGACGACAGACGACAAAGGGCTTGCGAGGTAGACAACAAAGAGGCCAGGAGGCAGATGACAAAGGGCCTGTAAGGTATACGACAAAGGCTGCGAAAGAAGGCGGACGACAAAGTGCTCCGTTAGTCACCAAACGGAGTAGTTGTCTTCGGCTGCCGTCTAAAAGTAATTTGCCGTGAGCTTGGGCATCTAGCTGACGGCAAAGGACATTGACGTCCGCTTCGTGGAGGCATACGACAAATAAGGTACTGTGCCGTCGAAAGCTGTTGCAGAAACATTGCCAACAGGAGACAAACGGCCAAGGACATTGCCGTCCATGGAACACCTCTTTGCCGTCTGTTAGAGAAGACAATAAAGAGTCTGATTCCTGCAGTGTAACTCACCTTCTTTAAAAGGAAATTGGGGTCCAGATGAGCATCTGGGTGAGACATGGGAACTTTCCTACAAATTCTCCTGGCCGGCTTGGGGGGAGAAGAAGTTGAGTCAGAATAAATTGAAATTACCTCGACATCTTCATCCTCGCTCTCAAAATCATCATCCTATAAACAAAGGCATTAAAGCATAAGTGCAAGTCAGAATGAAGCAATAAAAGACAAGAGAAACTTTACCTCTGATTGTTCCTCGGCGCCCCGGGACTCGCCAACGATGGATGAATCTTTTGTTGCAGCTTTTCCTTTGCTCTTCTTCTTTGTCTTGGAGGCAGGTTTGATTGTTTTCTTGATAGTTGTTTTGGGTCTTCGGGTCCGAAATGCTGAATCCCTCTGATTAAACATGATAAAAGGCTCAAGACCAGAAACATAAATGAGTATATGGAACGGTTAAAAGGGCGACCCAGTTTGTTTACCTCTGGAGCCGGGTTGGTGATGCAAAAGGGTTTAACCCCAATCTTGGAGCAATTTTCAATAGGCTCGCCACATAGCGTCTTCGCGATATCAACAATCTCTTTTTCCAGAAGCCTCACGTTGTAAAAAGCATTGGGGATGGTTCAAGTCGCCATTATACGCACACATCAAACCATCTAGGCGGTTTAAGGGCAGAATTCTCCATTCTACCCAGCAGCAGATCAGATCAATCCCGGTAAGACCGTTGGTGGTAAGGGTCTTCAGCTTTGCAAAGATAGGGACAAATGTGGCATCCTCTTCTTTAGTTATCTTTTCCGGCAGCTTGAAATCCATAGGCAAGCGATCTTCCCTGAAGCTTGACAGAGGGTTCTCATTGGATGGAGAGGTGTCATGGCAGTAGAACCAAGTCCTCGCCAGCCTTCGGGATGACTAGGCAATGTAACGGCTGGAAAGCCGCATTCACGACGCCGCTGAATATTGACTGCACCAAGATCTAAGCTAGGCCCATTGGCAAACTTTGTCTAGCGGTTCAGGTAGAAAAACTTCCGAAACAACAATACGGTGAGTTCCAAGTATTCTGTGAGGCTCTATTTGCAGGTAAGCCTCGCAGAATACTTGGAACTCACAAAGATTGCTGATGGAATTTGGTCCCAAGTCTTGGGGATGAAGGTTGAAGAAGTGCAAGGCGTCTCTAAATTTTTTCGAACTGGGCGGCTTGAAGCCTCGTTCTAGGTGACCAGCAAAGACAACTACATGCCCTTCGGCGGGTTGGGGAATTGTCTTCCCGAAGGCGGTCCGCCACCCAATGATCTCCTTGGGATCAAGATTACCCGTTTTCACAAATTTATCAAGATAAGCATCATTGACCTCTGTTGGCAGCCAATTGCATTTTCGAGATGGTACCCATAACTACAAAAAGAAAGAGATGGGCATGTTGTCAGGAACTACGAAATGGTAACTCGCCAGCTAAATGATCGGGAACGTATCTGCAAGGATGTTGTAACTCACCGTAAGAAAAGGAGGCGGGTTGTGGCTCTAAAAGGTTTGCTTAAGAATATTTTCAATTTGGGACAAACATGTTGCCAACACCAAGAGGTAACTTACGTATCTACGGGTGGTTCTAATTGAGAAAATAATGTTGGCCAAAGAATCAGGTGCTAAGAACACAAGAACACTACGAAAAAGTGTGTAAATCTATGGAAGAGGAATACTGCTTTCTATGGAACACAATGGAACTACCGCGGTTATCATCATGTGGACGGATCTACAATGTCGTACCCAGACAGATTAAAAGCTAAGGAGATATGGTGTTCATGGGGTCCCGGAGCTTCCCTAAAAAATACAAAGGTTCGAGATCTATCCCAATGGAGGAAGAGAACTTACCTGAAGAAGGAAGAAGACGCCGATGGAAGGTTGCGGAGAATCTACGACGCTGAACGCACCCCTGACTGGCCTGTGGAACGGATGGACAATGATGACCTGCGACGGATCTTCGGCGATGGCGAGGTGGCCGAGATGCGAGCCTGAGGAAGACGATGCGGCCGAAGGAATAGAATGGGGGTAGGTGGCGATGCCCTCCCATTTCCCTCGTACATATTTAAAGGCCTAGGGCATGGACGAAATGGCAGATGCAGGAATCGAGGCGACAAGTTGAAAACCGAAAATGATGATGCCTAGATTTTCGGGATGACAGCATAAAGACGAAAAAGATCAATCGGGAAGTGACGTCACCAGAATCCCGAGAATAGTGGAGAAGGTGATGTCACCGGCAGATGATTTGGCGACTCAAGCAAATTGAGAAGGCTGGTAGCTTGTTACTTATTAAAAAAAGACGGAGGTAATATGACTCAAGGATGAAGGATTGTTGGCGTGAATAAATTCAAATCAAACTAGGGCCCAATGTTGGGGATATTACTTGCGGTATGACCCGCCCTGTTGGGCGGGGTCAGGAAAGTGGTGACTCATATATACATGGTCAGTGCAAGTCCTGGCCTAGGCCTAAGGCGTGTAGAGAGATTGTCGTTAGAAGGCCACCCGGACCCATGAGCCAGATCGCGGTTTGTGATTGACGAAGAAGATAAGTCGCCAAGAAGGTTTCCTGGCTTGGCAAACACGGCGACTTAGAGATATGAAAGGCCACGATTTGTGATTTGGCACGGACTTTGTAATCCCTAGAGCTCGACCTATATATAAAGGCGAGTCTCTAGGACAGAGAGGTCAAGTTAGAAATCATCGAGGCCTAGGTCAGGCGAGTTACGCCCTCCTTGTAATCGAATCGACCATCAATATACACAAAGTAGGACGTAGGGTTTTACCTCCATAGGAGGGGCCGAACCTGGGTAAATCTGAGTCTTGCTTCCGCTCACCCCCTTTGAGTTGCCACCAAGGTGTGATGGCTCCTTCACTAAGTCCTTTCATGAGGACATGTGACGTGACAAAACCACGACAGCCGGCATGGCCGTCGCCATGGCCGCAAGCGTGGGGCGTCACCGTGTCTCCCTCGCCCCTTGGACGATCCCAGGGGAGGCCCAATACCCATGTGGTCTCCCTCATCCCCCAGTTCCTTTCGGGCGCGGCTGCACACCCCCTCTCATCGTCGCCACCGAGAGTGCTCGCCCCGGACGATGCCCCTCTGCCAGCAAGTGCTCCGAGGTGGAGCAGCTCTCCGTCCCGATCGCCCCGGTAGTTGGAGGCTCGCCGGAGGCAGATTGGGCCGCCACAATGATGCCGGCGAAGTGCCGTGCCGCTCCCCCTGTCTCTCCCCATCGAAAAGGAGGTGGGACGCGGTCCTGGCAGGTTAGCCCCACATGTCGGTCGGCCAGAGAGACGACGAGCTAGGCCACATCACTTAAGTGGACGAGACCTGGGCATTTCGCGCCTCCACCTCACTAGAGGCGTATTCAGCGAGTGCGTCTCCTGCATGGACGTTAGTGACTTGGGCGCAATCTAACTCTCTAGTATAGCTTCTTCTAGTTTTTTCCTTTTATCAGAAACTTCAAAAACTCATATCTAGTTAATTTTTACTCCAAATCTGATGATTATAATTTCTACAGATTCCTAAATTAAGGATCTATCGAGATATGTGCATTTCACATTTTTCCAAAAGATTTCTTTATGGGGTTACTATTCAAATGCCCATTTGAATATTTTAAACCCCACCTCTCAAAAATCCTAGAGGATCCAAATCAACTCCAAATGGAGTGATTCCTATTTCCAAAGTCTCCTAATAACTTGCACTATTTGTTTAACCTTAGTAAACATATTTATGTGGCATGATTCTGTTGCATTCAATAAATAGCTCCCTTTGGCTATTTATCCAATGTTAGAAAATCCCTAGAATATTCATACCAACTCCAAATCCAGTGAAACAACTTCCTAAATGTTTCTAAAAATATGCTCTGTTAAATGAGTGCCTCCACTAACTTTTATCACAATGTTTTCTTTTGGTTTCTTTAAGGATCACCTATTCCTCCTTTCGTCCATTAAAAAATCACTGATGGTCCAATCTCCTATAGAAACTTTAGGTATTTGTCTTATGACCAGAGAGGTCCAAAAAAATAACACTCCTATTTATATAGCAATTTTGTTTCTGCTTATTGTGTGGCTTACTATATTTGTTTCCGACGATAGTTTACGGAGTAGATGGAGTACCCGGAGTTGGACCAAAAGACCTCGAAGACCCCGAGGACGTACGTGAACAAAGGCAAGTAGCCCTTTGACCATGTGTGAGAAAACATTTTCATCTTCCGGCTCACGTTGACTGGCCAGCTATAGGAGGAGTCACACCTCTTCGGGGACCCCTCTTACCACCAGTCAGAGGACCAAGGCCACATCCGTGTCCTTATGGATCCCAGGGATCTCAGGCTAGAGTGTTTCCTGATCCGCAGGTTGAGCTTCCAGGTCATGGAGGTAATCTCTATGAGATGTTCTATGCGGATGCCTGAGCTGTGAGCGGAAGGATAGGATTGTAGTAGCCGTACCTTCACAGTCCTACGTGACTTGTGAAGTATGACGGTGATGTGAAATGAATTCCGGAGGCCTAGATAAATAATGTATAGGAAGCTTGTAAGCCTCTGATGAGTAGTTTCATAATTTCAGTAGTTTGCTCTTTGGTTAAGGTTGTACTGAACTATGTAAGGGTGTGTATGAACCATGGTGTATATATAGCAGTTGCTTGTTACCATGCTGTTCGGATATTCATTTCCGCATTCCGTGTATTCAGTACATTCTTAATCCATAGCTAGTATTGATATGATATTGGTCTAAGCTGTGAGTTTGTTTGTCAGGATGGTGTTCACCAGGTTGAACCGTGCCCATGCTCATGAGCAAGGCGAGGGTAGTCAAGCGTCGCAGGAAGACCTGCCTCACCCGCCTTCTCTGGTGGAAGTGATGCTTGAGGCAGAAAGAAACAAAAGGGAGACCAATCGACTGTTAGAGCGTATTGAGCAGAATACGGCTCGATAGCCTAGGAATGCTGTAGTGTCCCTCCATGACTTTGTGAAGCTGAATCCTCCAAAGTTTCATCATTCCGTCGATCCCCTCGACGCTGATGACTGGTTGTGCAGCATCTCACGCAAGATTCGCTCTGCGAATGTGTCTGAGGCCGACAAGGTGACCTTTGCGGCGTATTTCCTGGAAGGACCCGCCAATCTGTGGTGGGAGAACTTTGAAGCTATGCGTCCCGCTGAACCAGTAGCCACATGGGCAGACTTCAGTGCAGCTTTTCGTCTGCACCATATTCCAGAGGGCCTGATGGACAGAAAGAGAGAGGAGTTATGTGCCTTCACTCAGGGCAAGTTGTCTGTGGATGCCTATAGCCGCGAGTTCGGTAATCTCGCCCGCTATGCAACCGAGGAGGTGTCTACTGACGCCAAGAAGCAGGCAAGATTCTGTAAGGGCCTGAGCCCTGAGCTCCTTCGTGATCTGCGCCTCCATGAGTGTGCAAGCTTTCAAGCCCTAGTCAACAAGGCGATCAGTGCCGAGATTGGTCATACTGACTTCGAAGCCACAAGGAAGCACTCCCTTGACTTTGGCTCGTCTTCTGGTTCCGCGTTTCCAAAACGCAGGCTGTGGGTTCCAAACAGTTCTCTGCCGCCATGATACACTCCGAGGCCATCCTACGTGGCGCCTCAGACGAATCAGGCCAACCCTCCAGCAAAAGCTTATGGTGGTCCAGCTAGCAATGCTGCACCACGTGCCAACCAAGTGATATAATACAAGTGTGGAGAACCAGGGCACTATTCCCGTGAGTGTCCTCAGAATGTGGGTGCCAAGCAAGCCGGAAAGTCCGTCGGGCAAGCCAAGTCGGGCAAAGCTTACTATGTGAAGCCAACTCCTGCACGTGGCCGTGTGAACTATGAGTCAGCAGAAGAAGCTGCAGAGGATCCCGATGTCATGCTGGGTACGCTTCTTGTTAATCATCACCCAGCGTCCGTTCTCTTTGACACTGGGTCTTCTCATTCCTTCATTTCAGAAAGTTATGCAAAGTTGCATAACATGTCTTTTTGTGATATGCCAATTCCATTGGTTGTCCAAACCCCTGGTAGTAAATGGCAAACCTCTAGGATAATCTATGACAATGAAATTCTAGTAGACAGGCTAGTTTTTCTAGCCTCATTAATAGCCTTGAAATCTTCGGATATTAATATCATCTTGGGCATGGACTGGATGTTAGCTCACTATGCCAAGATTGATACTCATTCTAGAAATGTCCAGCTTTCCCATCCCTCGGGTGAGATAGTAAATGTCTCTACTCGAGCTGCCAAATGCCAACTCTATTCCTTGAATGCCAACCCTCTTCCGGAACTTGAAGACATTCCGGTAGTCCGTGACTTCCCGGATGTTTTTCCAGAGGAACTGCCAGGAATTCCACCTGACAGAGATGTGGATTTCGTGGTAGATCTTGTTCCGGGAACTCTCCCAATAGCTAGAAGACTATATAAGATGGCACCCCTGGAGCTAGCCGAACTTAAGAAGCAACTAGATGAGGCCTTGAACAAAGGTTTCATTTGTCCTAGCTCTTCTCCTTGGGCTTGCCCCGTCCTCTTCGTCAAGAAGAAAGACGGAACGGATCGGATAGTTGTAGATTACCGACCAGTTAATCTGATCACCATAAAGAACAAGTATCCGCTCCCCAGGATCAACGATCTGTACGATCAGCTCGCTGGATCCTCAGTCTTCTCCAAAATGGATTTGAGGTTGGGATACCATCAAATCAAGATCAAGAACGGGGACATTCCAAAAACGGCTTTTGTTACTCGTTATGGCCTATACGAGTACACCGTCATGTCCTTCGGTTTAACCAATGCCCCAGCCACCTTCTCTCGACTGATGAATTCAATCTTCATGGAGTATTTGGATAAACTCGTCGTGGTATACGTCGATGATATTCTCATCTACTCGAAGAACGAACAAGAACATGCCGAGCATCTAAGGCTGGTATTGATGAAACTTCGAGAGCATCGCCTTTATGCCAAGTTTTCAAAATGTGAATTCTGGTTACCAGAAGTGACTTATCTAGGCCACATAATCTCTGGTAAGGGTATTGCTGTCAATCCCAAGAGAGTTCAAGCTGTCCTTGATTGGACTCAACCTGAATCGGTTAAGCAAGTTAGGAGTTTTCTTGGTCTAGCGAGCTATTGTCGCCGCTTTGTCCAGAATTTCTCCAAGGTTGCAAAGCCTCTAACTTAACTCCTCAAGAAGGATAAAAAGTTCGAGTGGACACCACAGTGTGAGCATAGTTTTCAGGAACTGAAAAGACGCCTGACTTCCGCACCTGTGTTGCTACGACCAGATTTTTCTAAGGACTTTGTTATCTACTCCGACGCCTCGCGACAAGGATTAGGTTGCATTCGCATGCAAGATCGTCATGTGATCGCATACGCATCTCGACAGTTGCGTCCACATGAGGATAATTATCCCACACATGACCTTGAGCTTGCAGCTGTGGTCCATGCACTAAAAACCTGGCGACATTACCTTCTGGGTAATCGTGGCGAAATATTCACTCATCACCAAAGTCTGAAATATATCTTCACCCAGCCGGATTTGAATCTCAGGCAAAGACGGTGGGTTGAGTTGATCTCGGATTACGACTTAGGGATAACTTACACCCCGGGGAAGGCCAATGTTATGGCCGATGCACTAAGTCGTAAATCTTATTGTAACAATTTGATGCTACAACAAGGTCAGCCACATCTCCGTGAGGACTTTCGGAAGTTGAATCTTCATATTGTTCCTCAAGGATTCCTTTCTACCCTGGTGGCGAAGCCTACTCTTAAGGATCAAATTATAGCTGGCCAAAAGCGTGACAAGGGTATATCACGGATCAAGGAGAATATTCTTAGCGGAAACGCTAAAGAATTTTCCATGAACGATCAAGGTGTTGTGTTCTTCCAGAATCGTCTAGTGGTTCCTAAGAACCCACATCTAAGGCAGTTAATCCTTAAGGAGGCTCATGATTCTCCTCTCACCATTCATCCCGGTAGTACTAAGATGTATCAGGACCTACGCCAGAGGTTCTGGTGGACTAGGATGGAGAAAGAAATTGCTGAGTTCGTCGTTAACTGCGATGTTTGTCATCGAGTTAAGGCAGAACATCAAAGGCCTGCTGGCACCCTTCAACCTCTAGCTATTCCTAAATGGAAATGGGATAAAGTTAGCATGGATTTCATTACCGGATTTCCCAAGACCAAGAAAGGGAATAATGCTATCTTTGTGGTCATTGACCGTCTTTCCAAAGTGGCTCATTTTCTTCCCGTTCGTGAGAGTATAACAGCTAGCCAGCTAGCAGAGTTATATATCTCCCGAATAGTTTCTCTTCATGGTGTTCCCCTGCAGATTAACTCGGACCGTGGAAGTATCTTTACTTCTCGCTTCTGGGAAAGCTTTCAAAATGCCATGGGGACTCAGTTATCTTTTAGCACTGCTTTCCATCCCCAATCAAGTGGTCAAGTAGAAAGAGTGAATCAAATCCTAGAAGATATGCTCCGAGCTTGTGTTATATCGTTCGGTATGAATTGGGAAAAGTGCCTTCCATTCGCTAAATTCGCTTATAAAAATAGTTATCAATCAAGCCTGGGAAAAGCCCCTTTTGAAGTTCTCTATGGACGAAGATGTCGAACACCTCTTAATTGGTCAGAAACCGGAGAGAGGCAACTCTTTGGCCCGGACATGATCCAGGATGCAGAAGAGCAGGTTCGCATTATTCGTGAAAAGTTGAAAACAGCCCAGTCTCGTCAAAAGAGCCAATATGATCGTCATCATAAGGCTGTGACCTTTGAAGTTGACGAGAAGGCTTACCTTCGGGTTACACCTTTGAAGGGTACCCATCGTTTCGGTATCAAGGGCAAGTTGGCTCCTCGTTACATTGGTCCTTTTCGCATTCTTGCCAAATGAGGAGAAGTTGCCTACCAGTTGGAACTTCCTCCGCATCTTTCCAAGGTTCATGATGTCTTCCACGTCTCGCAACTCAGGCATTGCTTTTCGGATCCTATCCGTGAAGTGGACCACGAAACGCTTGATCTCCAAGATAACCTTTCATACCGAGAATACCCCGTGCGTGTTCTTGATCAAGCTGAGCGTACCACTCGACGTCGAAACCTCAAGTTTCTTAAAGTTCAATGGTCAAATCATTCCGAAAAGGAGGCAACTTGGGAAAGAGAGGATCGTCTCCAACTTGAGTAGCCTGCGTTATTCCCGACGACTTCTAAATCTCGGGACGAGATTCTTTTGAGCGGGGGTGAGTTGTCACATCCCTGACACCTTAAGCAAGTTAGTCTTGTGCTCATGTCTTCTTTGCATTTGCATCTAAGAATTCTCCAACAAGAACAAGAAAGTGGTAAAGGAAAAAAAACTCAAAACCCTAGCCACTACTTTGAATAAGGAAATGTCAAACTAGTTAAAATCAATGAACCCAAAATGGCCTCAAGAAATGTTCAAACTTTCTGATAAATCATGAAAGTAAATGAGCATTGGAGAAAACTATTTTCTTGACACTTTAAGCATTTTAAATAAATGCAAAAGCTACTGGTTTCCAAGTTTTAATTTTGAAATCAGAAACTTTAAATTTTCAAAAATGTTGAAAACTTTGGAAATAGTTGGAAATATTCCAATAAATATTCTAGAGTGCTTAACATAGCTTTTACAATTTATTTGGGACTTGAAATAAATAGAAAATCAGTGAAATAGAAAAACAGAAACAAAAAGAGAAAGAAAAAGGAAAAGAGGTTACCTGTGGCTTACCTAGCCCGGCCCATCCCAGCTCCTGTCGTCTTCCTCCCCGCTAGTGGGCAGCAGGAGGTGGCCGCCGCGTTCTCCGGCGCGGCCACGCACCTGTGCGCCTGCCTGGCCGCCGCCTCGCACTGGCAAGGCCGGGGATAAGCTCCCCGAGGCCGCCCCTATCCATTCCCAGCGCGAGTTCTTCCCCTCCTCTCGGATCTCTCCTCCCCCTTCTGCCGCCATTGGAGCCCGAGCAGAGCTCGAGCTCGTCGTCGTTCTAGCCGACCTCCCTACCTTCTGAGCCGCGCGTTAGCTCCGCCGCAACCCCCTGAAGCTTCCTAGCCACGAGCCCGACGCCCAGATGCAGTGAATCGACGCGCAGCAGTCGTCTTCTTCCCCGGGTCACCGAAGATCACCGCCGACGTTCTCCCTCTCCAGGCCGTCCCCGAGCAGACTAGCGCCACCACTGCACTCCCCGTGAGCATGCGGTCATTTCCCCTAAGATCTCCCCGTCGATCCCCTCCTCTAGGCCTAGTTTCACCGGAGCCCGACAAGATCCGCCGCTGCAGCTCGTCGCCGGTACCCCTCCGGTGATCAGCTCGTCCTTCCGAGGGCACCAGCAGCTTCAGGCCGTCGCATAGATGCTGTAGGAGCTAAGAACCGTGCGTAGTGCCCCCTGTACCGATGACCTCGATGACGCCCGAACCTTGGCCGCCGCCAAGCTCGTCCTCGGCGTCATCTCTGGCCAGATCAGCCCCGGCTAACTGCGGAAATGGAGCTGCGGGAGATGTGCCGTTCTTCTAGTGCTCTCCGCGCAGCGTTTGGCCCCCTGTGCGCCGTTTCCGAGCCCCTCCGCCGTTCTGGTGGTCGCCGGAGGCTCCCCGCCGGCGAGGACGACCTCGCCGCCGGTGGATCTCAGCTGGCCTGAGCCACTGACTGGTGGGGACAGCCTCTGGCAAGATTAAAGATAATAATAATAAATCAGATAAGTTAATAAGTCACTAACATGTGGGTGCAGTAAGATTAATCAGTTAATTAAGTTTAAACTTAATCTAAAATTGACTAGAGAGACTGACCAGTGGGTCCCACTGGTCAGGTTTGACTTTCAACGGCCAGAAGGACCTGCTGATGTCATGCTGATGCAGTAAAAGTATTTTCCAGTATAAAAATAATTCCAGAAATGTTTAAAACTTCAAAAATTCATAGAAATTAATCTGTAACTCCAATGAAAATAATTTATACATGAAAAAGTATCAGAAAAATTCAAGGAATCTGAATATTCTGTTTTCATTCATGTTTGAAAAAGTTACAGAACCCAAACATGTAGATTAATGAATAAGTCAATTCTTATAATTACTTTATAAATGGAATTTGAAAAATATTCAAATTTCACTATGAATGACATGATCAAACATTTTTCTAATAACCAACCAGTACCTTAACATGACATCTCATGCATGTTAACATCAAGTTGATCTGAGCATCAGGTCGAATCAATTAAATCGGTATCTGAGAATACCTCGTTTGAATTGATATTTGAATGTGATTCAAATCAATTTCAAACCTACTACATGTTGATTATAATAGTTTATCACCTTCCATTCTCATGCCATACTCATGAATCATCTTGTTTGCATATGATTGTTATTGATTGTTGCCATTCATTTCGGTAGGCTCCGCATCCCCGGATTCCACCGAATATCCGTCTGACGGATATTGTCCCTCCTCTGAGCAACAAGGCAAGCAACCCTTTCGATCATCCCGATAATTCCCATGTTCTTGCTCCTACACTTATTTATTGCATTAGGATCAAATGCTTCAACTGCTTTTGCCACGTTAGTTGAATCCACTTCCTTTGCATGACCTATCCTTGTCACAGTAAATAGCCGAACCTTGCAACCTAGCATACCTGGTAGTTGCTTGAGCCATGATGTGCCTTATCCTGCTATGCATGCTATGCTTAGAGTTGTGTATGGTCTGTCATCTGGGAGATGAACAGAATTGTGAGAATGTGTTCGGTACGCAAAGGTTGTGTGTTGAACCTGATTTGGTAAAGGTACCGGTGAAAGGCTGTGTAGGAGTACATGGCGGGTTGTTTCATTGGAACCGTCCTTAGGAACTGAGTTCCATGTATGTAATCCAAGACTAGATACTACCACATGCTAGGCCCTGAAATATGACCCCGCTCGGCCTATTAATCGTTTAGTACTCGGTCCAGGAGTTGCAAGTAGTTTCTGGTGTTTATAGTAATGCTGGAGGCCGTGCATGGTGCTGACCTGAGAGGTGGACCATGATGCTGTAGGCAGTGGCACGGTGTACCAAGTGGCACCCGGATGGTGGGCTTGGGAACCCTGCGCACATCGTTTGAGGCCGTGGCGACAACCTCGGCCGGACTTCCGTACGGGTTTCTCTCAGATAGGCGATAAACCTGGACTAGGTACTAGTGTGGTTAACGGTCGTGGCCGACTCCCTCGCTGGGCTTCCGCTTGAAGGTTTCCGAGGTGCATGACGTGCACATAGCGATAAGTGGCGTGAGCGTGTGTGACGAAGTACACCCCTGCAGGGTTATGATCTATTCGAATAGCCTCGTCCGCGGATATGGACTACTTGGAGACATATGTTGTTCATAGATAACTTCAATGGCTACTCATAAAATTGTCAAGATAAGCGTGAGTGTCGTGGACGGCATTTCCGTATGGAGACGGAATGATTCCACGATAGTGTATTGTTGTGGTGTTAGTTTACTCGTGTGCGAGAAATCAAGTTGTCAAAATTATTGAAAAATGCAAGTTGTCTAGCCACGAGTCAAATGCTGGCTTTCCGCATGAAACCCCACAATACCTTTTGATACCTTGCATGAGTAGTTCGTTATCCTAAAGTCTTGCTGAGTACCTTCGTACTCATGTTTGTTTAATAAATGTTGCAGAGGTTGCTAATGACCCTAATGGATGGTTCTTCGTAGACATCGACGACGACGAGTAGCTCGTGTCCCAGCTACGATCTGGTCCTACGTTGGATCTGTAGTATAGTCAGGCCATGTGCCTTCTAGTTGCCCTGTCTGTACTCAGACAGTTTAAACTCTTTCGCTGGCTTGTAACTGAATGACTGCTATTATGGGTCCTGAGATCCTTAATGTGTAATATTATGTGTGTGGCTCTTCCGAGCCTCTTAAATAAAGGTTGGATGTTTATGGTTATGTTGTGATGCCATCGATGTATCTATACATATCGGTATGCCATGCGTACGTGTGTCGTACTTGATATGTATGGGGTTCGATTACTTAGTCATGAACTTTAGTAGCACTCCTTACAAGGAAATGCCCCTTTGTGATCCAATGAGCCTTGGTAGTTCGCTACTGCTCTGGACACATTGGTTGACCGGCATGTGTCCTTCTTAGCTGCTGTGTCTGTCCCCTTTGGGAAAATGTCACGCGATGTAATGGAGTCCTTGTAGCTTGCTATGACTCGTCTACATTCGCTGATGACCGACACCTGCTTTGTTGGTTCATGTATGCATGTCCTTGTGCGGTACTGCCACTTTGGTTTATGACTAGATATGTCGATCCGGGTTCTTTGACATTGGAATGCTAGCGACACTATTGCATACGTGAGTCAAAAGACGCAAACGGTCCCGGCTAAGGTAAGGCTGCAGTCGTGGAGTTAACCGTGCGTGAGACCGCAAAGGGATGCGATGTGTTACATGCTGGATTCCTATGTCTTAGGATCGGGGTCCCGACACCATGACCATGCATATGCTCATCCTATGCGTAGCACTACTACTACTTGACAACTTTTTATCAGCGGGACCCTCATAGATGATAGGGACATGCTCAATGCAAGTGCTCCAGAGGAATTATTGGGAACATCATGGTGGGGGTGAACTGATTAACCTTAACGATATGCATCGGAACAAAATATCTACATGCTATGCATAAAATATTTTCTCACACATGGTCATAGGGCTACTTGCCTTGATCAACTAGGTATCCGGGGTCTTCGGGTCCAAGTCCTTCGTCAAATGCGTGATCTATCACCGTAGTTAATAATAAGGATAATAAGAAGCACACTCAAAAACAAAGCACTAAGTCACTTTAAAAATGTTAACCTATTCTGAAAAATCTTATCTTTAGTTTTTAAAATGTTTGTCTCTGGTTTTAATGTAAAAAGATATTTTGAAAATCTATTTAACAGGAGCTAAAATATTTAAACTAGACATTTTAATTAAAGCTATGTATAAAAGTCTTTGCAAGAATTGTGGTGTTAAAGTATTTAAATTTGATGAAATATTTAATGTTCCAAAAGTCATTTAAAATAAGATTTAAAAGAAAAAGAAAAAAGGGGCTCAACCCCTGGCCTGGTGTCGGTGAAGGATCGACACCTTTGGCGGCCTCAGCGGTCCCCTTTTTGTTGGTTTGGCGGGGAGAGGGGTCGCAGCAAGAGCAGAACCAACAGTCAGGGTCCGGCAAGATCTTTTTACCCAGGTTCGGGCCACATGGTGCGTAAAACTCTACTCCTGCATGCGTTTAGTTCTTCATTTTGGGTTACTGTAGATCTGTCCCTTTTTACAGCCTTTTGATTTGCCCAAAAGCCCCTACTAATGAGCCTGGCGCCTCCTTTTATAGGCAAAGGGGTTCACGGGTTCACGGGTGGGTGAATGGTGGGTTCACGGGTGAAACATTGCCAACCGACAGTTACAGAGTTAGTGCTTGTCAGAGGTGAAAGAAATGCTTCGACAAAGTCAGGGGGTTGGACACGTACCCACACGTGGCAACTACGAGGCATTGCATTGGCGTGCGGGCGGATGCGTGGCGCATGCATCATCGCTGGCGTGCTTGTCGGTGGAGGCGTTCGCATGTCACGAGGTCCCCCTGGTCCCGCTTCTATCCTCGAGACTTTCTCTTTCTTCCCAGCAAGGTCACCTTGCCGGGGCTCTTCCTGTTCCTTTCGGCAGGGAGGTGATGGCCTGCCAAGGCCTTGTCAGCCTTCCTGGCAAGGGTGGCTTGCTGGGGCTCAGTCTTTCTTCCTCGGTGGGAGGGTCTCGCAGTGGCATTGTCTATCTCCCCGGAAGGGAACTCGTGCCGGGGTCTCTTCTCCCTTGCCAACAAGCGAGTGCTTGCCGGGGCTTGCAATCTGCAATTGGTGGTTTCTGAGTCTCGCTTTTTCCCTAAGCCCAGCGACGCGCCTTGCTGCTGCGGAGGGGCTGCCGGTGTCCATGCACAAGTCTGGGGCACTAGAGACCCCAGTATTTAGTGCACCGACACCTAGCTCGGCCAATGGCTGGGCCGACCCAACTGGCCAACTGGTCAGTTAGCTAGCAAGCTAGCCCAGGTGCGCGCGCGCCGTCAGGTTTAAACCTGATGCGCAGGCCCCTGCGGTCAGCAGCACATAGAGGAGAGAGGGGAAGAGGTTGGCCATCGACGGGTGTGGCATGCCTGTCGGGGTCGTCTTCCTCATGTGGACAGAGGGGAGGGGACGCACTACAGTGGCGACTCCGACACCCTCATGGCCAGGAGATAGCAGGAATGGCACTGTTGCATCATCGCCTACCTGGTGGGGGTGGAAGGTTCGAAGGGGAGGTCCGGAGTCACCGGCGACGACGTGGCTGCGGCGGAAGTGATTCGGGTCGCGGTGGAGATGGGTGCTAAAGGCAGGGAAAAGCTCGGGGAAGAGGTGGAGAAGCTTCCTAAGCTCACTACAGTCGCGGAGGAGGTGAGAGCAGCGCGAGAGCTGGCCTGTATCCAGAGATCGATGGAGCTCCGAAGCAGCGGGGCCTCGGTCGATCTCGAGCACTGGAGCTCTTCCTGCTCGAGTGGAGGTGTTTGGTGCTGGAGTGAAGGGGGAGGGCCTATTTATAGGCCAGCAGCGGTGTACCGAGCGGGGAGTGCCAGTGTTCTCACCACGGCTGGTGGCAAGGGAAAGAGAGCTTGGGGTCGAAACCACGGTTTCGTGGACGCGGTTTGAGACTCCGGAGACTCAACGGGAGGGAGCGGGCCTCTGCACGCGCGTGCTACGAGCCCGCGTCCTACTGATCGAATCGGGCGTGCGCGGGCACACGTCACCTGAGTCAGTAGAGATGGGGGGGGTGAAGGGGGCTCTGAGACTGCCCTGAGTCGGTTGGTTGTCGGGGACATGTAGAGACACCGAGGGGTGGGGAGAACCGGTCGGGGCTGGCCTCCTTTGCCTCGGGTGCGCCCTGTAGCGCTCCTAGAGTGCAGGTTTTGTATGCCACGGTATACTGGCATGCTCCAGTGTGCTTTGGTCCTGTCTTCCTTGTTTGAGGGGTGGCTTAGATGCCCCTTGGTTACTAGGAACCGAGAGAAGCAAGGCTGGCCAAAGGAAGAGCCCTGATACGTCTCCAACGTATCTATAATTTTTGATGGTTCCATGCTATTATCTTGTCAACTTTGGATGTTTTGTATGCATTTTATATCTTTTTTGGGACTAACCTATTAACTCTGTTTTTCCGTGTTTTTGACCCTTTTCAGAGAAGAATAATAAACCGAGTCCAAACGGAATAAAATCTTCAGAATGATTTTTCCATAACAGAAGGTACGCACAGAACTTGAGAACCAAGGGAAAGGACCACGGGGGAGGCCACAAGCCCCTAGGCGCGACCTGGGGGGGCGCCTAGCAGGCTTGTGGGCCCCCCGAGGCTCCTTTTCCCTACTTCTTCCTCCTATAATTTCCCTAAAAATCGAAACCATGGGAGAGAGCCATGAAAATACTTTTCCGCCGCCGCAAGCTTCTATCTCCGCAGGATCCCATCTGGGGACTGTTCTGGTGCCCTGCCGGAGGTGCGATTCGGACACGGAGGGCTTCTTTATCAACACCATTGCGTCTCCGATGATGCATGAGTAGTTCACCACAGACCTTCGGGTCCATAGCTAGTAGCTAGATGGCTTCTTCTCTATTTTGGATCTTCAATACAAAGTTCTCCATGATCTTCATGGAGATCTATCCGATATAATCTTCTTTTGCGGTGTGTTTGTCAAGATCTGATGAATTGTGGATTTATGATCAGATTATCTATGAATGTTATTTGAGTTTCCTCTGATCTATTATATGCATGATTTCGTATATTTGTAATTCTCTTCGAGTTGTGGGTTTTGTTTGGCCAACTTGATCTACAATTCTTGCAATGGGAGAAGTGCTTGGTTTTGGTTCATACCGTGCGGTATCCTCACCTAGTTACAGAAGGGGTAGCAAGGCACGCATCATGTTGTTGCCATCTAGGATAAAAAGATGGGGTTTATATCTATTGCATGAATTTATCCCTCTACATCATGTCATCTTGCTTAAGGCGTTACTCTGTTTGTTATGAACACAATACACTAGATGCATGCTTGATAGCGGTCGATGTGTGGAGTAATAGTAGTAGATGCAGATAGTATCGGTCTACTTGTCTCGGACATGATGCCTATATGTATGATCATTGCCTTAGATATCATCATGACTTTGCGCGGTTCTATCAATTGCTCGACAGTAATTCGTTCACCCACCGTAATATTTGCTATCATGAGAGAAGCCTCTAGTGAACACTATGGCCCCCGGGTCTACTTCAGTTCATATTTTCGGCTCTACACTTTCACTTTGTTGCTCTTTCCGCTTTCATATCTCACCTTGCAATCAATCGTGAAGGGATTCACAACCCCTTTATAGCGTTGGGTGCAAGTTTGATTGTTTCTGCGCAGGTACTTTGGAGACTTGCCTTCATACTCCAACTAGATTGATACCTTGGTTCTCAAACTGAGGGAAATACTTACTGCTACTGTGCTGCATCACCCTTTCCTCTTCAAGGGAAAAGCCAACGCAAGCTCAAGAGGTAGCAAGAAGAATTTCTAGCGCCGTTGCCGAGGAGTATCAAGTAAAGAATAGTCTTCCTTCAACGTGTCAATTTCTGGCACCAGGGACTATTCTAAGTGAAGCTTATCCAAGTAACTGTCGCAAACTCATCTCTTGCATTTACCTTTTTGCCTCTCGTTTTCCTGTCCCCCCCTTCTGAAAAACAAAAATTTACAAAAAAAATTTCCTTTTTCATTCGCCCTTTTCCTTCGCTAGCTTTCTGTTTGCTTGTGTGCTTGTCTGCCTGCTAAAGTCACCATGACTGAAAACACCAAACTTTGTGACTTCTCGAATACTAATTATAATGATTTTATTACTACTCCGATTGCTCCCGCCACTAGTGCGGAATCATATGAAATCAATGCTGCTTTCCTGAATCTTGTTACGAAAGAGCAATTTTCCGGCCTTCCTAGTGAAATGCCGCATCCCATCTTAATACCTTCATTGATTTATGTGATATGCAAAATAAAAAAGATGTGGATAATGATGTGATTAAATTGAAGCTATTTCCGTTCTCATTGCGAGATCGAGAAAAAACTTGGTTTTCATCTTTACCCAAAAATAGCATTGATTCTTGGAACAAGTGTAAAGATGCTTATATATCCAAGTATTTCCACCGTCTATGATTATTTCTCTCCATAATGATATCATGAATTTTAATCAACAAGATCATGAACATGTTGCACAATCTTGGGAGAGAATGAAATTGATGATTACAAATTGTCCCGCTCCTCTCTAGAGTCATTGGATGATTATACAAATCTTCTATGCTAGCTTGAATTTTGCTTCCAGAAATATCTTGGATTCCGCCTCCGGTGGAACATTCATGGAAATCACATTAGGAGAAGCCACAAAAGTCCTAGACAATATCATGACAAACTATTCTCAATGGCACACTGAAAGGTCACCTACTAGTAAGAGAGTGCATGCTATATAAGAAATTAACTCTTCGAGTGCTAAGATGGATGAGTTAATGAAATTGTTTGCTAGTAAAGGTGCTCCATTATATCCAAATGATATGCCCTTGTCTTCCTTGATTGAGAGTAGCAATGAGAGATTGGATGTTAATTTTGTTGGTAGGAATAAATTTGGCAACAACAATGCTTATAGAGGAAACTTTATTCCTAGGGCTTTTCCTGTAATCCCTCTAATAACTTTGGCAATTCCTACAACAATGCTCATGGAAATTACAATAAATTACCCTCTGATCTAGAGAGTAATATTAAAGAGTTTATCAACTCACAAAAGATTTTCAATGCGTCCATAGAAGAAAAACTGCTCAAAATTGATGACTTGGCTAGGACCGTTGATAGAATGTCTCTTGATATTGATGCTTTGAAATTGAGATGTGCTCCTCCCAAGGTCAATACGGATGAAACTCTAAAAGCAATGCGTGTTTCCATGAATGAGAGTAAAGAAAGAACCGCCCAAATTCGTGCTATACATGAATGGCTTAAAAAGGCGTGTTCTCGTGATGAGAATCATGAAGATCTTAAAGTGCTTGTTGTGACTCCCATTGCATCCTTGTTTCCTAATGTCAAACCTAATGATGATGGGTCTGGATATGAATCCACTTTAGTTGAGAAACGCCCCAATGATTCGGAGTCTATCTATCTTGATGCTAAAAGCATTGAAAGTGGAGTAGAGGATATCAAAACTTTGAGTAGTAATGAAATTACTACTTTGGATTTCAAGGAATTCAATTATGATAGTTCCTCTTTGATTGAATGTATTTCCTTGATGCAATCCATGCTAAACTCTCCACACGCTTATAGCCAAAACAAGGCCTTTACCGATCATATCATCGATGCTATGATGAAATCTCTTGAAAATAAACTTGAGTTGGAAGTTTCTATTCCTAGAAAACTTCATGATGAGTGGGAACCTACTATCAAAATCAAGATTAAAAACTATGAATGCAATGCTTTGTGTGATGTTCTAGGCTTCAATGGGATTGATGAGTGCTCTCTTAATTTGCATCTTGCGGATTCTACTATTATGAAACCTATGGGAAGGAACAATGATGTTCTTATTATTTCAAATAGGAACTATGTACCCATAGATTTCATTGTGCTTGATATTGATTGCAATCCGACAAGTCCTATCATTCTTGGGAGACCTTTCCTAAGGACTATTGGTGCTGTCATCGATATGAAGGAAGGGAATATTAGATTTCAATTCCCATTAAAGAAGGTCATGGAACACTTTCCTAGAAAGAAAATAAGATTGCCTTATGAATCCATGATGAGGGCTACTTATGGTTTGAGCACCAAAGACGACGATACATAATTCTATCACCTTATGCCTAGCTAAGGGCGTTAAACAATAGCGTTGTTGGGAAGCAACCTAATGAATTTATCTTTGATTTTTTGTTTCTGGTTTGTTGTGTCCACACCATCATAATTCTGTTATGATTGTGTTTTTTGTGTTCCTTTTTGTGTTTGAGGCAAGTAAAACCTTTATGACTAGTTTTGGTGATGGTTGTTTGATCTTGCTGAAAAAGACAGAAACTTTGCGCTCACGAAATTATTTTTAATCCCTATCCAGAAAGAGCTTTTGAGTTGATTCTTTTTTCTGCTAGTTGATATGCCAATTTCACTCATTGTCATAATTTCTCAGAATTTTTGAGATAGCATAAGTATACAAAGTATACTGATTGCTACAGACTGGTATGTTTTTGACAGATTCTGTTTTTGTTGTGTTGATTGCTTATTTTGATGAAAATATGGATAGTGTTGGGGGGGGAGCGTACTAGCCATGGAAAAGTGAGAATACATTAATCTAACACTAATATAAATATAAATGAAGTTTGCTACAGTACCTAAAGAAGTGGTGGTTTGTTTTCTTGTGCTAAAGATATCACGAGTTTCTGTTTAAGTTTTGTGTTGTGAAGTTTTCAAGTTTTGGGTGATGTTTTCATGGACAATGGGATAAAGAGTGGAAAGAGATCAAGCTTGGGTATGCCCTAGCCATCCCAAGCCAAATTCAAGGACACCAAAAATCCTAAGCTTGGCGATGCCCCGGGAAGGCATCCCCTCTTTCGTCTTCAATCCATCATTAACGTTACTTGGAGCTATATTTTTATTCACCACATGATATGTGTTTTGCTTGGAGCGTCGTGTATTATAGGAGTATTTTCTTTTTGTTGTGTCATAATCATCCTTGCTGCACACCTTTTTGAGAGATACATGCAGTCATCATGATTTTTCTAGAATACTCATTGAGCTTCGCTTATATATTTTGAGTTAGGCAATTAAGCTCGCACGTGCTTCACTTATATCTTTTGTCTAGATAACTTTTCTCTAGTGCGTCACTTAGATATTTTTAGAGAATGGCGGTGTCATATTTTGGAGAAATTAGAACTCTCGATCTTCACTTATATCTTTTTGAGAGTGCTCTCTCTGAGTAACTTGGTAATTGGCTTGTGCTATGAAAATAGTCCTAAAGATGATAGGCATGCAAAGAGGATATAATAAAAACTTCCATATTCATGTGCATTGATTAGTAAGAGATGTTTGATTCCTCTCAATTAGTTTTGAGACATGGATATGGTAATATTAGAGTTATGTTAGTAGAGTCTTGTGAATCTAGAAATACTTGTGCTGAAGTTAGTGATTCCCGTATCATGCACGTATGGTGAACCGCTATGTTAGGAAGTCGGAGCATAATTGATTTATTGGTTGTCATCCTTTGTGTTGCGGTCGGGATCGCGCGATGGTTAACACCTACCAACCCTTCCCCTAGGAGTTTGCGTTTAGCACTTTGTTTCGATAACTAACAAAACTTTCGCAATAAGTATATGAGTTTTTCATGACTAATGTGAGTCCATGGTATAGATGCACTTTCACCTTCCACCATTGCTAGCCTCTCTAATGCCGCGCAACTTTTGCCGGTGCACAAACCCACCATATACCTTCCTCAAAACAGCCACCATACCTACCTATTATGGCATTTTCATAGCCATTCCGAGATATATTCCCATGCAACTCCCATAGTTCCATCTCATGACTTGTGCCATCACTTTTATATTTCCATTGCATGATCGTAGGATAGCTAGCGAGATGTTTCAACGTCACACGCCAAGCTAGATCGTTGCACAGCCCGGTACACTGCCGGAGGCATCTCCTATAGTCATTATTGCTCTAAGCATTGAGTTGCGAGTAAATAAAAGTGTGATGATCATCATTATTAGAGCATTGTCCCATGTGAGGAAATAAAAGAGGCCAAAGATGCCCACCAAAAAAAATGAAAAGAGGCCAAAGATCCCAAACAAAAAAGAGAGAAAAAGGGAGAAGGGACAATGCTACTATGTTTTACCATGCTTGTGCTTCACAATAGCACCATGATCTTCATGATAGAGAGTCTCTCGTTTTGACACTTCCTTATAGTAGTGGGGATCTTCATTATATAACTTGGCTTGTATATTCCAATGATGGGCTTCCTCAAAATTGCCCTAGGTCTTCGTGAGCAAGCAAGTTGGGTGCACACCCACTAGTTCTCCTTTTGAGCTTTCACACACTTATAGCTCTAAGTGCATCCATTGCATGGTAATCCCTACTCATTCACATTGATATCTATTGATGGGCATCTCCATAAGCTCGTTGATACGCCGAGTTGATGTGACCATCTCCTCCTTTTTGCCTCACAACCTCTACCACACTCTATTCCACCTATAGTGCTATATCCATGGCTCACGCTCATATATTCCGTGAGAGTTGAAAAAGGTTTGAGAAAGTAAGAGTGCAAAAAAAATTACTTGGCCAATAACGGGGTTGTGCATGATTTAAATTCGTTGTGTGGGGATGATGGACCATAGCGAGACTATATGATTTTGTAGGGATAACTTTCTTTGGCCTTGTTATTTCAAAAGTTCATGATTACGTTGCTAGTTTGCTTGAAGTATTATTGTTTTCATTTCAATAGAAAACTATTGTTTTGAATCTTACGGATCTGAACATTCATGTCACATGAAAGAAGTTACAAAGGACAAATATGTTAGGTAGCAATCCGCATCAAAAATTCAGTCTTTATCACTTCCCTACTCGAGGACGAGCAGGAGTTAAGCTTGGGGATGCTTGATACGTCTCCAACGTATCTATAATTTTTTATGGTTCCATGCTATTATCTTATCAACTTTGGATGTTTTGTATGCGTTTTATATCTTTTTTGGGACTAACCTATTAACTCAGTGCCAAGTGCCAGTTCCTGTTTTTTCCGTGTTTTTGACACTTTTCGGAGAAGAATATTAAACGGAGTCCAAACGGAATAAATCTTCGGAATGATTTTTTCCATAATAAAGGATACGCAGGGAACTTGAGAACCAAGGCAAAGGACTCCGGGGAGGCCACAAGCCCCCTAGGCATGGTCTGGGGGGCGCCTAGCAGGCATGTGGGCCCCCCGACGCTCCTTTGCCCTACTTCTTCCGCCTATAAATTCCCTAAAAATCTGAAACCACGGGAGAGAGCCATGAAAATACTTTTCGCCGCTGCAAGCTTCTGTCTCCGCAAGATCCCATCTGGGGACCGTTCTGGTGCCCTGCCGGAGGGGGATTCGAACACGGAGGGCTTCTTCATCAACACCATTGCCTCTTCGATGATGCGTGAGTAGTTCACCACAGACCTTCGGGTCCATAGCTAGTAGCTAGATGGCTTCTTTTCTTTTTTCTATCTTCAATACAAAGTTCTCCATGATCTTCATGGAGATCTATCCGATGTAATATTCTTTTGCGGTGTGTTTGTCGAGATCCGATGAATTGTGGATTTATGATCAGATTATGTATGAATGTTATTTGAGTTTCCTCTGATCTCTTATATGCATGATTTCATATCCTTCTAATTCTCTTCGAGTTGTGGGTTTCGTTTGGCCAACTTGATCTATAATTCTTGCAATGGGAGAAGTGCTTTGTTTTTGGTTCATGTTGTGCGGTGACCTCACCCAGTGACAGATCCGATGAATTCAGGAGTATTGCATGAACTTATCGCTCTACATCATGTCATCTTGGTTAAGGCGTTACTCTGTTTGTTATGAACTGAATACACTAGATGCATGCTGGATAGCGGTCGATGTGTGGAGTAATAGTTGTGGATGGAGACAGTATCGGTCTACTTGTCTCGGACGTGATGCCTATATGTATGATCATTGCCTTAGATATCATCATAACTTTGCGCGGTTCTATCAATTGCTCGACAGTAATTCGTTCATCCACCGTAATATTTGCTATCATGAGAGAAGCCTCTAGTGAACACTATGGCCCCCGGGTCTACTTCACTTCATATTTTCAGCTCTACACTTTCAATTTGTTGCACTTTCCGGCTTCAGATCTCACCTTGCAATCAATCGTGAAGGGATTCACAACCCCTTTATAGCGTTGGGTACAAGTTCGTTTGTTTTTGCGCAGGTACTTTGGAGACTTGCCTTGATACTCCTACCGGATTGATACCTTGGTTCTCAAACTAAGGGAAATACTTACTACTACTGTGCTGCATCACCCTTTCCTCTTCAAGGGAAAAACCAACGCAAGCTCAAGAGGTAGCAAGAAGGTCTAAAGAGATCATGTGAGCTTTGATCTAGAAACTAAATTGCAGATTTTGGCTTACTCATATCAAACTAAAGAGAGTGCACTCATCTGCAGTTGACGAGTGATGCAGGCAACCTGTGCTGGGAATTTGGAGAGAAGGGTGTGGGTGCAGAGAGTGCTAGGTGTTGCTTTACCAAGCTTAATTCCTGGTTGTCCCCAAGCTTAATTCCTTGTCGTCCTCGAGTAGGTAAATGATAAAAACAGAATTTTTGATGTGGAATGCTGCCTAACATGTTCATCACATTTCTTTTCTTTATAGCATGGACATTTGGACTTTTATATGGTTCAAATCAATAGTCTAGTTTTGACATGAAGACTTTAATACTCAAGCATACCAACAAGCACCCTGTCTTTCAAAATATCAACACTAAAGCAAGTTATCCCTAGCCCATTATGCTCAATCATTGATCCATTCATGAAACACACTCGAATATTAGCTACACCCAATGCTCAAGCACGATCATAGTGCCCCTTAGTTGGTGCTTTATGAGATAAGATGGAGACTCAAATTCAAAATAAAAATTATATAAGTAAAAGAATGGCCTTTCACAGAGAGAAGTAGGGATTTGTAGAGGTGCCAGAGCTCAAAGAGAAAATTGAGAGATAAAACCATTTTGGTAGGCATACTTTTCCAACCAAATAAAACGACTTAGAGCTCCCAACCCTTTCCATGCTAAATACATCATAGGCGGTTCCCAAACAGGAAATAAAGTTTATTCCTTTTTCCACCATTACTTCCACTTTCCATGGCTTGTCCGTATCCATGGGTGCCCTCCATATCAACACTTTCCAAGGAATTTATTATATGACAACAAAAATTAAATTCATTTTTTTCATTTCGGGACTGGGCACCCCTAATACCTTTGCCGTACTCTCGTGCAATGACAAGTGAATCAACACATCTAGCATGAAATTAGAGATGGCACATGCAAATTTGCTTAGGACATCATGGAAATACCGCATATTGGTAGGTATAGTGGACTCATATGGCAAAACTGGTTTAAAGTGTTTTGGATGCAGAAGTAGTGATCATACTTAGTGCAAAATGAAGGCTAGCAAAAAGATTGAGAAGAAACCAACCAAGAAACAAAAAAATTAGTACCCAAGCATAAGCATAAGTAACAACGAATAATGCACCACAAGTAGGATATAAATGTCATTGGATAACTATTGACTTTCGTGCTTGCATAGGGAATCACAAACCTTAACAACAATATTCTTACTAAAGCACAATTACTCATCAACATGACTCACATATCATATCTCCATCTCTCAAAACCATTACTTATTTTGTCCAATGATGTTCATGAAAGTTTTTATTATATCCTCCTTAGATATCTATCATTTCGGGACTATTTTTATATGCTGCTTTTGATAAGCTCAAACAAATTAAAGTGAAGAACATGAGCATAATTTTTCTTTATCTCAAAATAATCTAAGTGAAGCAAGATATATTTTGTTAAAAAATTACTAACTCCCAAATAAATCTAAGTGAAGCATGAGAGCATTTCCTCAAAAATAACAAAGCAGACCGTGCTCAAAAAGATATAAGTGCAGTACTAGAGCAAATCCATGGCTCTCAAAATTTAAGTGAAGCATAGGAGCAAGCATAGTATAATTTTTTGCTCTCTCAAAAAGGTGTGTCCAGCAAGGATTCAAGAGTTAAACCACAAATAAAAACAAGCAAAGACTCATATCATACAAGACGCTCCAAGAAAATCTCATAATATGTGACGAATAAAAATATAGTTTCAAGTAAAATACCGATGGTTGTTAGAAGAAAGAGGGGATGCCACTCGGGGCATCCCCAAGCTTAGTTGCTTGATAATTCTTGAATACTATCTTGGGGTGCCTCGGGCATCCCCAAGATTAGCCTTTCGCTAATCCTTATTCCTTCATCCATCGTAAGATCACCCAAAACTTGAAAACTTCAATCACACAAAACTCAACAAAACCTTCGTGAGATCCGTTAGTATAAGAAAGCAAACCACTACTATAAGTACTGTTGCAAACCTATTCATATTTTATTTTTTTATTACATCTACTGTATCCCAACTTTTCTATGGCAAAAACTCATCAAAGAAAACCATAGAATAATCAAAACAAGCACACAACGCAAAGAAAACAGAATCTGTCAGAAACAGAACAGTCAGTAGTAATCTGACTACTTCAAATACTTATGTAACTCCATAAATGCTACAACATTAGGATGACGTGACTAATGTGTTTATTAACCTTCTGCAAAAACAATAAACTCAAAAGAAATCTTCTGTTAAAAACGAAAAATAATTTCGTGAGCGCAAAAGTTTCTGTTTTTCGTCAAGATCAAATGAACTTTCACCCAAATCATCCCAAAGGCCTTGCTTCGCACAAACATTAATTTAGACCAAAAAAACACATCTACAAAGAGTTTTAATTGTGTATTTTATTGAAAACAACAAGAAAAAAACCAAAAAGGAAAAAGATACAAGTTGGGTTGCCTCCTAACAAGCGCTATCGTTTTACGCCCCTAGCTAGGCATAACACGTAGGATCTAAGTGTTGTCATCTTTGTTTCTAGATCCATATGATGCCCTCATGATTGATTCATATGGTGGCCTAATTCTTTTTCTAGGGAAGTGTCCCATTCCCTTCCTTAGTGGAGATTAAAATTTAATATTTCCTTCTTTTATATGAATCACGACACCAATAGTACGTAAAAACGGTCTACCAAGTATAATTGGACAAGACGGATTGCAATCAATATCAAGAACAATAAAATCTATGGGCACATAATTCCTATTTGCAAGAATAAGAAAATCATTAATTCTTCCCATAGCCTTTTTAATAGTAGAATCCGCCAAGTGCAAATTTAAAGAGAATTCTTCAATATTGGTAAGACCAAGCACATCACATAAAGATTTTGGAATTGTAGAAACACTAGCACCCAAGTCACGTAAAGAAAAACACTCATAATTTTTAATCTTGACTTTGATAGTAGGTTCCCATTCATCATGCAATTCTCTAGGAATTGAAACTTCTAATTCCAATTTTTCTTCAAAAGCTTTCATCATAGCATCAACAATATGTTTAGTGAAAGATTTCATCATAACATCATAAGCATGGGGTGAATTTATCATGGATTGAAACAAATAAATACAATCAACCAAAGAGAAACTATCATAATTAATGTCTTCGTAATCTAAAATAGTGGGCACATCACCAGTTAAAGCCTTGACCTCTTCAAACCCACTTTTATCAATTTTCTCAACAAGATTTTCACCCTCTAAATCATAGGGACACCTTCCAACTAAAGTTGGCTCTTCTCCCGTCCCTTTTTCATCAATATTAATTTTACTAAACAAAGAATCAATAGAACAAACACCAATCATTTTAAGATCTTCATTTTTATTTTCTAACGAGATTGGTTTGGCAGCCATTTGATTCACTAAAGTAGCTTGTGCATCGGATATTTTCCAAACAAACTTTCAGCAAAAGCATAATTAGATTGCAGATTGCGAACTTCTCTACTAATATCATCAAGTTATTTCATTATAGCCTCTAACACAACGGAGTGTTCCTTAAGTTCTTTAGTAAAATAGTTATTATGCTCAAACTGTGCAGTCATATATTCCTTAGTGATTTTCTCCATTTCAAGAAAAATATTTGGGTAAGGATCATCATAATACTTTCTTTGAGGCATCATGACTACGCAAACAAGATTGCACACAAAAACAGATCTGACGAAAAAACGGCGAACAAAAAAGAGAGCGAATAAAAGGACAAATTTTTCTGAAGTGGGGGAGAGGAAAACAAGAGGCAAATGGCAAATAATGTAAATTGCGAGGAGATGAGATTTTCGATTAGGAACCTGGTTTATGTTGACGATCCTCCATGGCAACGGCGCCAGAAATTGGCACGTTGGCGGGATACTATCTTGACTTGATCTTCCCCGGCAGCATGTCACATCCCTAAACCTTAAGCTAGATAGCATTGTGCTCATGTCTTCTTTGCATTTACATCCAAGAAGTTCCAACAAAAACAATAAAGTGGCAAAGGAAAAACTCTAAACCCTAGCCACCATTTCAATTAAAGGAAAATTCAACTAGTTCAAAATCAATGAACCCAAAATGGCCTCAAGAAATGTTCAAACTTTCTGATAAATCATGAAAGTAAATGAGCATTAGAGAAAACTATTTTCTTGACACTTTAAGCATTTTAAATAAATGCAAAAGCCATTGGTTTCAAATTTCAAAATTTGAAATCAGAAACTATAATTTTCCAAAAATGTTGAAAGTCTTGGAAATGAGTGGGGATATTATAACAAATATTTCAGGAGGTCAAAATTAGTTTTTACTTTTTTGTTTTGGAGCTGAAATAATTAGCAAAGCAATAAATAGCAAAACAGAAAATCAAAAGCAGAAGAAAAAGGAAAAGACTTACCTGACGCCCAAGCCAGGACCAGCCCATCTCGCCGCTCGTCCCCTTCCCCGCGCCAGTAGGCAGCAGGAGGTGGCCGCTGCCTCCTCCGGCGCGGCCACGCACCTGCGTGCCTGCCTGGCCACCGGTTCGCGCTGGCGACGACGGGGATAAGCTCCCCAGAGCCTCCCCTATCCATTCCCCGCCTCGGTTCTTCCCCTCCGCCCGGATCTCCTCCCCCTCCCTGCTGCCGCCATTAGAGCCGAGCTCGAGCTCGAGCTGGCCCTGCCCCTGGCCATAGGATCTCCTCCGCGAGCACGCCATTAGCTCCGCCTCGTCACCCTGGTCGTCTCTGCAGAAGCCGAAGTCCCCTCGAGCCCTGCAACACCCGCAACGCCGTCGTCTTCTTCCTCTGGCCGCCGGACCTCTCCCGTCGATTCGTCGCCCCCAGGCCTTCCCCGAGCCGTCTGAGCTCTGCTCTGCACTCCCTATGAGCATGCGGTGGTTTTCCCTAAGCTTTCCCCGTCGATCCCCTCCTCTAGCCCTAGTTTCACCGGAGCCCGACGAGCACCGCCGCTGCCGCTCGTCGCCGGTAGCCCTCCGATGTCCAGCTGGTCCTCCCGTGAGCACCAGAAGCTCCAGGACGACGCGTAGATGCTGTAGCAGCTAAGATCTAAGCGTGGATCCCTCTGATTCAAAGCCCCCGACGACGCCCGAGCTTCGGCCGCCGCTCCGGCTCGTCGCCGACGCCTCTTCCGGCGACCCTAGCCTCCCCAGTTGGTCCTGCTAGATCGGCCACTTCGCGAGCTTGCTTTAGCTGCCAACCGCGTGCGTTTTCGTGCGGTGCAGCGCCGTCTAGGTCGCCTCCGGCGAGCCCTCCGCCGCGGGTTTGGTCGCCGGCGACTACCCTCCGGTGGCCGTCGACGTGGCCGGCCATTAGGGCCTAATCGCCCTCCTCTGAGTCACTTACAGAGGGCCCCACGCCTGGTAAAACCCCAATTAGGGGCTGGTCAGCGCGGGATTAGTCCCAGAGAGGCTGACCAGTGGGGCCCCCCTGTCAGGTTTGACCTGCACAGGTCGGCTGACCTGCTGACGTCAGCCTGATGCAATATATGGAATTTCAAGTATAAAAATAATTCAGGAAATTGCTAAAAATTGCAAAAGTTGCTGACGTCAGCCTGATGCAATATCTTATCAGCTTTGGATGTTTTGTATGCGTTTTATATCTTTTTTGGGACTAACCTATTAACTCAGTGCCAAGTGCCAGTTCCTGTTTTTTCCGTGTTTTTGACACTTTTCGGAGAAGAATATTAAACGGAGTCCAAACGGAATAAATCTTCGGAATGATTTTTTCCATAATAAAGGATACGCAGGGAACTTGAGAACCAAGGCAAAGGACTCCGGGGAGGCCACAAGCCCCCTAGGCATGGTCTGGGGGGCGCCTAGCAGGCATGTGGGCCCCCCGACGCTCCTTTGCCCTACTTCTTCCGCCTATAAATTCCCTAAAAATCTGAAACCACGGGAGAGAGCCATGAAAATACTTTTCGCCGCTGCAAGCTTCTGTCTCCGCAAGATCCCATCTGGGGACCGTTCTGGTGCCCTGCCGGAGGGGGATTCGAACACGGAGGGCTTCTTCATCAACACCATTGCCTCTTCGATGATGCGTGAGTAGTTCACCACAGACCTTCGGGTCCATAGCTAGTAGCTAGATGGCTTCTTTTCTTTTTTCTATCTTCAATACAAAGTTCTCCATGATCTTCATGGAGATCTATCCGATGTAATATTCTTTTGCGGTGTGTTTGTCGAGATCCGATGAATTGTGGATTTATGATCAGATTATGTATGAATGTTATTTGAGTTTCCTCTGATCTCTTATATGCATGATTTCATATCCTTCTAATTCTCTTCGAGTTGTGGGTTTCGTTTGGCCAACTTGATCTATAATTCTTGCAATGGGAGAAGTGCTTGGTTTTTGGTTCATGTTGTGCGGTGACCTCACCCAGTGACAGATCCGATGAATTCAGGAGTATTGCATGAACTTATCGCTCTACATCATGTCATCTTGGTTAAGGCGTTACTCTGTTTGTTATGAACTGAATACACTAGATGCATGCTGGATAGCGGTCGATGTGTGGAGTAATAGTTGTGGATGCAGACAGTATCGGTCTACTTGTCTCGGACGTGATGCCTATATGTATGATCATTGCCTTAGATATCATCATAACTTTGCGCGGTTCTATCAATTGCTCGACAGTAATTCGTTCATCCACCGTAATATTTGCTATCATGAGAGAAGCCTCTAGTGAACACTATGGCCCCCGGGTCTACTTCACTTCATATTTTCAGCTCTACACTTTCAATTTGTTGCACTTTCCGGCTTCAGATCTCACCTTGCAATCAATCGTGAAGGGATTCACAACCCCTTTATAGCGTTGGGTACAAGTTCGTTTGTTTTTGCGCAGGTACTTTGGAGACTTGCCTTGATACTCCTACCGGATTGATACCTTGGTTCTCAAACTAAGGGAAATACTTACTACTACTGTGCTGCATCACCCTTTCCTCTTCAAGGGAAAAACCAACGCAAGCTCAAGAGGTAGCAAGAAGGTCTAAAGAGATCATGTGAGCTTTGATCTAGAAACTAAATTGCTGATTTTGGCTTACTCATATCAAACTAAAGAGAGTGCACTCATCTGCAGTTGACGAGTGATGCAGGCAACCTGTGCTGGGAATTTGGAGAGAAGGGTGTGGGTGCAGAGAGTGCTAGGTGTTGCTTTACCAAGCTTAATTCCTGGTTGTCCCCAAGCTTAATTCCTTGTCGTCCTCGAGTAGGTAAATGATAAAAACAGAATTTTTGATGTGGAATGCTGCCTAACATGTTCATCACATTTCTTTTCTTTATAGCATGGACATTTGGACTTTTATATGGTTCAAAGCAATAGTCTAGTTTTGACATGAAGACTTTAATACTCAAGCATACCAACAAGCACCATGTCTTTCAAAATATCAACACTAAAGCAAGTTATCCCTAGCCCATTATGCTCAATCATTGATCCATTCATGAAACACACTCGAATATTAGCTACACCCAATGCTCAAGCACGATCATAGTGCCCCTTAGTTGGTGCTTTATGAGATAAGATGGAGACTCAAATTCAAAATAAAAATTATATAAGTAAAAGAATGGCCTTTCACAGAGAGAAGTAGGGATTTGTAGAGGTGCCAGAGCTCAAAGAGAAAATTGAGAGATAAAACCATTTTGGTAGGCATACTTTTCCAACCAAATAAAACGACTTAGAGCTCCCAACCCTTTCCATGCTAAATACATCATAGGCGGTTCCCAAACAGGAAATAAAGTTTATTCCTTTTTCCACCATTACTTCCACTTTCCATGGCTTGTCCGTATCCATGGGTGCCCTCCATATCAACACTTTCCAAGGAATTTATTATATGACAACAAAAATTAAATTCATTTTTTTCATTTCGGGACTGGGCACCCCTAATACCTTTGCCGTACTCTCGTGCAATGACAAGTGAATCAACACATCTAGCATGAAATTAGAGATGGCACATGCAAATTTGCTTAGGACATCATGGAAATACCGCATATTGGTAGGTATAGTGGACTCATATGGCAAAACTGGTTTAAAGTGTTTTGGATGCAGAAGTAGTGATCATACTTAGTGCAAAATGAAGGCTAGCAAAAAGATTGAGAAGAAACCAACCAAGAAACAAAAAAATTAGTACCCAAGCATAAGCATAAGTAACAACGAATAATGCACCACAAGTAGGATATAAATGTCATTGGATAACTATTGACTTTCGTGCTTGCATAGGGAATCACAAACCTTAACAACAATATTCTTACTAAAGCACAATTACTCATCAACATGACTCACATATCATATCTCCATCTCTCAAAACCATTACTTATTTTGTCCAATGATGTTCATGAAAGTTTTTATTATATCCTCCTTAGATATCTATCATTTCGGGACTATTTTTATATGCTGCTTTTGATAAGCTCAAACAAATTAAAGTGAAGAACATGAGCATAATTTTTCTTTATCTCAAAATAATCTAAGTGAAGCAAGATATATTTTGTTAAAAAATTACTAACTCCCAAATAAATCTAAGTGAAGCATGAGAGCATTTCCTCAAAAATAACAAAGCAGACCGTGCTCAAAAAGATATAAGTGCAGTACTAGAGCAAATCCATGGCTCTCAAAATTTAAGTGAAGCATAGGAGCAAGCATAGTATAATTTTTTGCTCTCTCAAAAAGGTGTGTCCAGCAAGGATTCAAGAGTTAAACCACAAATAAAAACAAGCAAAGACTCATATCATACAAGACGCTCCAAGAAAATCTCATAATATGTGACGAATAAAAATATAGTTTCAAGTAAAATACCGATGGTTGTTAGAAGAAAGAGGGGATGCCACTCGGGGCATCCCCAAGCTTAGTTGCTTGATAATTCTTGAATACTATCTTGGGGTGCCTCGGGCATCCCCAAGATTAGCCTTTCGCTAATCCTTATTCCTTCATCCATCGTAAGATCACCCAAAACTTGAAAACTTCAATCACACAAAACTCAACAAAACCTTCGTGAGATCCGTTAGTATAAGAAAGCAAACCACTACTATAAGTACTGTTGCAAACCTATTCATATTTTATTTTTTTATTACATCTACTGTATCCCAACTTTTCTATGGCAAAAACTCATCAAAGAAAACCATAGAATAATCAAAACAAGCACACAACGCAAAGAAAACAGAATCTGTCAGAAACAGAACAGTCAGTAGTAATCTGACTACTTCAAATACTTATGTAACTCCATAAATGCTGAAACATTAGGATGACGTGACTAATGTGTTTATTAACCTTCTGCAAAAACAATAAACTCAAAAGAAATCTTCTGTTAAAAACGAAAAATAATTTCGTGAGCGCAAAAGTTTCTGTTTTTCGTCAAGATCAAATGAACTTTCACCCAAATCATCCCAAAGGCCTTGCTTCGCACAAACATTAATTTAGACCAAAAAAACACATCTACAAAGAGTTTTAATTGTGTATTTTATTGAAAACAACAAGAAAAAAACCAAAAAGGAAAAAGATACAAGTTGGGTTGCCTCCTAACAAGCGCTATCGTTTTACGCCCCTATCTAGGCATAACACGTAGGATCTAAGTGTTGTCATCTTTGTTTCTAGATCCATATGATGCCCTCATGATTGATTCATATGGTGGCCTAATTCTTGTTCTAGGGAAGTGTCCCATTCCCTTCCTTAGTGGAGATTAAAATTTAATATTTCCTTCTTTTATATGAATCACGACACCAATAGTATGTAAAAACGGTCTACCAAGTATAATTGGACAAGACGGATTGCAATCAATATCAAGAACAATAAAATCTATGGGCACATAATTCCTATTTGCAAGAATAAGAAAATCATTAATTCTTCCCATAGCCTTTTTAATAGTAGAATCCGCCAAGTGCAAATTTAAAGAGAATTCTTCAATATTGGTAAGACCAAGCACATCACATAAAGATTTTGGAATTGTAGAAACACTAGCACCCAAGTCACGTAAAGAAAAACACTCATAATTTTTAATCTTGACTTTGATAGTAGGTTCCCATTCATCATGCAATTCTCTAGGAATTGAAACTTCTAATTCCAATTTTTCTTCAAAAGCTTTCATCATAGCATCAACAATATGTTTAGTGAAAGATTTCATCATAACATCATAAGCATGGGGTGAATTTATCATGGATTGAAACAAACAAATACAATCAACCAAAGAGAAACTATCATAATTAATGTCTTCGTAATCTAAAATAGTGGGCACATCACCAGTTAAAGCCTTGACCTCTTCAAACCCACTTTTATCAATTTTCTCAACAAGATTTTCACCCTCTGAATCATAGGGACACCTTCCAACTAAAGTTGGCTCTTCTCCCGTCCCTTTTTCATCAATCTTAATTTTACTAAACAAAGAATCAATAGAACAAACACCAATCATTTTAAGATCTTCATTTTTATTTTCTAACGAGATTGGTTTGGCAGCCATTTGATTCACTAAAGTAGCTTGTGCATCGGATATTTTCCAAGCAAACTTTCAGCAAAAGCATAATTAGATTGCAGATTGCGAACTTCTCTACTAATATCATCAAGTTATTTCATTATAGCCTCTAACACAACGGAGTGTTCCTTAAGTTCTTTAGTAAAATAGTTATTATGCTCAAACTGTGCAGTCATATATTCCTTAGTGATTTTCTCCATTTCAAGAAAAATATTTGGGTAAGGATCATCATAATACTTTCTTTGAGGCATCATGACTACGCAAACAAGATTGCACACAAAAACAGATCTGACGAAAAAACGGCGAACAAAAAAGAGAGCGAATAAAAGGACAAATTTTTCTGAAGTGGGGGAGAGGAAAACAAGAGGCAAATGGCAAATAATGTAAATTGCGAGGAGATGAGATTTTCGATTAGGAACCTGGTTTATGTTGACGATCCTCCATGGCAACGGCGCCAGAAATTGGCACGTTGGCGGGATACTATCTTGACTTGATCTTCCCCGGCAGCATGTCACATCCCTAAACCTTAAGCTAGATAGCATTGTGCTCATGTCTTCTTTGCATTTGCATCCAAGAAGTTCCAACAAAAACAATAAAGTGGCAAAGGAAAAACTCTAAACCCTAGCCACCATTTCAATTAAAGGAAAATTCAACTAGTTCAAAATCAATGAACCCAAAATGGCCTCAAGAAATGTTCAAACTTTCTGATAAATCATGAAAGTAAATGAGCATTAGAGAAAACTATTTTCTTGACACTTTAAGCATTTTAAATAAATGCAAAAGCCACTGGTTTCAAATTTCAAAATTTGAAATCAGAAACTATAATTTTCCAAAAATGTTGAAAGTCTTGGAAATGAGTGGGGATATTATAACAAATATTTCAGGAGGTCAAAATTAGTTTTTACTTTTTGTTTTGCAGCTGAAATAATTAGCAAAGCAATAAATAGCAAAACAGAAAAACAAAAGCAGAAGAAAAAGGAAAAGACTTACCTGACGCCCAAGCCAGGACCAGCCCATCTCGCCGCTCGTCCCCTTCCCCGCGCCAGTAGGCAGCAGGAGGTGGCCGCTGCCTCCTCCGGCGCGGCCACGCACCTGCGTGCCTGCCTGGCCACCGGTTCGCGCTGGCGACGACGGGGATAAGCTCCCCAGAGCCTCCCCTATCCATTCCCCGCCTCGGTTCTTCCCCTCCGCCCGGATCTCCTCCCCCTCCCTGCTGCCGCCATTAGAGCCGAGCTCGAGCTCGAGCTGGCCCTGCCCCTGGCCATAGGATCTCCTCCGCGAGCACGCCATTAGCTCCGCCTCGTCACCCTGGTCGTCTCTGTAGAAGCCGAAGTCCCCTCGAGCCCTGCAACGCCCGCAACGCCGTCGTCTTCTTCCTCTGGCCGCCGGACCTCTCCCGTCGATTCGTCGCCCCCAGGCCTTCCCCGAGCCGTCTGAGCTCTGCTCTGCACTCCCTATGAGCATGCGGTGGTTTTCCCTAAGCTTTCCCCGTCGATCCCCTCCTCTAGCCCTAGTTTCACCGGAGCCCGACGAGCACCGCCGCTGCCGCTCGTCGCCGGTAGCCCTCCGATGTCCAGCTCGTCCTCCCGTGAGCACCAGAAGCTCCAGGACGACACGTAGATGCTGTAGCAGCTAAGATCTAAGCGTGGATCCCTCTGATTCAAAGCCCCCGACGACGCCCGAGCTTCGGCCGCCGCTCCGGCTCGTCGCCGACGCCTCTTCCGGCGACCCTAGCCTCCCCAGTTGGTCCTGCTAGATCGGCCACTTCGCGAGCTTGCTTTAGCTGCCAACCGCGTGCGTTTTCGTGCGGTGCAGCGCCGTCTAGGTCGCCTCCGGCGAGCCCTCCGCCGCGGGTTTGGTCGCCGGCGACTACCCTCCGGTGGCCGTCGACGTGGCCGGCCATTAGGGCCTAATCGCCCTCCTCTGAGTCACTTACAGAGGGCCCCACGCCTGGTCAAACCCCAATTAGGGGCTGGTCAGCGCGGGATTAGTCCCAGAGAGGCTGACCAGTGGGGCCCCCCTGTCAGGTTTGACCTGCACAGGTCGGCTGACCTGCTGACGTGAGCCTGATGCAATATATGGAATTTCAAGTATAAAAATAATTCAGGAAATTGCTAAAAATTGCAAAAATCATAGAAATTAATCTGTAACTCCAATGAAAATAATTTATATATCAAAAAGTATCAGAAAAATTCAAGGATTCTGATTATGCTATTTACAGCTATGTTTGAAAAGGTTACAGAACCCTAAATTGTGAAATAAGGAATAATTCAATTCTTTAATCACTTTATAAATGGAATTTGCAAAGATATCCAAATTTCATTATAAATGCAATGATCACACACTGCCCTAGATATAAACCAGTACCATAACATGACATTTCATGCATGTTAACATTAGGTTGATCTGAGCATCAGGTCGAATCAATTAAACCGGTATCCGAAAATACCCGTTTGAATTGCTATTCGAATGTGATTCAAATCAACTCTAAACCTAAAACATCTTGATTATAATAACTTATCACCTTGCATTCTCATGCCATGCTCATGCATCATTTTGATTGCATATGATTGTTATTGAATGTTGCCGTTCATTTCGGTAGGCTCCGCACCCCCGGATTCCACTGAATATCCGTCCGACGGATATCGTTCCTCCTCTGAGCAACAAGGCAAGCACCCCTTTTGATGATCCCGATAACACCTATGTTCTTGCTCCTGCACCTATTTAATGCATTAGGATCAAATGCTTCAACTGCTTTTGCCACAATAGTTGGACCCACTTCCTTTGCATGACTTAACCTTGTCACAGTAAATAGCCGAACCTTGCAACCTAGCATACCTGGTAGTTGCTTGAGCTATGATGTGCCTTATCCTACTATCCATGCTATGCTTAGAGTTGTGTATGGTCTGTCATCTGGGAGATGAACAGAAATGTGGAATGTGTTCGGTAAGCAAAGGTCGTGTGTTGAACTTGATTTGGTAAAGGTACCGGTGAAAGGCTGTGTAGGAGTACATGGCGGGTTGTTTCATTGGAACCGTCCTTAGGAACTGAGTTCCGTGTATGTAATCCAAGACTAGATACTACCACATGCTAGGCCCTGAAATATGACCCCGCTCGGCCTATTAATCGCGTAGTACTCGGTCCAGGAGTTGCAAGTAGTTTCTGGTGTTTATAGTAATGCTGGAGGCCGTGCATGGTGCTGACCTGAGAGGTGGACCGTGATGCGGTAGGCAGTGGCACGGTGTACCAAGTGGCACCCGGATGGTGGGCTTGGGAACCCTGCACACATCGTTTGAGGCCGTGGCGGGAACCTCGGCCGGACTTCCGTACGGGTTACTCTCAGATAGGCGATAAACCTGGACTAGGTACTAGTGTGGTTAACGGTCTTGGCCGACTCCCTCGCTGGGCTTCTGCTTGAAGGTTGCCGAGGTGCATGGCGTGCACATGGCGATAAGTGGCGGGATCGTGTGTGACGAAGTACACCCCTGCAGGGTTATGATCTTTTCGAATAGCCGCGTCCGCGGATATGGACTACTTGGAGACATATGTTGTTCATAGATGACTTCAATGGCTACTCATAAAATTGTCAAGATAAGCGTGAGTGTCGTGGACGGCATTTCCGTATGGAGACGGAATGATTCCACGATAGTGTATTGTTGTGGTGTTAGTGGACTCGTGTGCGAGAAATCAAGTTGTCAAAACTAATTTCAAAAGCAAGTTGTCTAGCCACGAGTCAAATGCTGGCTTTCTGCATGAAACCCCACAATACCTTCTTGATACCTTGCATGAGTAGTTAGTCATCCTGAAGTCTTGCTGAGTACCTTCGTACTCATGTTTGCTTAATAAATGTTGCACAGGTTGCGAATGACCCTAATGGAGGGTTCTTCGTAGACATCGACGACGACGAGTAGCTGGTGTCCCAGCTACGATCTGGCCCTACGTCGGCTCTGTAGTATAGTCAGGCCGTGTGCCTTCTAGTTGCTTTGTCTGTACCCAGACAGTTTATAATTCTTTCGCTGGCTTGTATTGTATGACTGCTATTATGGGTCGCGAGACCCTTGACGTGTAATATTATGTGTGTGGCTCTTCCGAGCCTCCTAAATAAAGTTTGTATGTTTATGGTTATGTTGTGATGCCATCGATGTATCTATACATATCGGTATGCCATGCGTACGTGTGTCTTACTTGATATGTATGGGGTTCGAATACCTAGTCGTCAACTTTAGTAGCACTCCCTACAAGGAAATGCCCCGTTGTGATCCAGCGAGCCTTGGTAGTTCGCTATTGCTCCGGACACATTGGTTGACCGGCATGTGTTCTTCTTAGCTGCTGTGTGTGTCCCCTTTGGGGAAATGTCACGCGACGTAATGGAGTCCTTGTAACTTGCTACGACTCGTCTACGTTCGTTGATGACCGATACCTGCTTTGTTGGGTCATGTATGCCTGTCCTTGTGCGGAACTGCCACTTTGGCTTATGACTAGACATGTCGATCCGGGTTCTTTGACATTGGAATGCTAGCGACACTATCGCATACGTGAGTCAAAAGACGCAAACGGTCCCGGCTAAGGTAAGGCTGTAGCCGTGGAGTTAACCGTGCGTGAGACCAGAAAGGGATGCGATGTGTTACAGGCTGGATTCCTATGGCTTAGGATCGGGGTCCCGACAGCGTTGGTATCAGAGCCTGACTGACTGTAGGATTACTAAGCCAAACTGGTCGAAGTTGAGTCTAGAATTGCTTTAGTTATATATATAAGGGAATTGTTTGTGGAAGGGAACGTAACACTCTTGTTATCTTCTCAAGGTATTCTATTCTGGTCATCCTCGTCTTTTCTGCAGGAATTAAGGACTAGGTTACTCATCTTCTCCTAGGCTCGGATTTTTGATCGGTAGATTATAGGACTACAGGTCGAGAGATATTGGGTTTCTTTTATTCCTAGGAAGCAGGAAGTAAGTTTGATGATCAGAGAGTTGAACTTGATAGTTGAGTGGTGACGCTATTTCATTTTTGGGTTGTCTCAAAATTTTTTTTGAGCATTTACAGCCGTTATGCTTCCCAATTTTGCATTCAGAGCTCTAATGCTTTTTGCATTACTCTCTATTTACAGATGCGTGGCCGTCCTTCTCGTCAGGTGGTACGTCTGACCAGGTGCATTGATGTACCGGGTCATACGGCCATGCTAGTCAGGATGATGTCGGTGTGCGGTTACCGCTGGTACCCCGAGTACACAGTGGAGGAACAGTACCGAGACTTCAACCAGAGCCAGTACATCTGCACTGTTAGGGTATTTCCAGACTACCCTGGAGCGGAGAAGCCAATCCATTGGTCCTATGGGTTGGGAGTCACTGTTGACATGGCAGTACAAGATGCTGCCTATTCAATGCTGACTATTATGAGAGCGAGACATGCACTGCTGCAGAATTCAGAGTTCTGCTATGTTCCGGCCTCTCAGTCTGGTGAAGAGGGATACCACAGTGGAGTCTATTTTGATTCATCTATGGAGGATCCACTTCTCCAGACCACTGTTGAGATGCTAGAGAACAGAGACAGGGATGCTCGTGCTCTCCGCATGGAGCTTTACGCTACCCGTGCCCGCCTGTGGACAGCTTTGACGCAGCTGGCACCGGTAGTCCAGACAGGGTTTGGAGAGATGGAGATGCTGAACCCTGTTAGGACCCATCTTTCGGCCTACGTTGACTGGCCAGCTAGAGGAGGAGTCACACCTCTTCGGGGACCCCTCTTACCACCAGTCAGGGGACCAAGGCCACATCCGTGTCCTTATGGATCCCAGGGATCTCAGGCTAGAGTGTTTCCTGATCCGCAGGTTGAGCTTCCAGGTCATGGAGGTAATCTCTATGAGATGTTCTATGCGGATGCCTGAGCTGTGAGCGGAAGGATAGTATGGTAGTAGCCGTACGTCCACAGTCCTGTGTGACTTGTGGATTATGGTAGTAATGTGAAACGAATTCAGGAGGCCTAGATAAATAATGTATAGGAAGCTTGTAAGCCTCTGATGAGTAGTTCCACCATTTCAGTAGTTTGCTCTTCGAGTAAGTTTGTACTGAACTATGTAAGGGTGTGTATGAACCATGGTGTATATATAGCAGTTGCTTGTTACCATGTTGTTCGGATATTCATTTCCGCATTCCGTGTGTTCAGTACATTCTTAATCCATAGCTAGTAATGATATGATATTGGTCTAAGCTATGATTTTGTTTGTCAGGATGGTGTTCACCAGGTTGAACCGTGCCCCAGCTCATAAGCAAGGTGGGGGTAGTCAAGCGTCGCAGGAAGACCTGCCTCACCCACCTTCTCTGGTAGAAGTGATGCTTGAGGCAGAAAGAAACAAAAGGGAGACCAACCGACTGCTAGAGCGTATTGAGCAGAATACGGCTCGACAACCTAGGATTGCTGCAGTATCCCTCAATGACTTTGTGAAGCTGAATCCTCCAAAGTTTCATCATTCCGTCGATCCCCTCGACGCTGATTACTGGCTATGCAGCATCTCACGCAAGATTCGCTCGGCAAATGTATCTGAAGCCGACAAGGTGACCTTCGCGACGTATTTCCTGGAGGGACCCGCCAATCTGTGGTGGGAGAATTTTGAAGCTATGCGTCCCGCTGAACCAGTGGCCACATGGGCAGACTTCAGTGCAGCTTTTCGTCTGCACCACATCCCAGAGGGTCTGATGGACAGAAAGAGAGAGGAGTTCTGTGCCTTCACTCAGGGCAAGTTTTCTGTGGATGCCTATAGCCGCGAGTTCGGTAACCTCGCCCGCTATGCAACAGAGGAGGTGTCTACTGACGCCAAGAAGCAAGCAAGATTCCGTAAGGGTCTGAGCCCTGAGCTCCGTCGAGATCTGTGCCTCCATGAGTGTGCAAGCTTTCAAGCCCTGGTCAACAAAGCGATCAGTGCGGAGACTGGTCATACTGACTTTGAAGCCACAAGAAAGCACTCCCGTGACTTTGGCTCGTCTTCTGGTTCCGCGTTTCCAAAACGCAGGCTGTGGGTTCCAAACAGTTCTCTGCCACCAAGATACACTCCGAGGCCATCCTATGTGGCGCCTCAGACGAATCAGGCCAACCCTCCAGCAAAAGCTTATGGTGGTCCAGCTGGCAATGCTGCACCACGTGCCAACCAGGTGATATGGTACAAGTGTGGAGAACCAGGGCATTATTCCCGTGAGTGTCCTCAGAATGTGGGTGCCAAGCAACCCGGAAAGTCCGTCGGGCAAGCCAAGTCGGGCAAAGCGTTTTATGTGAAGCCAACTCCTGCACGTGGCCGTGTGAACTATGTGTGAGCAGAAGAAGCTGCAGAGGATCCCGACGTCATGCTGGGTACGCTTCTTGTTAATCATCACCCAGCGTCCGTTCTCTTTGACACTGGGTCTTCTCATTCCTTCGTTTCAGAGAGTCATGCACAGTTGCATAACATGTCATTTTGTGATATTCCAATCCCATTGGTTGTCCAAACCCCTGGTAGTAAATGGCAAACCTATAGGATAACCTATGACAATGAAATTCTAGTAGACAGGCTAGTTTTTCTAGCCTCATTGATAGCATTGAAATCTTCGGATATTAATATCATCTTGGGCATGGACTGGATGTCAGCTCACTATGCCAAGATTGATACTCGCTCTAGAAATGTCCAGCTTACCCATCCCTCGGGTGAGATAGTAAATGTCTCTACTCGAGTTGCCAAATGCCAGCTCTATTCCCTAAATGCTAACCCTCTTCCGGAACTTGAAGACATTCCGGTAGTCCGTGACTTCCCGGATGTTTTTCCCGAGGAACTGCCAGGAATTCCACCTCACAGAGATGTAGAGTTTGTGATAGATCTTGTTCCGGGAACCGTCCCAATAGCTAGAAGACCTTATAAGATGGCACCCCTGGAGCTAGCCGAACTTAAGAAGCAATTAGATGAGGCCTTGAGCAAAGGTTTCATTCGTCCTAGCTCTTCTCCTTGGGCTTGTCCCGTCCTCTTCTTCAAGAAGAAAGACGGAACGGATTGGATGGTTGTAGATTACCGACGAGTTAACCTGGTCACCATAAAGAACAAGTATCCGCTCCCCAGGATCAACGACTTGTACGATCAGCTCGCTGGATCCCCAGTCTTCTCCAAAATGGATTTGAGGTTGGGATACCATCAAATCAATATTAAGAACGGGGACATTCCAAAAACGGCTTTTGTTACTCGTTACGGCCAATATGAGTACACCGTCATGTCCTTCGGTTTAACCAATGCCCCAGCCACCTTCTCTCGGCTGATGAATTCAATCTTCATGGAGTATTTGGATAAATTCGTCGTAGTATACCTCGATGATATTCTCATCTACTCCAAGAATGAACAAGAACATGCCGAGCATCTAAGGCTGGAATTGATGAAACTTCGAGAGCATCGCCTTTATGCCAAATTCTCAAAATTGAATTCTGGTTACCAGAAGTGACCTATCTAGGCCACGTTATCTCCGGTAAGGGTATTGCTGTCAATCCCGAGAGAGTTCAAGCTGTCCTTGATTGGACTCAACCTGAATCGGTTAAGCAAGTTAGGAGTTTTCTTGGTCTAGCGAGCTATTGTCGCCGCTTCGTCGAGAATTTCTCCAAGGTTGCAAAGCCTCTGACTGAACTCCTCAAGAAGGATAAAAAGTTCGAGTGGACACCACAGTGTGAGCATAGTTTTCAGGAACTGAAAAGACGCCTGACTTCCGCACCTGTGTTGCTACGACCAGATTTTTCGAAGGACTTTGTTATCTATAGCGACGCCTCGCGACAGGGATTAGGTTGCATTCGCATGCAAGATCGTCATGTGATCGCATACGCATCTCGACAGTTGCGTCCACATGAGGATAATTATCCCACACATGACCTTGAGCTTGCAGCTGTGGTCCATGCACTAAAAACCTGGCGACATTACCTTCTGGGTAATCGTGGCGAAATATTCACTCATCACCAAAGTCTGAAATATATCTTCACCCAGCCGGATTTGAATCTCAGGCAAAGACGGTGGGTTGAGTTGATCTCGGATTACGACTTAGGGATAACTTACACCCCGGGGAAGGCCAATGTTATGGCCGATGCACTAAGTCGTAAATCTTATTGTAACAATTTGATGGTACAACAAGGTCAACCACTTCTCCATGAGGACTTTCGGAAGTTGAATCTTCATATCGTTCCTCAAGGATTACTTTCTACCCTGGTGGCGAAGCCTACTCTTAAGGATCAAATTATAGCTGGCCAAAAGCGTGACAAGGGTATATCACGGATCAAGGAGAATATTTTTAGCGGAAACGCTATAGAATTTTCCATGAATGATCAAGGTGTGGTGTTCTTCCAGAATCGTTTAGTGGTTCCTAAGAACCCACATCTAAGGCAGTTAATCCTTAAGGAGGCTCATGATTCTCCTCTCACCATTCATCCCGGTAGTACTAAGATGTATCAGGACCTACGCCAGAGGTTCTGGTGAACTAGGACGAAGAGAGAAATTGCTGAGTTCGTTGCTAACTGCGACGTTTGTCGTCGAGTTAAGGCAGAACATCAAAGGCCTGCTGGCACCCTTCAACCTTTAGCTATTCCTGAATGGAAATGGGATAAAGTTAGCATGGATTTCATTACCGGATTTCCCAAGACTAAGAAAGGAAACAATGCTATCTTTGTGGTCATTGACCGTCTTTCCAAAGTGGCTCATTTTCTTCCTGTTCGTGAGAGTATAACAGCTAGCCAGCTAGCGGAGTTATATATCTCTCGAATAGTGTCTCTTCATGGTGTTCCCCTGGAAATTAACTCGGACCGTGGAAGTATCTTTACTTCTCTCTTCTGGGAAAGTTTTCAGAATGCCATGGGGACTCACTTATCTTTTAGCACTGCTTTCCATCCCCAGTCAAGTGGTCAAGTAGAAAGAGTGAATCAAATCCTAGAAGATATTCTCCGAGCTTGTGTTATTTCGTTCGGTATGAATTGGGAGAAGTGCCTTCCATTCGCCAAATTCGCTTATAACAATAGTTATCAATAAGGCTTGGGCAAAGCCCCTTTTGAAGTTCTCTATGGACGAAGATGTCGAACACCTCTTAATTGGTCAGAAACCGGAGAGAGGCAACTCTTTGGCCCGGACATGATCCAGGATGCAGAAGAGCAGGTTCGCATTATTCGTGAAAAGTTGAAAACAGCCCAGTCTCGTAAAAAGAGCCAATATGATCGTCATCATAAGGCTGTGACCTTTGAAGTTGACGAGAAGGCTTATCTTCGGGTTACACCTTTGAAGGGTACCCATCGTTTCGGTATCAAGGGCAAGTACTCGTTACATTGTACCTTTTCGCATTCTTGCCAAACGAGGAGAAGTTGCCTACCAGTTGGAACTTCCTCCGCATCTTTCCAAAGTTCATGATGTTTTCCACGTCTCGCAACTCAGGCGTTGGTTTTCGGATCCTATCCGTGAAGTGGACCACGAAACGCTTGATCTCCAAGATAACCTTTCTTACCGAGAATACCCCGTGCGTATTCTTGATCAAGGTGAGCGTACCACTCGACGTCGAAATCTCAAGTTTCTTAAAGTTCAATGGTCAAATCATTCTGAAAAGGAGGCAACTTGGGAAACAGAGGATCGTCTCCGACTTGAATATCCTGCGTTATTCCCGACGACTTCTAAATCTTGGGACGAGATTCTTTTGAGTGGGGGTGAGTTGTCACATCCCTAAACCTTAAGCTAGATAGCATTGTGCTCATGTCTTCTTTGCATTTGCATCCAAGAAGTTCCAACAAAAACAACAAAGTGGCAAAGGAAAAACTCTAAACCCTAGCCACCATTTCAATTAAAGGAAAATTCAACTAGTTCAAAATCAATGAACCCAAAATGGCCTAAAGAAATGTTCAAACTTTCTGATAAATCATGAAAGTAAATGAGCATTAGAGAAAACTATTTTCTTGACACTTTAAGCATTTTAAATAAATGCGAAAGCCACTTGTTTCAAATTTAAAAATTTGAAATCAGAAACTATAATTTTCCAAAAATGTTGAAAGTCTTGGAAATGAGTGGGGATATTATAACAAATATTTCGCGAGGTCAAAATTAGTTTTTACTTTTCGTTTTGGAGCTGAAATAATTAGCAAAGCAATAGATAGCAAAAAAGAAAAACAAAAGCAGAAGAAAAAGGAAAAGACTTACCTGACGCCCAAGCCAGGCCCAGCCCATCTCGCCACTCGTCCCCTTCCCCGCGCCAGTAGGCAGTAGGAGGTGGCCGCTGCCTCCTCCGGCGCGGCCACGCACCTGCGTGCCTGCCTGGCCGCTGGTTCGCGCTGGCGACGACGGGGATAAGCTCCCCAGAGCCTCCCCTATCCATTCCCCGCCTCGGTTCTTCCCCTCCGCCCGGATCTCCTCCCCCTCCCTGCTGCCGCCATTAGAGCCGAGCTCGAGCTCGAGCTGGCCGTGCCCCTGGCCATAGGATCTCCCCCGCGAGCACGCCATTAGCTCCGCCTTGTCGCCTTGGTCGTCTCTGCAGAAGCCGAAGTCCCCTCGAGCCCTGCAACGCCCGCAACGCCGTCGTCTTCTTCCTCCGGCCGTCGGACCTCTCCCGTCGATTCGTCGCCCCCAGGCCTTCCCCGAGCCATCTGAGCTCTGCTCTGCACTCCCTGTGAGCATGCGGTGGTTTTCCCTAAGCTTTCCCCGTCGATCCCCTCCTCTAGCCCTAGTTTCACCGGAGCCCGACGAGCACCGCCGCTGCCGCTCGTCGCCGGTAGCCCTTCGATGTCCACCTCGTCCTCCCGTGAGCACCAGAAGCTCCAGGACGACGCGTAGATGCCGTAGCAGCTAAGATCTAAGCATTGATCCCTCTGATTCAAAGCCCCCGACGACGCCCGAGCTTCGGCCGCCGCTCCGGCTCGTCGCCGACGCCTCCTCCGGCGACCCTAGCCTCCCCAGTTGGTCCTGCCAGATCGGCCACTTCGCGAGCTTGCTTTAGCTGCCAACCGCGTACGTTTTTGTGCGGTGCAGCGCCGTCTAGGTCGCCTCCGGCGAGCCCTCCGCCGCCGGTTTGGTCGCCGGCGACCACCCTCAGGTGGCCGTCGACGTGGCCGGCCATTAGGGCCTAATCGCCCTCCTCTGAGTCGCTGACAGAGGGCCCCACGCCTGGTCAAACCCCAATTAGGGGCTGGTTAGCGCGGGATTAGTCCCAGAGAGGCTGACCAGTGGGGCCCCCCTGTCAGGTTTGACCTGCACAGGTCGGCTGACCTGCTGACGTGAGCCTGATGCAATAAATGGAATTTCCAGTATAAAAATAATTCAGGAAATTGCTAAAAATTGCAAAAATCATAGAAATTAATCTGTAACTCCAATGAAAATAATTTATATATGAAAAAGTATCAGAAAAATTCAAGGATTCTGATTATGCTATTTTCAGCTATGTTTGAAAAGGTTACAGAACCCTAAATTGTGAAATAAGGAATAATTCAATTCTTTAATCACTTTATAAATGGAATTTGCAAAGATATCCAAATTTCATTATAAATGCAATGATCACACACTGCCCTAGATATAAACCAGTACCATAACATGACATTTCATGCATGTTAACATTAGGTTGATCTGAGCATCAGGTCGAATCAATTAAACTGGTATCCGAAAATACCCGTTTGAATTGCTATTCGAATGTGATTCAGATCAACTCTAAACCTAAAACATCTTGATTATAATAACTTATCACCTTGCATTCTCATGCCATGCTCATGCATCATTTTTATTGCATATGATTGTTATTGAATGTTGCCGTTCATTTCGGTAGGCTCCGCACCCCCGGATTCCACCGAATATCCGTCCGACGGATATCGTTCCTCCTCTGAGCAACAAGGCAAGCACCCCTTTTGATCATCCCGATAACACCTATGTTCTTGCTCCTGCACCTATTTAATGCATTAGGATCAAATGCTTCAACTTCTTTTGCCACGATAGTTGGACCCACTACCTTTGCATGACTTAACCTTGTCACAGTAAATAGCCGAACCTTGCAACCTAGCATACCTGGTAATTGCTTGAGCTATGATGTGCCTTATCCTGCTATGCATGCTATGCTTAAAGTTGTGTATGGTCTGTCATCTGGGCGATGAACAGAAATGTGGAATGTGTTCGGTAAGCAAAGGTCGTGTGTTGAACTTGATTTGGTAAAGGTACCGGTGAAAGGCTGTGTAGGAGTACATGGCGGGTTTTTTCATTGGAACCGTCCTTAGGAACTGAGTTCCGTGTATGTAATCCAAGACTAGATACTACCACATGCTGGGCCCTGAAATATGACCCCGCTCGGCCTATTAATCGCGTAGTACTCGGTCCAGGAGTTGCAAATAGTTTCTGGTGTTTATAGTAATGCTGGAGGCCGTGCATGGTGTTGACCTGAGAGGTGGACCGTGATGCGGTAGGCAGTGGCACGGTGTACCAAGTGGCACCCGGATGGTGGGCTTGGGAACCCTGCGCACATCGTTTGAGGCCGTGGCGGGAACCTCGGCCGGACTTCCGTACGGGTTACTCTCAGATAGGCGATAAACCTGGACTAGGTACTAGTGTGGTTAACGGTCGTGGCCGACTCCCTCGCTGGGCTTCCGCTTGAAGGTTGCCGAGGTGCATGACGTGCACATGGCGATAAGTGGCGGGAGCGTGTGTGATGAAGTACACCCCTGCAGGGTTATGATCTATTCGAATAGCCGCGTCCGCGGATATGGACTACTTGGAGACATATGTTGTTCATAGATAACTTCAATGGCTACTCATAAAATTGTCAAGATAAGCGTGAGTGTCGTGGACGGCATTTCCGTATGGAGACGGAATGATTCCACGATAGTGTATTGTTGTGGTGTTAGTGGACTCGTGTGCGAGAAATCAAGTTGTCAAAACTAATTTCAAAAGCAAGTTGTCTAGCCACGAGTCAAATGCTGGCTTTCTGCATGAAACCCCACAATACCTTCTTGATACCTTGCATGAGTAGTTAGTCATCCTGAAGTCTTGCTGAGTACCTTCGTACTCATGTTTGCTTAATAAATGTTGCACAGGTTGCTAATGACCCTAATGGAGGGTTCTTCGTAGACATCGACGACGACGAGTAGCTGGTGTCCCAGCTACGATCTGGCCCTACGTCGGCTCTGTAGTATAGTCAGGCCATGTGCCTTCTAGTTGCTCTGTCTGTACCCAGACAGTTTATAATTCTTTCGCTGGCTTGTATTGTATGACTGCTATTATGGGTCGTGAGACCCTTGATGTGTAATATTATGTGTGTGGCTCTTCCGAGCCTCCTAAATAAAGTTTGTATGTTTATGGTTATGTTGTGATGCCATCGATGTATCTATACATATCGGTATGCCATGCGTACGTGTGTCTTACTTGATATGTATGGGGTTCGAATACCTAGTCGTGAACTTTAGTAGCACTCCCTACAAGGAAATGCCCCGTTGTGATCCAGCGAGCCTTGGTAGTTCGCTACTGCTCCGGACACATTGGTTGACCGGCATGTGTCCTTCTTAGCTGTTGTGTCTGTCCCCTTTGGGGAAATGTCACGCGACGTAATGGAGTCCTTGTAACTTGCTACGACTCGTCTACGTTCGTTGATGACCGACACCTGCTTTGTTGGGTCATGTATGCCTGTCCTTGTGCGGAACTGCCACTTTGGCTTATGACTAGACATGTCGATCCGGGTTCTTTGACATTGGAATGCTAGCGACACTATCGCATACGTGAGTCAAAAGACGCAAACGGTCCCGGCTAAGGTAAGGCTGCAGCCATGGAGTTAACCGTGCGTGAGACCACAAAGGGATGCGATGTGTTACAGGCTGGATTCCTATGGCTTAGGATCGGGGTCCCGACACAGCAGCACTAGAAATTCCTTTTGATGCTTGCTAGAACTACGTCGGCATTTCCCCAAAGAGGAAGGGATGATGAAGTATAGCGATGGTAGGTATTTCCCTCAGTGATGAGACCAAGGTTATCGAACCAGCAGGAGAACCTCATTACACCACGTAAACAACACCTGCACACAAATAACAAATACTTGCAACCCATCGTGTTAAACGGGTTGTCAATCCCTTTTGGGTACGACGCCTCAAGATAGGCAAATAACGTGAGGTAAAAGTGCTAGCTAGGATAAATAGATCGCGGAACAAACAAATTGCAGCAAGTTATTTTTGTATTCTTAGTTTAATAGATCTAAAAATAAAAGCAAAAGAAAATAGATTGTAAAGGCAAATATGATGAAAAGAGACCGGGGGACGTAGGTTTCACTTGTGGCTTCTCTCGAGAAATATAGTAAACGGTGGGAAAACAATTAATGTTGGGAAATTGATAGAACTTCAAATAATCATGATGATATCTAGGCAATGATCACTATATATGCATCACGTCCATGATTAGTAGACCCACTGCTACCTCCATCTACTACTATTACTCCACATATCGACCGCTATCCAGCATGCATGTAGAGTATTAAGTTCATGGCAAAATGGAGTAATGCAATAAGAACGATGACATGATGTAGACAAGATCTATTTATGTAGATATAGACCACATCTTGTTATCCTTAATAGCAACGATACATATGTGTCGTTTCCCTTTCTGTCACTGGGATCAAGCACCGTAAGATCAAACCCATCACAAAGTACCTGTTCCCATTACAAGATAAATAGATCAAGTTGTCCAAACGAAAGTAAAATATCGGAGAAGAAATACGGGGCTATAATCAATCACGCATATAAGAGATAAAAGAAGACTCAAATAACTTTCATAGATAAAAACATAGATCTGATCATAAACTCAAAGTTCACCGGATCCCAACAAAGACACTGCAAAAAGACTTACATCATATGGATCTCCAAGAGACCATTATATTGATAATCAATAGAGAGAGAGAGGAAGCCATCTAGCCACTAACTACGGACCCATAGGTCTACAAAGAACTACTCACGTATCATCAGAGAGGCACCAATGGACATGATGAACCCCTCCATGATGGTGTCTAGATTGGATCTGGTGTTTCTGGACTTTGCGGCGGATGGAATTGATTTTCATCCCCCTTAGGGTTTATGGAATATTGGGATATTTATAGAGAAAATAGGTGGTGCGGGAGGCCAACGAGGAGGGCACAACCCACTGTGGCGCGCCTGGACCCCCAGGTGCGCCCTGGTGGGTTGTGATCCCATCGGAGCTCCCCTAAGGTGCGTGCGTAGCCCACTGGATGTCTTCTGGCCAAAGAAAGTACAACAAAAGTTTCGCTTCATTTGGACTCTATTTGGTATTGATTTCCTACAATGTAGAAAACATGTAGAAAACAGCAACTGGCACTTGGCACTATGTCAATAGGTTAGTACCAAAAAATGATATAAAATGACTATAAAATGATTGTAAAACATCCAAGAATGAGAATATAACAGCATGGAACTATCAAAAATTATAGATACGTTAGAGACGTATCAGTCGCCATGTCTTCAAGTCATGCACTATGGCTGCCAATTCAATGTCATGAGTGCTGTAGTTTTCCTCATGCGGGCATAGTTGTCGTGAGAGATAAGCCACGACCGTGCCGTCTTGCATTAGGACGCCTTCGGTCCCAACTACTGAGGCATCATAGTATATCAGAAACTCCTTGTTCATATCTGGAGTGGCCATTACCGGGGCGGTGGTGAGTCTCTTCTTCAGTTCCTGGAAGCTTTCTTCGCACTCCAGCGTCCACTCGAACTTTTTTCCCTTTTTCAAGAGCTGACTCATTGGTCGGGCGATGCGGGAGAACCCTTCCACGAACTTACGGTAGTATCTCGCAAGTTCGAGTGAGCTTCTAACTTCCTTTACATTGATTGGTGACTCCCAGTTAGTTACCGTAGTAACCTTGGTGGGATCGACTACCAATCATTCTGCCGTCATGTTATGACCCAAGAATCCAACTTCATGCAGCCAGAATTCGCATTTGCTAAACTTCGCATAAAGTTGGTGCTCTCGAAGTTTTTCCATCACTAGCCTCAAGTGTTGCTCATGTTCTTCTTCGGATTTGGAGAAGATTAGGATGTCACCGATGAAGACGACAACAAACTTATCCAGGTATGCCATGAAGACTTTGTTCACGAGGTACTTGAAGTATGCTAGGGCATTGGTCAACCCAAACGACATGACCATCCACTCATACAAACCGTACCTGGTCACTAATGTCGTCTTAGTTTTGTCCTCAGGCCGAATCTTTAGTTGGTAATACCCAGATCCCTGATCGATCTTGGAAAATACCTTGGCACCATTTAACTGGTCAAATAGGTCTTCAATCTTGGGGACTGGGTACTTGTTCTTTATCATGACTTCATTGAGGGAATGGTAATGTACGTAGACCCTGATAGTCCCATCCTTCTTGGACACGAATAGAACAGGTGATCCCCAAGGTGATGCACTCGGACAGATGAATCCCTTCCTGAGTTGCTCATCCAACTACTTCTTCAACTCTGCCAGCTCTTCAGATCCCATCCTACAGGGCTTCTTATAGATAGTCCTTGATCCGGGCATGATCTCAATGATGAACTCGATGTCTCGGTTAGGAGGCATCCCAGGCAGGTCATCAGGAAAGACGTCCGGGTATTTGCATACCACTGGTACTCGGTCCAACTCTGTTTTTGAAAGGCAATTAACCTGAGGGACTAGAGCGGAGGAAAGCTTAGGGACATATTTGACTTTGACCCCTTGGTCACTTGTTATGGTAATAGCCCTCTTGGTGCAGTCGAGTATGCTTTGGTGCCTGGCCAACCAGTCCATACCAAGGACCACGTCTAAGCCGTGAGACTTACGGACGATGAGATCTGCTATGAAGCTTATCCCATTAATGCTGATCCCAACTCCTCTACATTCTAGGTTGGTTTTAAGTACTACCCCCGGGGTATGCACTGCTGAAAGGATCGATATGGTTGACTATAGGGGGGTGAATAGGCAACTACCAATTTATAGCTTGTCTTAACAAATTGACGTTAGCAACAAAAGGTTCTCTATATGAATTACTAGGTGAGCAACCTATAGGATACTAACTACAATGATAATAAGTGCAAGCAAATAATTCACCACAACTACAACAAGTACAAAATAAACGTAAGAGATAACCGCAAGTGGAACCGGTGGAGAAGAGGATGTGTTACCGAAATTCCTTCCCTTTGACAGGAAGTACATCTCCGTTGGACCTTGATTCCACTATTGGTGCCCTTGAAGGCGGCGACCTGACCTTTACAATGCGAGGTGCCGTGATTCGAGTATTGGTGCCCTTGAAGGCGGCGAACGGACCTTTACAAACAAGGTTGGACCTGGTCAATGGGAGAGGCCTAAAGAGATGTTGTTAGCTTTGAACCAGAAACTAAATTGGTGATTTTGGCTTACTCACATCAAAATAAAGAGGGGCCACTCACCTGAAGTTGAGGAGTGGTGCTGGCAACCTGTGCTGGGAGTTTGGAGAGAAGGGTGTGGGTGCAGAGAGTGCGAGGTGTTGTTTTACCAATCTGGCTGAAGGTGTTTGATCTGGGTTTGGGGTAGCTAGCCTTTAGGAATGATGCTGAAAATTAACAGGATTGGGTTTAGGCAAAAATAGGATGCTCTACCAAATTTGCGGTCCATTGGACAAGTTTGACAATGTAAACTTGAAAACACCCCCAAATGGACAGTTGTTCCTTATTAAAGGTGTATGCGAGCAAATAAATCCCCACAAATCCAATTCTTGCCAAGGTGTCCTCATTTGGGGTATTGAGCACTCTGCAAAGTTTGAGGCCATTTGGACAAACTTTGCTATGTTGAGTTGCTTCAACTTGATTCTGGACAAGAAGGGTTTTATGACTATTTGGTGAACCAAATCACCTTGGAATGAGGTGAAATTTGGCATGACCACCAATTATAGCTTGGGAACCATGCTGGAATTTTCTGGAAATTTATTGAGAATATTTCCTTTGGAAATATTTCAAAAGGTCAAAAGAACCAGAATAGGTTTTCAAAGGTTTTCTCAAATATTTTTAACATAAATAGGGGTTGAAAATATTATGTATAAAAAATATATGTCATATGAGTATCCCCAAATTTTCCAAGATATTTCTATGGCAGAAAAATAATTTTTCTATCAGAAATGTCATTTATGACCTCACAAAAGGACATGCAAATAAAATAGAAAAATATTTTATAAAATAATCATTTTATGATTTTGGAGAGTTACAATAGTGCTAAAATCTGAATTCAATCTTTGGGTGAAGGCAGCCCCTTGGAATCAGGGACTTCTAGTGCAAACCCCAAAGCAAGGTTTTGAATTAATCAAAGTGAGAAAAAGGTTCTTTTTGATAGTATTATGTTATAAAAATGTTGTTTTTAGATCCACACGCTCAATCATACACACAAACAATGAAAATCATGGCACTCATGGCATTTGCTAAAAAAGTTTTCAATAAACTCCAATTTGAAAAAACTAGAGTTGAAACCAAGTGAAAACAAGGTGTGGCATCGTATCTTCGCTTTGATCCATATGATGTGTCTACATCATGTCATCTTACTCCAAGAATTAGTTGGTTTGTCATGAACTTAATATGTAGATAGGGAAGCATAGAAGAGCTCTTGAAGTGAAGTAATAGTAATAGGTGCAGGCAGGAGCCGATCTATTTGTTTATGGACGTGATGCCTATATTTACATGATCATTTCCGTAAAAAGCACATAACTATCCGCTCTTCTATCAATTGCCCAACGGTAATTTGTTTACCCACAGTGTGCTATTTTTATGAGAGATGCCATTAGGGATAGATATGGTCCCCATGTCTATTCACAACATATTATTAAAACCTCCAATACCTTTCTACCATTTATTTGCTTTTATTTTATTTTGCATTTTACAATTAGCTACACACGTCATTCGCTTGCAAATAATGAGACCAAAGGGATTGACAACCCTCTTGCCCGCGTTGGGTGCAAGGTGCTTGTTCATTTCTGTAAAGCCGCTGAAGACAATTGTGGTTGATATTCCTATTGGTTCGATAACCCTTGATTTCATAACTGAGGGAAATAGTTACCTACTTTGTGTTGCGATAACCCGTTCCTCTTCACAAAAAACCCAACAAGGATCACGAGTACCAAGGTGTTACTTGCCAAATGAAGTCTCGTCATGGTGTGTCCGTAGGATGCTCCACATCATCCCCTCCTCCTTAAGAAAGAGCAGTCCTCGAATCAAAATCCAAATCACCATGGGAAAGAGATGGCATCACCGTGTAGAAGTGTACAATCACCAAGCACTTATCATTGTCAAGCTCGAAATGGGCAGTCTCTAATGTTGCACCATATAGTAATGCGTTCAAAAGGAGCAAACACGACAAACACTTGGAAAAACAAATGTGGTCAGAATGAGTGGAAAACCAAGAATTAAAGCAGTTATTCACCATACAAGTAAAGGCATCATGAATAAAACATGGTTCGACATAGGAATGAGGCAAGTCATGTAAGCACATAAACTGAGCACAAGCATAATCATTATGAGAAAAGCGTGCAACAGTGTGGTAGGGATGCAAATACGTATGACAAGTGAACAAGCATCTAGCTCAAAGTAATAATAAGCATGCACAAAGTGCTCAAAAAATGGTCTATTGTATGCATACGAATCATTCACAACACCAAGGAAAATGAAATGTCTAAACAGATGGGGCAAGACAATCTAAGCATATTGTGCAAATGGTGTAGTGAAGATATTGGGGCATGCAATACAATGGAAAGAGCAATTGTTCAATATGTGTGAGGCAATCAAGGCAAGCTTGTAGAAAGCAATGTGGCCTGGCATATGAAAAGAGATGATATTGTTGCAACCCAACTTATGATAGGAGCAATTAATCCACAAGTTGGATGCAACATACAAGGTATATGTGTCATGAGGCATGACAATGTGGCAATCATGAGCAGAAGAAATAACATTAACATGTGTGCAAATAGGTGGTCCAAGATGACCAATATATGTCATGGTGCAGGCAACACAAGTAGGATGATCCAGCACATCCATGCTCAAGAAGGATGTCACCTCAAAAGCATGTCCTTGTGCGTTATTCACAATGCCAAAACACAAGAAAATGTGACGTAGAAGCATGTCGTTGTAGCGTGGCTCGCTCTCAAGATCTCAAGTTGTCAACTCACGTGAAGCGTAGGTTGGCATGTAGTTTAAGCTTCCTACACTTGCACACAAAAAGGAAATAATGTATGTGCATGGTAGATAAACACATCATCTATCATGATGATTTTCTTCTCTTGCACATAACCATGAGGATCACAAGTGCATCAGTAATATGATGCAGCAACTGCAATATCCATGGCACTAGGCATATGGTGCGAACAAGGAAGGAAAGCACACTTCACATGAGAGATGTCAAAAGCTCCAATAACATGAGAGAAAACTATGGTGGCAATCTCACACTAGTGCAGCCGCGTGCTTTACAAACGGTTTTACCCCCTTTCCGCAATGTAATTCTAAACCATCACATTGCACGTGCGGGAGATTGGGGGGCTATCCCACACAACACAGATACGTCGGTGATGCCTCCGTACGGTCACACACGCCAGGAAAAAATAGAGCATGTGCGATTAGGAGGACGATCACAAAGAAACATACTAAATAAGTCATGCAAGATGTGCTTCGCATCCCACACAGGGAATCCCAAAGACATGCCTCCATTTGTACAACACATCACACACAATTTTATGCATCACATCGTTTGTGATAGGGCTGGCCATCACAGACAGTAGTCACAATTCTGTAGATTGTGTTGTTCAATACATCACTCACGGTTCCTAGAAGTAACTATTTGGCATTGGCCTGTCCATCACACACACTTGTTGTGTGACAACGTTTGTGATAGGGTGTCCTAATACAGAGTTGTCGACCGGAACTTGTGTGTGATTTTTCACTGATCCAACATGCTAACTTTCTAGAAACCTTGTGGGTTTGTTGAGGTCATCGCCCATGGTGTTGTCTTAGAAACCGTCTGTAATAGGAACCACAGTTATCAGCCTAATTGCTCTATTATTTATAAAACATTTAGTAATAAAATTAATATTTCATATCAAGCATAAAATATATTTCATATTCGTATTATGGCAACCATGATTTCATAATTGAATTTCATCAGGTTACAACATTGTATAGGAATATATTACCTAGCTACCCAATTGCACAATAGTACAAAGTTTTAAATCTAACATGTAAAATCTTTGGAAATTAAGTATCATCATAGATGTTAAATGGAGAGATGAGTCTCATCTAGAAAACTATTGAAGTGGAAGGCAAATACTGAGCCTTTAGTGATGTTGAAAGTCCTTGCAACTTTAGGCCAGTGCCCGTGGATGATTGTCTGCCCATGCATCATCCTCTTGAGGAAGACATCAAGATTTTACAGTGGGTGATGTATGAATACCTTCCATGCATCTTGACCATACGTGTGGTTTGAGACATAATCATCGATGAACTGCCTTGGAAAGTACTAAAAACAAACATATTAATAAATATCTTTTCTAGAATTTGAAATGGCGCAAAGGTAAAAGGACAAGGTTAAAGAGATGGTACCATTCTATAGTTGACTGATGTCTTCTTCATTGTGCTTGCAAACATCTTGTTGTTTTTCATAGCTAGTTTTTTTTATCTTAAAAATCATTCTGAGTTTCTTGATTTGACCGATATTCAAGGACACCTGATTTCCCCGCATGCAAAAAGGGTCAAATAGTGGATCTAAACCTCTTACTGTTGGACCTACATGTGCAAGAACAAATTATTAAAAACCTTAACATTAGAATGGTGCCTGCAATTGCACAGTAATGTGGTATTAGCCCAAGGACCATGTATGTGCAAACCTCGATGGTAAACTTTAGTGTCTCACATTATTTCCACCTACAACCTATTAAGACAAGTATTGATTACGTTATAATTGATATTTGGCATACTATGAGTGAAATATGTTAATGGAAAATAAACATATTGCGGATCCAATATATTAATTCGAGCCACATGGAAAAGCTAGTTATCTAAACCAATCATGTTGAGAACTATGAAATAAAGAAACTATATATGTTTCACATGTATTTAGCACATCTAAATTCAATTTATTTCTCACATGCATAACTTTACAAAATTGTACCAACAACAATTGAACATGCAGAATGGAACTAACTAGTTAAATGATTGCCACAACAAATGAATGAAACAATTAACTAAGCACCATATTGCACAATAGAACATATACTAGAAGGTAAGATTGCAAGTAGCATTACATTGGGCATTTCACTGGAATTTTCAAATGAAAGGAAGGAGCAACAGATGCAACAGGTAAGCCAAACATGCTTAACTTGCATAGCTAGCGGAACATAGGTCCTTAGTGATAAAGCTAAGAAAAACAAGCTATTCCCCAATCATCGGAGCTTTTGATGACGATGGGCTCCTTCAACTTGGAAGAGGGCAACGCCTCCACACGATGGGTGCACCCCTTGTAGTGGTGAGTGGGCTGATCTTGCCCCGGTACCAACATGCTAGCTTTGGAGGGGAGGTAAGCATGGGCACTCTAAGAGAACACATTGGAGTCGTCGTCGAATGCATCAAAGGTGGCCTTGAAAAAATAACATGGGCTATCGTTTATAACAGCCAACTGTGTGGTGGCGGCCGTGCGCGAGCCATCAATGGTGGCCTTGATGGTGAGGTGCTTCTCCAAGATCCAGGGGTCAGCATGCATGGCAGCCATCGTTGCCTCATCTGTGCATGCAGCCGTGATTTGCTTCTCCGCTGCCAAATACTTCACGAGATTCTGGCTATAGTGAGTGCACCATGGCTTTTGACGGCGATTATTTGGAGGATGAGGCGGTGATTTGGGTGGAAGGTGTCGTGTCGGCGGTCGGGCCATGTGGGATTGAGGAGGATGGGGTGGGAGACAAGGGCTATTAGGGAGGTGTATATTACCTAACAAGATGGACGAGGTCGAGCAGCAGGAAGGAGCGTTGTTGGCGAGGAGGCGACACTTCAAGCAAGCAGTGAAGGTTTGAACTAGGAAAGGAACAAGGAAAAGGGAGAAATGTGGATTTTGATTGGTACCGGGGCGTCAAGGAGATAGATATTTCCGCAGCAGCGCAACTTTTTTGGTCGGTGAAGCGAAAACAGTCAGGGAAAGTATCATCGGACATAATAGCTTATTCAGAAAAGTGTGCGATACTTAAACATCGCAAATGAAACATGTACTTTACCTCGTGTGTGATGCACTTGATCGTGCAAATTATTCAGAATAGTGTTTGATATCTATATATCACAAACAAATCATGTGCTATATCATGTGTGTGTGCTGACCTTGAACGCGCAAATTTTTGTCTCCAAGCTTCCAACGTAAGATTGGATACTACATTGCACACGGTTCGTGCCAAAAATTTTTGTGTGATGAACATGAATTTCATTTTCAATTGGAAGATATAATGGGGATATGGTGGCAAATTTTGGTCCAAATTTCCACGGTTAGAATGGTGTAGGATCCGAAGTATGTCTAGGGGGGGGGTTGATTAGACTACTTTACAAAATAAAAACTTAGCGTTTTCCCAATTTTAGTTGTGGGAAAGTTTTAGCAATTGTAGCAAGTGAAGCACACCCTACACATGCATGTCCAAGAGTATAGCACCGGAAAGTAAAGACATGCACATGTAAGTAGAAGGTTGGGATAGGAAGATCAAATGCAAAGATGACACGAAGATTTTTGGCATGGTTTTGATAGGTGGTGCTATCATACGTCCATGTTGATGGACGTAAACCCATAGAGAGTATCGGCCACGAGAGTCCATGATGGGCTCAACCCACGAAGGATCCACGAAGAAGAATCCTTGTCTATTCCACCATGTTATACATCCATGAAGGAATAGCCTCATTCGGCATACATCTTCACGAAGTAGTCGATCTCCTCGCCCTTAAAAACTTCTTGGTTCAACTCCACACGAAGTTGGAGGCTCCCAAGCGATACCTAACCAATCTAGCAGACATCACTCTACAAAAGGTAATAGATGTGGTAGTATGATGAACTCCTTGCTCTTGCGCTTGAAAAGATAGTCTCCTCAACACTCAATCACTCTCTCACGTATTTTGCTAGGGTAGAAAATATTGATTGGATGTAAGTCAACTTGGGGAGGCTAGAAATCAAGATTCATATGGTAGTAATGGAATATCTTGATCTCAACACATGAGTAGGTGAGTTTCTCGCAAAACAACGGATGGGGCAAGTGTTGGTTCGTGCTGAGTGCTTCCCCTATGAAGAGAGGTTGGTGGAGGGGCATATTTATGAATCTCCAAGAATCAAATATTACAACATTATTTCCCAAATCAGTGAAATCGAAGTGAAAAATCTCGGTTGCACCGACTAGTCTAAATTGTGGCAACCTTTTGCTTTTCGGTCAGACCATATGGAAATCTCGGAGGGTCCAATTTGGCTGGCCTAGGCAGATAGCAAACTGGTGACACCGATTAGCTAAAATCAGAAATTCTTGTTTTAAACAAATCGACATCAGTATGTTGGCCACTATTTTTGGTTGGATCAAAACTGGACTTGGTAGTACCAAGATTCTAGGATTTTGCTCTCGATATGTCTAGGGTAAACACAGTGGGGCCAAAATGGAAAACTTGGTGGCACCGAATTTGACTTAGTGGTTTGGACAGAATATTTGTGGGAGAATATCATGAGTATTTTTGGTGGGTAACCTCTAAGCACTCGAGAAACTAGATCATCATAGTCACATCATCCCCTTTTAATAGTATTGCCTTTCCTATGGACTCAAATTGGATTTCTTACAAAATATAAAATGTAGACTATTCAAGCTTGTTGCCAATAGATCTCCCTTGCATCTAGGGGTTCTCCTCACAATTCTTAGACAATTCATAATTGAAATTTTCCTGAAATATACTAGATAGAATCATTGGTCCAATGACATATATGTTGTTATTAATTACCTAAACCACCTATGAAGAAGTTGTGTTTTCAATCTCCCCCTTTTTCATAATTGATGACAACATATAGATCAATGCTTCGACATAAGATATAATCAATGAGTATCATTGTCTATTTGATAAGTATGTGATAAGAAATAGCTCCCCTAAATTTATGCTATATTTTAATTTTTGGTTTGAATGCAAATGCACAATCGATTGGGATCATGGGTCACTCTTCCATGGCACATATATCTTGGTTGTGCGCATAAATGGTATGAATGAATTACAATGCGCATAACAACAAAAAATGAGTGAATGATCATCGCGTACATATGTCAAGGATAGGACATAAAAGTATCAACAATCAAAGCATATGATCAAACACATCAATGTTTAACACATCCAAAAGGAAACCAAATATTTGAGAAACCAAAGAGAGCAACACACTCTCTCTCTCGATCGAATCCCTAATAATCTATACACTTCTCCCCCTTGGGAAAAGTTACCAAAAAGTTCAAGGATATAGAGCTACGCGTCTCTCTAGGCTCGGTCTCCCTCGGTAGCTGTTCAATGAGTCGAAAGGAGAGCGTCGACCAAGGCTTCAACAGATTTTCTATGAGGTGGTGGTGTAGACACTCAAGGTGTAGGAGCTGTTGGAGATGATGCTCGGGCTGATGAAGATGGTCTTGACTGTGGAACTGACACTGCAACAGATCTCGCCTCAATCATGAAGTGAGTTGTAACACCCTGTTTTTAATAACTGGTTTTACTTTTCTCAAAAATTAGGACCAATTAAAATTTTTGTGAATGCTTATGATGCTTGATGTGATGTTTGCTTGCTTGCATGTTGCTTGTGTTGGAATCCAATGCTCCCGCTACTCTCCAGACTCAGCTCCGTGACCCAAACCCTTGCCTAATGATCATGCCATGTGTGTCGAACCAGAATCTATTTTTACCAAATATTATTTCCACCAAAAAGCATTTCTTTGAATTAAGCTTTCAAAACCCGTGAGATGGGATTTGTACTACAAGTCCTCAAATTAGGGAATTTATTTTGCACCAATTATTTTATTTAAACCCATTATCAAAATGTATTCCCAAAACAACAATATTATTATTTTAAAAGTTATTTTACTATATTATTTAAATGCCTTCCTGTGAGGTCAAAAATGGTCTCTTATGAAGGAAAGTTATTTTTATTGCTTTCAAAATATTTAAGAAAATTTAGGGAAACTCATTAGACATATATATTACATATATATGAGTTTCAATACATGGTCATGTTCAAAATATTGGGCAAACCCCTTCAAAACCATATTTCAAGCTTTTGGAATATTTCTATAAGAAATATTCTCAATTAATTCCCCTAAAATTCTAGCATGTCACATATGATATATGTGATGATGCTGCCAAGTTTCATCTCAATCCAAGTTGATTTGACTCCCCTAATTATTCTAAAACCCTATCTGTCCAGATCCAAATTTGAGCAACTCTACTTTGCGAAGTGTCTCTAATTGTGCTCAAATTTCGTAGACATGTTCCGATACTCCAATAATGCAGCCACACCAAGTGGTGCATCAAGGGGAATAGAAAACTTATCCCAAGCCCCCCAAAACCCTCTTTGTTGATTTGTGACTTTGGGAGACGTTACATTATAAAGTTTCTCCAGTTGACCCCAAACTTTTTGGGCATGCTTAAATGCCCAAATAATGCCCCCAAACCAAATATTGGATTTGTGGGAATTGATTTCAATAGCTTTGAGGCAGAAGGCTATTTCTGCCCATTTCATGGGTTTTCCAAGTCTACATTGGAAACCTTCTCCACCAAATCCCAAATTTGGTGTTCAAGCTTATTTTCATCTATTATTTGATCCTATTAAGTTTCATATCGATTGAAGTCAATCTGGTAGCTCTGACACTCATCAAACACCTTCTGTGCACTCACCTTAATGGCTAGTTTGGCCCCTTCCACATTTACCCTTGATCTTAAACTTTTACCACAGCTCTATATAGTTACATTTTACCTCCAGTAGCATTGCCTGACCTCTGGTCAATTATTAGAGAGAGGCTCCATGTAACCACTTCTGATTTTTACCCTTGGATCACCATTTTTACCCTTGTTGCCCCACTTCTTTTATTCCAAAGCCCCCACCTGTTTCCAGAGGGTCTCTAACATCCCAAGGAATCATTTCAAACGAAGATATGGCATGCTCATGTGGAGAAAATGAGCAACACATCTACAACTAGATTTCAGGCTGAAAAGTAGCTTTGTACACCAAGTACAAGCTACCCTATTCTTCTTGAGCTCAAACTTGGCAGTGTTGTAGTCCTTGCATAGCTAACACAACCAACCATTGTTTTTTCCCGGGACTCTCCATTTGAGACCCACTTTTATTAGCACTAAGTTTGTTGTTACAAACTTAACCTTAGTCAAAAACCATTCAAACTAACTCCACTAGAGACGAAACTTCTCACTCACCCCCGAGATAACATGCCCCACATCCCAGACACCTTTGAAGGGTCAAGCTGCCGGTGTAGGCACAGGTGGCCATGGTGACCACCACCCTGGCATGCTAAACTCGTGCTCTGCACCTCAACCTTGCCCCACAGCTCGAATCAGGTAGCAACTCCATGTCTCAGCATGTCTCAACATCTCCTTTTGACCGTTCCAAGCAGTCCCCATCACCAAATAGCTTCCAAGTTCCCTCTAGGGAGCATGGCAGGAACACCCGAGAGTTCTCAAACTCTCTCTCTCCCTCTCCCCCTCTTATCTCCTCTCCCTCGAGCCTCTATGGCTCCCACTAAGCTTCTCCTCCCTCCCAGCAACCTCCTGAGCACCTCCCCTTCTCTCCCAGGCTCTCCACCTCCTCCTACCCCTCCAATGGCCGGAGCATTCCCTGAGGGAGCAGCTTCCACTTCGGTCTCGTGCTGCTACCTCCTTCCCTTCTAGCTCCTCAGAGATCTTCGCAAACCCCCCTATTATCCCTCCTTTCCCTCCCATCGGCGAAGCATCCCCAGCCAGGTCCAAGCCCCTGCGGCCTCCGCCTTGGCCAGGGCTCCCCGAAGCTCTCCTACGGGGCTGGGCCACCAGACGGGTCTGGAGCTCCTCCCTGAGCTCGACGGTGGCTGCGGCATCGCAAGCCATCGTGGGAACCACCGGGGCAAGTTTCGGCGTGGCCTGCCTCCCGCTCCCGTGCTCCCTCTCTGTCCAAGCAGAGGCGGAAGAAGACCCGTGGCAAGCAGGGCCCCTTGTCATCCTCCGCGGCTGGAGCTTAGGCAATAAGTGGCCGCGCCTTCGGCTAAATACTGCCTTCCCCATGTGAAGGCGTATTCTTTCGAATACGCCTTCGACATGGTCGGCCTGCCCGCGAGGCTGAGCTGATGGGCCGGCCCAAGTTCTATCCAGCGCCTAGGGCAGTTATAGCCCTCTGGTCCAAGCCTTTCTTGTTTTTTCAATTTTATCAGGAACTGCAAAAATCGTTAGTTAAATCATATCAACTCCAATATTAATGATTTAAATTTCAGCACGTCCTAAAAATCAGGACCTATCCATATATGTGCATTGCACATTTTTCCAGAAGACTTTCTGTGGGAATTAATATTCAAATGCCCATTTGAATACTTTAAACCCCACCTTTGCAAAACCCTATAGGGTTCAAATCAACTCCAAATGGAGGGATCCCAAATTCCAAAGCCTTATTATATCATACCCTATTTTTGAAGCCTTGGTCAACAATTTCATATGGCATATTTCTGTTGCAATAAATAAATAGCCCTCTTTTGCTATTTATCCAATATTAGAAAATCCCTAGAATATTTACCTCTAGTCCAAATCCAGTGAAACAACTTCCCAAATGTTTCTAGAATTGTACTTTGTTAAATGAGTACCTCCACTCATTTTTATCATGATATTTTCTGTAGGCTTCTTTTAAGATCACCTATCGTTCCTTTCATCCATTCAAAAATCCTTGATGGTCCAAATCTCCTATAACAAGCTTCAGGTATTTTGATTATGACCACAGGGGTCCAAGAAAAATAGAACTCCTATTTATGTAGCACTTCTATTTCTGCTTGTTGTTGGCTTACTGTGTTTGTTTCTGACAGTAGTTGATGGAGTAGATGGAGTACTCGGAGTTGGATCAGAAGACCTCGAAGACCCCGAGGACTTATGTGAGCAAAGGCAAGCATCCCTTTGACTATGTATGAGCATATTTTATATTGCATGCTAAGTAGAACAAATATTTCCATAGCATGTGATCATAAGTATTCGGTAAATCATCGATATGATGTTACAGATGGCTCCTCGGGAGCACTTGCATTTTTGAGCATGATCCTACAACCTATGAGGATCACACTAATATCATGTTGACAAGTAGAACTAAGCATAGTAGAAGCATGAGCATGCTGATGGTATATATCAAATGTTTATGAAAACCCCGTCGGGTGACACTAATGCCCGAGGGTGATGATCAGATATGTGGCCACTTTTGGAGAAGTGGTGCACTGGGTGTAGATTTATGATGTGTCGACCGTCCCAACCTCACATGTACGACCACGTTACCCCCTTTATGGGACGGGGCTTTGTTGATTACTCTGGTCGGTGCTAGCAAAGAGCCACATTACTAGTGGCGGGAGTGATGTGTGGTCACTCTCGTGATACGGTCGTGCCAGGTAGGGTGACTATGCCGTTTTTACATGTTTCGGGCACACCGTTGGTGTTGGGGATATTACCTACCGTGTAACCCGCCCTAACTAGGCCGGGTCACGGAAGGGGCGGCTCATACTTTGCTAATACAAACCTTAGCCCAAGGGCTCATGAACCGGATAGCGGTTCAGGATTGATGCAGAAGGTAAGCTGCCAAGGAGGTTTCCAGTCTTGGAAAGCACGGCGACTTAGAAATATGAAAGACCACGATGTGTAGCGTGGTCGGGACTCTTGTAAACCCTTGGGCCTCGACCTGTATATAAATGCGAGTCTTTGGGGCACATAGGGCAGGTTAGAAATCATCGAGAGCTAGGTGATGCGAGGTACGCCCTCCTTGTCATCGAATCCATCATCAATCAACGCAAAGCAGGACGTAGGCTTTTACCTTCACATGAGGGGCCGAACCAGGGTAAATCTGAGTCTTGCTTTCGCTTACCCCCTTTGAGTCGCCACCAAGGTGCCATGGCTCCTTCACTAAGTCCTTTCACGAGGACATCCGTCGTGACAAAACCACGACAGTTGGTCCCAGCATGGATGATACTGTCCAGAGTCGGTGCTCGCAAGATGTACATCATGTGGGCTGGGTACCAATTGACTGGACCTCTTGTCTAGTATCATCCAGGGAAAGGCATTGATCGGGTACTTACCTCGGGTATGTTAAATATCGCGAGTCGTGGATGACACAGAAGTTTCCCGGATCTCGTGGGTATAGCGTACAACCTCTGCAGAGTGTAAATCTATTCGAATAGCCATGTCCACGGTCAAGGACAATTGGGTAATCCTGCTAAAACTATGTCTCGTCGTTTCCACATAAACCAAGTGTGTTTGTGTGTGTGTGATTAATGGTGTTATCTGAGAAAGAGTTGATATGACCAAGTTCGGTGACTTGGGATATCGGGTGAACCCGGAGTGTTCTGCCCTTAACAAATATGTTGATGTCTGTAACATGTTCTTCTAAATACCATCTAGCTTATGTTGCATATCCATCTATGATCATGTTTATTTACAGTTAAGTTGTTATCCACCAATACTGCATATTACTAATTACCATACCAACTGCATTATCCATATCATGGGATGTTTGCGAGTACATTCAAAGTACTCATTGGATTGCCATTGTTTATATTATTGACCACGTATGAGAGATCAGGATAACGTGAGGAGTAATTTGGTGACGTTCCTGCGAGCTAGGATGCTTCCGAGTCAGAATGCCTCTAGGTTAAGGCTGATGGCATGGGTTTACGCTTTTAACCAATATTTCCGCTATTGTTCAAGTTTGGTGTGTTGGCCCTCAAGGCCCTATATATGTAAGACTTGACCGCAATGGTCATTTATTTTATTAAACGGTATGTACGGATGTAAGACTCTTAATATTCCGTATATGTGTGTTTGGTGAGCATTGAACTATGGGATCACTGAGCACGTTCATTTCGGCAATCTTGACTCGTAAGTCGGGGTCCCCACATGAGTAGAAGTCTGATGACAAGGACCCTCATCATCATCACTACTAGAGCTGGGAGTGGGCACTCCATCAACCTCATGCTTCAACTAATTTACTGTTGTACTTAGCTTAGTCACCTTAATGTCCAAGTCATGAAACTTGGTTTCCACGATCGTCTCGAGACTCTTCTGATTCAACAGAATATCTTTGATGTTCTTATCCCTCCCTTGGATGGTGCTGCTAATGAATGCCATTTGATCACTCTTGGATCTCATCACTAGAGTACTAGCGGCTCTGGTTGCCTCTCCGTGGGCCTTAGCCTCTAACCGTGCCTATGCAGTAGCTAAAGTGGGATGACTTGGATTCATCACCACAACATTATCTTTGCAGTCTCGCGTGAGTGTAAGGTGTTGATGATCAAGTAGATACACATTCTTCCCTATCTTGGAGTTCGTCAACATCTGTATGTAAGGAGCATATCCACAAGACCTCTTGTGGTAAGAAGCAATCCTTCTAATTGTCTCTACAATCAGGTCCATCACCCTAATCCTGGTGTAAGTGTATATATGGTGCAGCATGTTGATGGAGTACCAACTGATCATCTTGTTACCACATGCTTTGCACATCAAGGTGTACCTCGTCATGCTTGTAGAAATTAGACCGAGCCTAGCTTTTGGGTCTTCACGTACTCCATGATCACTCGTGTCACACCCTATATTTGTACCACTTGGCCATATTATGATTTTATAAATAATTAGAACCATTTAAAACTTTTGGTGTCCTTGAATTGATTTCTATTTCCTTGTTGTCTATTTGAATATTTATTCACACAATTTTCCCTTCTCTCAAAACTCATCTTCTTGCTACAAATCCTTGCCCAATGACCATACCATGCATGCAAGGATTTGTAGGAATAAAATTAGTTTAATAAAAAAATATTTTGACCCAAAAATCTTTTCATTAATTCAAGTTTTCAAAAACACATGAATTGAGGTTTGAACTACAAGTCCTCACATTACGGTAGATGGTTTGCCCCAAATTCTTTATTTGGATCCTATTATCATAAAGACTTTCCAAAACCGTAAATTTTTATTTTGTAAGTTATTTTTCTATTTTAATTAAATACCTTTTTCTAATGCCAGAAATGGTGTTTTGTGAAGAAAAAATATTTTCTTGCTTCCAAAATATTTGAGAAAATTACAGAAACTCGATGGACATATATTTTCCATATATAAGAGTTTCAACACATGGTCATGTTCAAAATATTGGAGAAAACCCTCCAAATTACTTTCTTCCTATTTCAAAAAATTTAAATACTTCTATAAGAAATATTGTCAAATAATTCCAAGAAAATTCTAGGATGTCACATATGATATATGTAATGATCTTGCTGAGTTTTATCTCAATCCAAATTGATTTGATTCACCAAAATATTCCAAAACCTTCTTTGTCTAGAACCAAATTTTAGCAACTCTACATTACCAAGTTTTCTCAATTAATCCGAAACTTTTTGGGAATTCTCTAATAATGAAATTATGCCTCCACACGAAGTTATGCATTGGGAGGAATGGTTTTGCATGGTTGGATCTACAGAAACCTGATTATGTCTATTTCTAGGGTTTTCCATGTTTCATTATTAGACCCTGTTAAATATCACAATAAGTGGGCAAATTTATATTTTCCAAAACTGCACCAAACACTTTCTAGTGATTTGGTAAATTAATTATTTTCTGCAATTCGACCCTTCTCCTTCACCCCATCTTTTTACCACAAGTCTTCCTAGTTATCGTGCACACGAGTAACTCCCTCTCCTCAGCAGCTCAATGATTGATAGGGTAAAACCGCAAATTTTACCTATGGACAGCCTTGACAGGATCTCTTCCCCCCTCATTTCAATCTGTCTACTCCTCTCGTTATGATCTAAGCATCCAAAGGGCATCTCGACAATCACCAGCAGCTAGTGGACAAGGGGGACATGCCCAGAATGCGTGCTACATGCCATGGCATGCAATACGCACGCTCTGGAGCATGCTACAGTGCGCTCCCACACTATAGCTGCCCCCATTCCAAGGCTCCCGACCTCCTCAAGCTTCCCCCTCTCACCTGCTGACTTACCTCAACGTGAGGGACACACAATACCCATGTCCACTTCTCTTTATATCCCCTCCGCCGCGTGACGCACACCACGAGCTCGGCCAAATGGAAGCTCCACAAGTAATAGCCCATGGACTCACCTCACTCCCCCTCTCTCTCTCGCTCGACGTGAACCACGCCCACGAGCTCCCCTGACTCAAAGCCGAGCTCCCGGTGGCCTCCAACGCCTCGCAGGACAGCTCCGGCGCACCACGTCCACGGTGCTCGGCCCCATGGCTATTTAAAGCCACCCGAGGCCATCTCTCTCATATGGACCCTCTCCCCCACTCCCATTCAAGCTCATGTGATGCCAATTTATCCTCCCCCCCCACTTTGTTCTCGGGATTGAGCCGAACCGAGAAGCTACGGATTCCCAAAGAATACGCAGTACGATCCTCCTCTACATCTGTTCTTTCTTCACCCGCGACCGTCGCAACTCTCTCATGCAAAACCCTCTCTCCCCCATTCGGTTGCAGCTAAGATTCGATGTTGTTGACCTCTTTGCAAGCCTCTTTGACGTGGCTCCCTCGTCGCCGGCGAACCCCTAGGCTGTGGCGACCTCCTCCACCTCCCCCGATCAGCAGCAACCCCCTATGTCCAGTCGTGCCCCTAGTTCACCTCACCATAGCCTGGAACGTGAACATTGAGCTCCCCTACCCTCTCGTCACAGGGTTAGTGACGACAGGTGCGGGCCACCTGTTGTCGGGGGAGAAACGATGATCTATGGGACCTAGAGGTCCCTTTACGGTTCTGCAGGTGGCTCCAAGTGCACAAAGAGCACCAGTCGATCAGATTGCGCGTGGGATCTATACAGGTTCGGGCTGCTCGGGAGCATAAGACCCTACGTCCAGTTTATGGTTGCTTGATTATGTGGGTTCGAGTAGAGGAGCGCAACAACTATGCAATGATGCTCGAGAACTGCAGCTATGCGTGCCATTGAACAGAGTGTCGACCCCTTAAAAGGTAACCACGGGCCTCTTTTTATAGTTCAAGGGGTCACCACGATGGACATAATGGTATTTTCCTGGGTGTACAGTGTGTACTGAAGCTACAAAGACTTCTTGTCAAGATAGGTAGTGGGAAAGACCTAGCTCTAAAGGACTAGGAGAGGCACATTGAATGCGCCTTAAGGTGGCGCACTGGCGACGTTCCTCGACAAGGCTTGGCTCTCCTTCTGTGTCGTCCCCTAGCTACCTCCTATTCTCCTACTACGCCGTAGGGAGGGTGTCATTAAACGTGCATCAAGCCCGAAGTTGTGGCAACGTGCCCCTCCCAGCCCCGCCCGTCCGTCTGCCCACTCGACACCTCAGGTGATGTAAATAATCAGCCATCTGGTGACGTGGAGCGATGGCTTCACGGGCTGGAATCTTGCCGGGTGTTTCTTGTAGGTGGCTTGATTGACTGGTGAGAGTCTTGCCACCCCATTTCAGCCTTGGGTTTGGCTTGCATCGAGTGTCGGTGTGAACTCAACAAGGAGTTGCGGGCCTGAGGCCTGTAGTTGCCCGTGACTAAGTGTGGGTGCTAAGGAACCCATTTCTTAGTACACCGACAATATCCCTCAAGCCTGGGCCATACACGCACGCTCGCCACGTTGTTGGGATAGTCCCAAAACAGTGCACATGCATGCGTGGCCACACTTCCCTGCGGTTATGATGACTTTTGATGACCTTTCCAACAATGTGTAGTCCCGCGTGGGATGACATTGGTGGAGAGGGGCGGTCGCCCAAACAACATGCTTAGCAGTGAGAAGTGACGTTGGTAAATAGGAGGCCAGCCCCCCGACATTCCTCTGGGAAAGTAGTCGGGAAATAATGTGGCGCTCGTCCACCTTTCACCATTAAATGGCGTCATTACACCTTCTTTCTTTACTATGCCTTGGGTGATGCACATCGCACGGGTGATTTGGTATTGGTGGAAGTGGACAGCCGCTTGGGCCGCATGAACCAATGCACACTCATCTTGGACTGTGAGGAGTGAGCCCCCTCTCCTTCTACTTACACTTGGGCCCTATAAATAGGGAAGGATCCAAGTGGGAGCAGCTCATCCGTGGTCTATTTGTCCTCTCCGCTGTTCAGTACCTCCATTTCCTTTCTCCACCACTTCTCCCAGCGCGCTCCCTCTACGATGGCGAGGGGTAGTGGGCGTGCCCGAGGTTGCAAGGCCGCCGGGAGGGCAGCCCCCAGAGCTTGATGCGCACTATGGTGATGGCGGCGGGGGCCGGCTCTAGCTCCAACGGAAGGATGCCGTCCCGAGGTCGCATGGGTGAGGCCCCATCGAATCGTGGCAGTAGTGGTGGCGCTTCTCTCCTGCAGTCCCATGCGGGGATCCATGCGGGGAAGAGGAACAAGAGTTTGTCGTGCTGCCCCCGGCGGCACCGGAGTTGGCTGCGACTTCCTAACTCTTTTGCGAGGGCAATTGATGGCAGCTGATCCCGTGGCTTGTTGCTCCCGGCGGACGGTTGCTGCAATGGGCCCATGTGGGTGGGGGTTGACCTCTCCCCTGGAAGCGCCATGTTCTTGACGTAGGGGTGAAATTTGTTCGCTCCTCCGAGGAACTCAGCTCGGGCATCTTCTCCACTTTAGGTTTGGCGGCTCCGCCGCCCTATCCGTGGAGTTGTTAGGAGCGACTCTCGTCCGACTAGAGTGTTGCACCAAAAGTTGGAGTGACAACAATTTTGATTCCTCCAGCAACAGCGATGACGACAACAACGTCCATGACATCAAGCTGGAGGGCGACGACTCCGAGTAGCGTGTCCGGTGTCGTGGAGGGATCGGGAAAGCGAGGCCCTTCCTATGGCGCCATTTCTGGATCAATCGCCACATCATAGTGGGAGATGTCCTACCAGACGCCGACGGTCACGTTGGAGGAAATCGTACTCCGACTTGACCTCTTCACAGTCGCGCTAACCTCGGGGTGCACATTTTGTATTTGACCAGTACCCAGTGTAGTCCTGAAATAAAATCAAAGAAAAATATTGGGTACCATTGGTGTCAAGGATTTGTGTTGCTTCTTTGCATCTATGTGTGTTGACTTCTTTCCGAATGCAAAGGTTATGCCCGTGCGCCCTTCCGACCTCGACGCTTAACGGGAAAGCTTGCTTGTGTGCACCATCTTGCCATGGGACGCCTCTAAGGATAGATCCCGAGCATCCTATTAGCGGTGCTACACCCGACAACGTTGACTCGTTATGTTTGCCGCGACCACCCGGGGAGTTGGTCATGCTCCCATCCCTCGGTGCGCAACAATTATGACAAGGGCCCAACCATGCATAGGTCTTCTCATACATGCGGTAACTATGTAGTAGGGAAAGAATTTACTTACCTTTTCCTTCCTCTACCGAGTGGTTACCTCGAACGCATCTCCCGTGTCGCTGCTCCTTCCCCCGACATCACTTGTGCGTGGGGAGCGCCCTTTCAGGAGAACCCTTCTTTCTTTTGAGAAAAAGAAGGAAGAGAAAAATAGGCTGTGTTAGGAACTTTTAGTGATTTGAAAAGGATCTTATATTGGCAATGAACTACCGAAATAACCTAAAATGAAAATAATGCAAATATGTACTTGGGCAGAAAAACTTGCGGGATATCTAGTTTTATTAACTCCACACAGGGTCATCACCTCGCTTTGTACAAAGGAAGACACACATTGCTATGAGACTTGTACAAAAGTGGTTGCCGGGGAGCCCGACAACCGCGCCTCATGGGTTAAACTTGCAAAGATGCTCGATATTCCACGAGTTTTGCACCGAGGTGCCATCCTCGGTCTCCATGTGGACTTTGCCAGGCCAGGTGACTTGTAGTACCCAGTAAGGGTAGGGATGGGAATGTGTCAGGTTTGGGGTGGGTGGAGCTGGTACAAGTCCAACACATGGCCCATCTTCCTACCCTCTACCCATCCACCAAAGCATCCATGGGCACAAATTGTGTCCATGCCCAAATCCACTGGATATAACAATACCCATGGAGCTCCATGGGCATCGGAAAATCAACATGAAGCCTTCCCAAAGAAAAAATTAACTCATCATCTTTCGTTAACTAAGATTAGGTTCAATAATCATGTTAGTGGAGTTGTGGGGGATTAGGGAACATGGGCCGGACTTTGACCTTCTTTGACCGCAAGTGACTTGGGGTTGAACATTTTTTTAGTTTTGTATCACTACCATACGGGTCATACGGGTATCCATTGGATATCTATGGAGCAAAAATTACAACCGTGCCCAACCCGATTGTTCGTGGGTATCCAGATCAACAGATCTATGGAATGAAATGCGCTCCATACCCTTGCCCAACCGGGTCGGGTACCCACGGGTATTCAGATCCATGGATAAAATGGCCATCGCTAGGTAAGGGCCTTCCCACTTCGGCGTCAACTTGTTTGATTCCTTCGCGGACTTAATCCGTCGAAGGACAAGGTCACCTTCCTCAACAATCCTCGAGGAGCGTGGCACCATCATGCCGTAGCCGCTCTTTCTAGCCCTCATCGAAGTCCTGCACTCTCGATGACCCATACGTGAGTTCCGACGGGAGAATTGCCTCCACCCTGTAGACTAGGGCGAAGGGTGTATCGCCGGTGCTTCAATTTGGCATCTTTCTAATTGACCAAAGAACCATTCGTGTTCATCAATCCAATGCCTTCCGTGCTTGCGTAGCTTGTCGAAAGTCCTCGTCTTGTGACCCTGCAACATTTCAGCATTTGCCCTATACACTTGCCCGATGCTCCTGGGGTGAGCAACTAAGGAGAAGCAGACTTTGTGCCAATATTTTGACATTATTGCATGAATGTGCTGGTGGTGAACTGCGTCTCATTATCGGCGATGATCCTGTTTGGGACGCTAACACGACAAACAATCCCTATGAGGAACTTGACTGCTGGCAGCGCCGTTACATTTCTCACTCTCTCAACCTCGGTCCACTTCATGAAATTTTCAATGGTGAAGAACAAGAACTCGATGGTGAGGAACTTGAAGCCCTCGGTCCACTTCGTGAAATTTTTGATGGGGGAGAGGACTGACGATATTGAGCCCCCAGATCGGAAATGGACATGAGAGCGGTAGGGTTTGAAGGGCTTGTGCTGGTTGGTGTATCTTCTTGGCGCAGTATTGGTATGATTCATATGTTGTCACCATTGCCAAGTCTTATTGAAGTGTTGTGGGCCAGTACAAGCCTTGCCAGAATGCTTTCTCAATAAGGGCTCATGATCCTACATGTGGGCCACAAATCCCCTCGTGTATCTCCACCAGGAGTTGTTGTCCTTCATCCCCAGGGATGCACCTTAATTTCACACCATTGTGTATCCTCCTATATAGATCGTTGTCCATGAACTCATACATGCTCGGCCATCGGGCTACTCTTTCGGCTTCCTCTTGCTCTTCAGGGAGGCCTCATGTCTGGAGGTATTGGACAATGTGCTACGCCTATGCCGGAGCCGGTGGCTAGACCACAATTATTAAAGGCATCTCTTCTTCCGCATGAGTGATAGCTTCGACGACAAGGACCGCCTCTCCCGCTAGAGCTTGGCATTCACCGCCGAGCACTACGTCACCCCCGACAACCTTCTTGACGGCCACTGGTGGCTCTGCCGGCGAATAGTCGTCGGAGCTGAATTTCCTCTTCTTAGCTTGCCACCCTGATGGTGTAATCGAAGGCTGAGTGAGTCGGAGCATGAAGGTGCCTGGCTCCACTAGCGACTTATGAGCTGCTCATTTCGACATGTCGTTAGCGATGTCGCTCTCTGTCCTGGGGACGTGTACATCAACATATGCTTCCATCAGTGGGATTTGATAATCCTTATTTAATCGGCGCACAAACAACTGCGAGTCCCCTCAGAATATTAACCTCTTGATCCCCAACTCTACTGCTATCCAAAGCCCAGCAAGCAAATCCTCGTACTTAGCTATGTTGTTGGACGACACCTCCCGGGGAAGTGCATTTGGATCACATACTTGAGATGCTCTCCGGTGGGTGCTATGAGAACCACTCCCGCACCGACGCCTTACAACGAGAAAGCTCCATGAACGTACATGACCTATGCCTGGGGTGTTTCCTTGCCATGAAGGGCTATTTTGGGGATTTGTTCATCTGGTGTTGCTGTCCATTCGACAACAAGCTCTGTAAGTGCTTGGTTCTTGATGGTTGTCGCGCTTTGAAAGTTTAGATAAAAACTGGCCAGTTCGGGGGCCCACTCAACAATCCAGTAGGTTGCCAAGGACTAGTACAGTGTTCAAGGGCCTCGGATGGCTGTGGTGGCCTTTGTCTGGCGTGGGTGTGAATGAATGGATTGGATCCCCCTCTACGAAATAACATATCCTCTATATATAGTGGCGGCCCGGGTCCTCTTCCCTTATCGCAAGGGTGTGAAAGGATCCCACAATGGCCAATTTTGAAGCGGAACAGGGGAACATGCTCCCGTGCCCGAAGATGGTCTTTGCCTGAAAAGTGGTTGCCAACGCAGCAGGGACGGGTCCACGGATGACGTCCATCGTGCTGGTGGGCGGTGGTGTCCTTGTTGCACCAGAATGGAAACCTTTGGAAGATGCCTTGGGAACCTGCGTACGTCCTTCCCTCCATTGCACGAAAGGCGAAACTGCACCGTCTTATAATTTGTTGCTCACCTGTCCTTTCCCCACGTCATCCTTAACTCCTCAGGCCGGGTCTTGCCTCATAATCTCCGCTACTCAGGAGTGTCCTGAGGAGAGCCCCTACGGGTCTTGGTGCTGCTCATCCTCGCAAGGCTCGGGCCCTGGCGAGGATCTTCCCTTGAGCGGTACCGTGCCCGGTTGTGCTTGCTTGATGAAGTGGGCCAGCCCTGGGCTACTGGCAGGCAGGTCAGGGTACCACCATTCCCAGAACACCGATAGTTGCCCCATCCAACGACGTGCTCGTGTTGGCTTCTGGGCGAAGCCTCGGGGACGGCCTGAGGCGCCGTGGGCCCTAAATGCCTGTGGGCTAGGCCGGTGCACGTCATGTGGCTGATGTAGGGTCTCCCTTGCCTTCCGTCTCCACCCGAGCTATTAGGACCCTGACTCATTGTGTTGGTCCATTATTGCTTTCCTTTCTCCCGCACTGGCTCTTCCTCCTCGGTCTCCAAGTCCAACCGGCGTCTCCCCGATCCAGCATCATGTCGTTCCCTTGTCGGTTCAGTGATGGCAACTACCGACAAGCAGAAGCCAGAGACGCAAGGTCCTGCCCCGGCTCCTGCGCTCCTGGAGTGCGCCCTCTCCAAGGATGTGGATCTTGCTCCCATGCTCCCATGGACAGCGGCCGAGTCCAGCGAGCATGGGCGGAGCCTGATCTGGCCCAGCGCCATAGCGAACCGTCCGCGTCGAAGGCGGTATACCCCTTCTTCCTCCATAGCGTCTTCGTCGGGCCGGTGCCGCCCTTCTCCTCGTTCTTCACCGCCATCCTGAACCACTATCGGATCCAGGCCCTTCACCTCCAGCCCAACTCCATCTTGCTTGTGTACGTCTTTGCTTTCTACTGCGAGGCCTTCTTGGGCGTGCGGACTTCAGTAGCCCTCTTCCACCATTCCTTCATCCTACTCTAGCACGACGACGCCCATATGTCGGCATGCTTCTCTTTCGTAGCGGCCCAGAGCAGCAATTTTCTCCTCAAGGCCGGGAAGAAGGTGGAAATCTTCAAGCACCATTGGGTTCTCATGGACCACAAGGACGCCAACCCTCCGCATAAGGCACCGAAGGGGATGCCGTAGAAGACTTCTGCGTGGAGATCAGCGAAGCTCTGTGACCCACGGGTCGTACCCATCCTGGAGTGCTTCTCCCGCGACATCAACGCCAAGAGGCTGACCGGTGGGATGATAGCGAAGGAATTCTTGCCGCAGCGCCTGGCGCCCCTTCAGGCCCATTCCAGGCCCCTGTGGGACTACTAGATCGGTGATGACAAGCTCAGGCTCCGGATCCAGGACCTTCCTGCTGAGGAGCTGAACAGGGTCGTGGCGACCCTGCTGGGCGGTGACCCTGGTGACTTTCCCGATGCTCTGGTTCCGCTTTACCGTCTCCACGACGAGGATGATCAGATCGCCGCGCTGCCTATCTTCGATGAGCGGGGGCTCCTCCGCCCGAGGGCTCTGCTCCGGTAGAGGTGTCATCGGACAACACCTCCGGTGGGAAGGACTCGGAGAAGACCGTCGACGACTGCCCGGCGAGCGCGCCTCTCCCGTCACAGGTTGTCCTTCTGTGGATCTTGAAGATGATGATGTAACTGGCGAAGTCTCCGCGGTGATCTCCTCGCGCCTGACTAGGATCTCTAGGGGACCCGCGTCGGCCCCGCGCGCCACACGGTCCGCGAGCGTGCTCGCCCCCCGGAAGCACGGGGCTAGGTCGCCCTTGGCGCATCCTACCTCCACCGGCGGGAAGTCTGAGGCGCCGGGCTCGCCCCCCTCCATCGGGGCCCCTGTCGCCCCTACCATCGCCAGGGCGGAGAGGAAGAGGAGATGAGTCGACTTCGAAGAGTAAGTGACTCGTCTGGGCATGCCCTGCGCGTCCATCTTCCATGTATGGCTGATTCCCTTTTTGCCTGATGTCCAGGGGCCTTTCCTTGCTGGTGGCGAAGAAGAAGAACGCGGGCGTCAAGCCAAAGGGGACTCCAAATGCACCACTAGCCATCCCCAACGCGTCGCCGCATGCCGATGAAGAAGGGGATGCTCGCGTGGTGACCTCTCAGGCCTTGGTCGCCGAGCCCCCCAAGCCTTCGAAGCATCCTGAGGCGGTCGTGGCAGCGCCGTTGCCCGAGGGGCAGACTCTTAAGGCCCCTCAGCCCACTGATGCTCCTATGTTCGCAATCTCCGAGCAACCAACGGAGCTCCCTATCCCTCGTGACGCTGCCTCCCTAACAACACCTCCCGCGACAGCACTAGAGGCAACTCAGGAGGAGATCCAAAGGACTCCGGGCTACGTCCAGGGCGTCCTGAACATGGCCTTCGCTGCCCTGGGCAAGGTCGCGGTCGTGATGGCGGAGGCCGAGAAGGAGGCCAAGGCCGTTTGCGCTGCACGCGAGGAGGTGCTCGAGGAAGCCGGATCCACTCGCACCGCACGTGAGGAGGCGATGAAAGAGACCGTGACGGCTGCAAAACGCTACGAAGAGGCGGAGGTTCGCCTCAAGGCCTTCCAAGAAGAACAACCCAAGCTAGCCAAGCAGCTTCGCCTGCGGGAGGAAGAACTCGAGGCCCTCAAGACCAAGCTCGCCACCCGGGAAGAAGAGTTATCCCAGGAAAAAACTTGCCTGGGCACGAAGCAGGCGTGCTTGAATGAGTAGGAGAAGGAGATTGTCTTGAAGAACACCCTTCTCGATGCCGAGCGGGAAGCCCTCGCTGCGGCTGAGAAGAAGAAGGCCGCATTGCTGGTCGGCTTCCTTGACGTTGACCTCAGGCTTCACATGATGCTCCACACACTCTGCCAGGACGTGTTCGACGAGCCTAGAGGGCGGCTTCGCCGTGCTTGCGGTGGAGCTCGCCGTGGCGTTGGAGGATGCCGTCATCCAGGTGGACAAGATATTGGACAGTGAGTGCCGCGACCACTTTTCTGAGGCCGCGACACGCGTCTTCAGTCACCTTCTTCCTCGTGAGTGGGGGTTTGTCTTCAACTCTTTAATCTGGCATGTCCCTACTGAGGCCCGCGACAGTGCTGCGGGGCGGTGAAGGGCCCCGTGTGGGCGTTGGTGAAGAGGCTCGCCCACGTCGCAGTTCCCCCATCTTTGGATGCTGCTGAAAGCCGATGGCGGGGAAGGCGACACCACTGACACCGACGATAAGCCCCCTAAAGATGAAGCGACCAGCGGTGGCGGTTCCTCCTGATTTCTCCCCCCTGTTTTTGCCTGCAACGCACAGCTTGCCTCGTGGAGGCGTCAAACTCATTTGTGTTTTCAAGAATTTGTTAAGGCTTAACTGGCTGACTGCTTGTATGTTTTCGTCGCCTCGTTTCTTTCATGTTTGCTGTGATACTCTGTTTCGGCAGGGCAGGACCCGTGCATACCTAAGCCGCCATTGAATCGACCGGTTCCAGGAAGGCCCAAGAGGTGAGGGGCTATGGGTCCAGTTAGGCTCCGGAGTCGGGATGCTCAGGAGTCCCCCTTGACGTGCAAGCCGCGCTCATGAGGGGAACGTGGCGAGGATTTTGAAACTTCAGAACACCTTCAACAATCAGTGTCGGCAGGTCCCGCCCCGCACGTACGTCCGCCGCCAGTGGACCGACCGGATACCAGGATGACCCAAAGGGGGAAGGGGCTACGAGCATAGTTAGGTCCTTGAGTCGCAATGCTAAGGAGTCCCCCTTGACGTACGAGTGACTCCAATGTCCCTCCCAAAGCCCTTCAGCACTCTACGTTGGTAGGGGCCGCCCCACGCATACCTCCACCGCCGTTGGATCGTCTGGGTAGCCCAAGAGGGAAGGGGCTACAGGCGTAGTTCAGGCTCCTGAGTCGCGATGGTCACGAGTCCCCCTTGACGTACGAGTGACTCCAGCGTTCTCCCTAAGAGGTTTCGAATAGCTTGTTGAGTGCACTGGGCTCCGTGTTGGCAGGGCCCACCCCACGCGTACCTCCACTTCCTTGAACCAACCGGATTCCAGGACGATGCAAGAGGGAAGGGGCTACGGGCGCAATTAGGCCCCTCAGCCGCGATGCTCAGGTGTCCCCCTTGATGTACGAGCGGCTCCGTACCTCCAGTTGTCTGTCCCCCACACTGGGCGTGGGCGTAGTCACGGGTGGACTAGGGTGACTTCCTTGCCAGCTACGGGCATAGTCATTGGTGGACTGTGTTGATTTCCTTGACAGCTGCGGGCATAGTCATTTGTGGACTGTGTTGATTTCCTTGCCATCTGCGGGCATAGTCATTGGCAAACTGAGTTGATTGCCTCCGTCTTCTCCCCAGCGCGGAGCATAGGGCTTCCATTAGGGGTGGGAGGGACCCCTCAGCATCCTCGGGGGGCCTCGGGCGTATACGGCCACAGCTCGTTATTACGTGAGTGTGTCACGGTGGTGGTGTATCTGGGAGGTCGCGAGGACGCTTTGGCCTCGCGAGTGTCCCTACACCTGAGGCATAGGCGCCTGATTCCTTTTAAGTCTTCAACTAGCACTGAGCATAGGTCATTCCATCAGCACGGGAGGGACCCCTCCATGTCCTCAAGGGGCCCGCGCATATAGAGCCGCAGCTCGTTATTACATGAGAGTGTCACGGTGGGGGTCTATCTGGGAGGTCGCGAGGACGGTTTGGCCTCACGAGTGTCCCTAACCCCGGGGCATAGGCGCCTGATTGTTTTTCGGTCATTGGTAAACCCTGCTGACTTCTTCTTCTTCGGGAGTGAGGCAGGGTGTCTGCTGCCTAAGGAGGCGCGCAAGGATAAGCTTCGGCCGGAGCCCCCAAGCGGGGGGGGGGGGGGCGACCACAGAAACATGCAAGAAATGTAGAACATTAGGATTCGAAGTGGCGCGATATAAACAACTGAAGGGTGTGTAAATGAAAGTGGCGGCTGGGGAGTGCCCTGTACTCGTAGAGGCCACATGGCCCTATGAGCGCCCTCGCACAGAGTGAGCTCAAAAGTTACCTCGCAGCAGCAAACAAAAAGTCACCTGGTGGCCATGCCGCTGAAGTGTCAAGGGCGCCGTCGTCGCCCGACCTGCTGCTTCCACGATCTTGACCCTGACGGGTCCGCCGTCTCACGAGGCTCGGGACCTTCACTTGGCCCGAGCATCTGCTCCTCTTCCTCACCACGCCCCAGCAAACAAGGCATGAGCATGGCCTGCTTGAGCCCCCGGTAAGTAGCAGTCGCGTTCCCTAGCCCGAAGGGCATGAGGGTGCCGGCGCCTGGGCACACCCACTGGTGGTCAGCTCGCGCGGGTTAAAAGGGGCCTTGAAACGCGACTGTCGATTGCGGGTGCGTTGATGCAAATGCGGGGCCGATCGACCGTGCTGACGATGCTGCCTGCGATTGGTGATGTAGGGCAGTCCCCGCCTCGCACGGCCTCGGCCTCTCGATGTTCTTGGATTGCTCTTATGACAGACTCACGCACGCCGACATGCACCCTCAGGTTGTGCTCGAGCACCACCCTCGTTCGCTGGTCAGGCCGGGAACCTCCCCGTTGGGAGCCCCAAGTCCTGACCCAAACGGGGTACCGAGCGCGCCTACCTAGGCGATGGGAGGTAAGACCCCGTCCCCGGGAATGGAGCCCAAAGTCCCAGGGTGCTCCATGGGGGGAGCTACTTCTTCTTTTTGCATGAGTACTCGCGATGTGGCTCGTCTTCTTCGTCGTCCGAGCGTTCCGCCGTCGCAGTGCGGTAGGCACGCTCGAGTGTACAGATGGCATCCTTCTCATTGCAAGCGATGGTGATGACCACGCTGCTCCATGGCATCTTGAGGACGTTGTAGACATGGTGGGTCAGTGCCATGAACTTGGCGAGAGCCAGTTACCCAAGGATCGCGTTGTACTGTAGTTCAATGTGCGCGATGTCAAAGACGATGATCTCAGTGTGGTAGTTCTTGCGCTCACCGAATGTGACTGGTAGACGCACCTGCCCGATGGGCACGGTGGACCCTTCTGTGACTCCTGAGAAGGGCTTGGTCGACATGAGTTGTTCGTACAGCAGCTGGAGTGTCTCGAAGGTCTCGACCAAGAGGACCTTGAGCCCCTCTTCACTGTCGATAAGGGTCTTGGTGACAAGGACGTTGCTGATGGTCAGGGTGCACATCATGGGGAGCTTGCCGGCCATGAACGAGCACCTGAGATGATCACTTGTGTCGAAGGTGATGGTGGTACGGGAACAGTTGAGGTGGCGCATCGCTTAAGGCTTCAGGAGAGCGGCATTCACCTACCGGGCGAACTGCTTGAAGGCGCGGTTCGAGGCCGGGGTCTGGGCTCCGCCTAGGATGGAGGCCACCACCCTAACCTCCTGGAAGCCCCCAGCCCCATGATTCTGTCTGTCTTCGGCCCTCCTTCTGGTTGGCGGAGGCAGCGGAGGGTGCCCAGCCTCACGAGGGCAAACCTCACGAGGCCGACCGCGTCGTTGCCCCTCCTGAAGATCGTCGCGCGAATGGTCCTCCTGAGACTGGCCGCGCCATCGGTCTTCCTGATGCTGGCCACGCCAACGTTCTTCATGAGGATGTTCATGCCACCCTTGACGCCGCTCCCGGTCATCCCAGCAGCCTCCACTTCCACCACGACCGTGCGCAGGGCCTCTATCTCCCCGTCCAGGACGCGTGCTGAAGTGCTCGTCACAGACCAGTCGGAGATCGTGGCACTCGGAGGTAGCATGGCCGTTGGTGCCATGGAAGATGCAAGTTGGCCCCCCTCCTGACAGGTGCTCTCCCCCTCTGTCGTGCTTCGCCTCAGGCTCGGATGCGAGCACCACCAAGGCCTTGCGCTTCGCCTACTTGGCCTTGGTCTTCTTCTGTTCTGGTTCCACTACCTGAGGCCCGAGGAGCACCACGCGACCTTCTTCAGCCCTGGCACACTTGTTTGCCAGGTTGAACATATCCAGTGCAGTGCTCATTTCATCACTCATGGCGAGCTCCTCCTTCATCTTGAGGTCGGTGACTACGTCGGAGAAGGCCGTTATGACGGCCTCGTCCGATGCCTTGGGGATCTTGAGGCGCATGGCCGTGAAGCATTATATGAACTTGTGCAGAGTCTCCCCCTCCTGCTGCTTGATATGCCGCATGACGTTCACGTTGGGAGCGCGGTCGCGGGTGCCCTAGAAGTTGGCGATGAAGCATTCGCGTAGATCATCCCACGAGGTGATGGACGGCCTTGGGGGGTTGAGGTGCCAAGAGAGCACGCCGCCCTTGAGCGCCATGGGGAAGCAGCATGCCATGACCTTGTCGCCCCCTCCGACCGCCCTATCGGCTGCGTCGAGGGTTCCATCATAGCTCGGGGGTAGGTCGGGATTGAACTTGCAGGGGCACGTAGTTGGGTAGAGCTCAGGGCCGGGCGATGGCGAGGCATCCCACTGGCCCTACGGGTGCAGCGCGCGCAAGGGCGACCTGGCCCTGGTGCTCCAATGGGTCTGCTTCGAGCAGGGCAAGCTCGCGGCACGGGATTTGCAGCGCCGGGAGCGCGCACGCTTCGACGCGTTTCCGAGGAACCATCTGACAGCTTGCTTCATCTCTTGTCCCCGCCCTGGGTTCATGAGGCCTGTCACGGGGATGCACTTCCTGCGTGGGCTTGGGGTGCGTGCCAGGGACGGTTGGGGTCGAAACGAGCAGGAGAACGCCATAGGATCACCGACAGCAGCGACGAGCTCCTCTATGCGCTGGAGCCATTTGTTGTGGCGGTCAGTGCCGGGCCGAAAGTGGAGCAGCTCAGTGGCCATGCGGCATCTCCAGCCAGGCGCGCGAGGCCGATCAGGAATCCCGGACGAGCGACGGAGTGGCCGTGCGGCCGTCGGGCTGCTCGGTAGCCGCCTGGGAGGAACCTTGTTGTTTTTGAGCGTTGGGGCCCATGGTGGCGTTCGCCATGGGCGATGGTGATCGGCGCGTGACGGCGGGGCCCATGGGCGCCGTCTAAGCAACGCGGTGGCGCGGCGCTCGGTGAGAGCCCGACGAGCGTAAGCCATCAGAGCGACGAAGCTTGGTGAAGGTGGAGCTTGGAGGAAACCTTGCCACGACCCCAACCTGGCGCGTCAAATGTCGGATTTCGGGCTCCGCAAAACCCTAAAGATTTGAACTCAGGGGCGTTTGTGAAGATCTCTCTTGGGCTCGCCTCACCTAACTCGCTACTCGCTGGGGATGGCAGAGAACTCACTCGATGGTGAGCAAGACATAGAACACGGAAGTTTACCCAGGTTCGTGCCGCTGAGAAGCGTAATACCCGACTCCTGCTTTGGTGGATTGCCTCTCTTGGAGGTTGGTGGATGAACTAGTTCCATATTCAAGGGCCTCCGGTGGCTAGGTGGCCTTTGTCTGGTGTGGGTGTGCGAATGAATGGATCGGACCCCCCCCTCTATGAAATAACCTATCCTCTATATATAGTGGCGGCCCAGGTCCTCTTCCCTTATCACAAGGGCGGGAAGGGATCCCACAATGGCTAATTTTGAAGGGGAACAGGGGAACATGCTCCCCTACCCAAAGGTAGTCTTTGCGTGCAAAGTGACTGCCAACGCAGCAGGGACGGGTCCAGGGATGACGTCCGTCATGCTGGCGGGCGGTGGTGGCCTTGTTGCACGAGAATGGAAACCTTTGGAAGATGCCTTGGGAACCCGCGTACGTCCTTCCCTCCTTTGCACGAAAGGTGAAACTCCATCGTCCTACAATCCGCTACTCGCATGTCCTTTCCTGCGTCATCCTTTACTCCTGAGGCCGGGTCTTGCCTCAGAATCTCCGTCGCTCCGGAGTGGTCCTGAGGATGCCCCCTGCGGGTATGGGTGTTGCGCCTCCTCGTGAGGCTCGGGCCATTGCGAGAACCTTGCCTTGAGTGGTGTTGTGCCCGATTGTGCTTCCTTGATGAAGTGGGCCAGCCCTGGGCCACAGGCACGCAGCTCTGGGTACCCTGATACGTCTCCATCGTATCTACTTTTCCAAACTCTTTAGCCCTTGTTTTGGACTCTAATTTGCATTATTTGAATGAAACTAACCCCGACTGACGCAGTTTTCAGTAGAATTGCCTTGGTGTTATTTTTGTGCAGAAATCAAAGTTCTCCAAACGTCCTGAAAATTTACGGGGAGCATTTTTGGAAAATATGAAAAATATCGACGCCAAGTTCCACCTGAGGGGGTGGGCCGCCACCACCTGTTCTTCATCTGGAGGGCAGATCTGGAGTCTGTCTTGGGCTCCGGAGAGGGGAAATCGTTGCCATCTTCATCATCATCCTTCTTCCCTCTCCAATTCCATGAAGCTATTCGTCGTTCATGAGTAATCTATTTGTAGGCTCGCTGGGCGGTGATGAGTAGGATGAGATCTATCATGTAATCGAGTTAGTTTTGATGGGGATTGATCCCTAGTATCCACTATATTCTGAGATTGATGTTGCTACTACTTTGCCATACTTAATGCTTGTCACTAGGGCCCGAGTGCCATGATTTCAGATCTGAAATTATTATGTTGTCACCAATATATGTGTGTTTTAGATCCGATCTTGCAAGTTGTAGTTACTTGCTATGTGTTATGATACGGCAACCCCGGAGTGACAATAACCGGAACCACTCCCGGTGATGACCATAGTTTGAGGAGTTCATATGTTCACCAAGTGCTAATGCATTGGTCCGGTTCTTTATTTATAGGAGAACCTTAATATCTCGTAGTTTCCTTTTGGACCCCGCTGCCACGGGAGGGATGGACAATAGATGTCATGCAAGTTCTTTTCCCTAAGCACGTATGACGACACACGGAATGCATGCCTACATCACATTGACGAACTGGAGCTAGCCACATATCTCTCCATGTTATAACTGTTGCATGATGAATATCATCCAAATAAATCACCGACCCATTGCCTACGAGTTTGTCCTACTACTGTTGTTGCTACTGCTGTTACTTGTCTTGCTCTGCTGCTGTTACTACTGTTGCTATTGCTGTTACTTGTCTTGCTCCGCTGCTGCTACTACTGTTGCTACCGTTGTTACTTTTCTTGCTCTACTGCTGTTACTACTGTTGCTACTGTTGTTACTTGTCTTGCTCTGCTGCTACTGTTGCTACTACTGTCGCTTGCTACTGTTGCTACTTGCTACTGCTGTCACTACCGTTGTTCCTCGCCACTGCCGTTACTCACTATTTTCCTGTTACTACTTTGCTTGCAGATACTAATCTTTCAGGTGTGGTTGAATCTGACAAATTCAGATGCTAATACTCGAGAGTATTCTCTCACCTCCTGTTTGGCGATCAACAAATTTGGGTCGAATACTCTACCCTCGAAAACTGCTACGATCCCACGCGCTGGTGGGCCGTCAACAACATTCTTCTAGTTTCGATTGCCGTAGAGTGCTAGCTGCATTCTTCTGGTGCCGTTGCAAGGGAAGGTCTGATGTTACGGAGTCAACATTTTTCTGGCGCCGCTGCCGGGGAAGCACAGCTGACATCATACCCCCATTCGCAGAACGCCGACAAGCTTCTAGTTGATTTTGTGCAGGTTCGCAAAGGTATCTTCTAGATCTCGTACCAGTGTGGTGTTGTCCTTGGTCTTGACTATGATGTCATCCATGTAGGTCTCCACATTTCAATGCAACTGTTATCCCAGACTAATCTAGATGTCCCTTGCAAATGTTGAACCTACACACTTCAAGCCGAAAGGCATGCGGCTGAAGTAGTATGTGCCATAAGGGGTGATGAATGTTATTTTCACTTTATCCTCCTCAGCCATGAAGATCTGATGATAACTATAGTAGGTGTCAAGGAAGGACAACAGGTCGCAGCTAGCAGTTGAGTCCACTATATGGTCGATGTGCGGCAAGAGAGAGGGTTCTCTTGGGCAAGCCTTGTGGACATTTGTTAAGTCAATGCAGAACCTCCACTTCCCACTTGCCTTGCAGACCACCAAGGGATTTGCCAGCCATGTTGGGTGGAGCACACCCCTGACCAGCGATGCTGCTTCCATATTTTAATCTCTTCAGCAATAAATTCTTGCCTCTCTAGTGCCTGTTTTCAAACCTTCTACTTGACACGGCAGGCATGAGGACAAACGACAAAGTGTTGCTCGATCACCTCCCTCGGAACACCGGGGATGTCACACGGTTTCCAGGCAAACATGTTGACATTTGCCCGTAGAAAGGAGATGAGTGCGCTTTCCAATTTGTTGTCGAGGGTGGCACTTATGGTGAAAGTACCACCCTTGCCGTCCTCTCGTGCAACCACTTGCTTCGTCTTGGGGATGGTCCCTTTACATTTCTTGTTCCCGGTGATAGAAGTCTCAGGTGAGTCGTCGATGGGTTTGTTGCGCTCAGCGTTGCGCTTCTCGGTTTCTTCAGAGTCTTGCTAGAGGTCTTGGACTTGTTCTCCCCCCAGGGTTTTAATGGCAGCAGCGAGTGCCTCATCAACAAATGTTGCAACTGGATGGTGATGATGCTCGTCGGTCGTGGCATCTTAAGAGTGTTGTAGTCATGGTGGGACACAACCATGACCTTTTCTAGTGACGGATCACCCAGGATCCCATTATACGGCAGCGACATCTTGGCGACGTTGAGGAAGACCCTTTGTGTCCAAAAATTGAGCTCACAACCAAATGTGACCGGAAGGGTTATCCTCCCCTTTGGATGAGATCTCCTCCCGTACACTCCTTGGAAGGAGACCGTTGGTTCAAGATCCGAATCGGGGATCTGCAATCACTTGCTAACATTGGGCGAAATCAGGTTCAGGCCGGCCCCACAGTCAACCAACATCTTCGTGACTATGAAGTTGCGATAGTTGGTGATACCAACGATGGCACGCACCCACCCATGGTGATGTGATCAGGGTGGAGTGCAAAGATGCACCTCTGTCGACACACAAAGCATCCATGGCCTTCTGTAACTCTTGCTCGTCGGATTCCTCTCCATCCTCATCATTTTCATCGTCGGATTTGTCGTCTCAGCCTCTACCAGGCCTCTCTTTTTGCTTTTTTTTCTTGCCGCGGTGGACACGTTAGCCATTGTGGCCCGTCTTCTCGAATCCATCGACACCATCTCAACCCTTCTCCTTGGCGCACCTTTCCTACTCTTGCTGCTTGATCTCTTGCTGCTTTATCTCAGCAAGCTATTCTACTTGGCAGCATTCGGTGATGTTGTGGCCCATGGTAAGGTGGTTCTTGTAGTACGGTTTGCCGGTGTTTTTGCTTGTTGCAGCCTCATCGTCTCCGGAGCAGACGACAACGTTCTTGCCGGACTCCTTGGATTTGGCCATCTTGTTCGTGCTAGGCTTACCGGAGGTCTCGACAGCCATCATCACCTTTCCCTTGCGCTTCTTATTGCGCTTGCATCCCTTTTTGGAGGCGGCCGTGTTCTCATCGTCGTTGGAGTCAACCTCCACATCAGCATCCCCCCATGAGCCTTCTTCCTTTTTCAATTCGTGCGCCCTTGTCACGCAGAGCATAGTGGTCGGCAATGTCCTGCACCTTGTTGTTTCTTATCTCCTCGTGCTTGCAGCGATTGCATACGTTCGTGTGAAATGCAACGAGCACCGCAATGGGGTGGATGTCCGGGATGTTGTGTGTCATGCGGCTGAACCTCTGGATGTACTTACGGAGGGTCTCATTGTCTCGGTGGGGAGCACGTGCGGATCGGTGGGCTTACCCGGGAGCTTGTGGTCCCCATGGTAAGATCCAACGAATTTGTTGCACATATCCGCCCAAGAGGAGATGAACCCTTCTGGAGAGTTCATCAGTCGACTCCTCGCGTTGGGATTGAGTGCCAGTAGGCAGTAGTTGGTGAGTACATTCTCGTCTCGTCTCTCGGCAGACAGATATTGTCGTCGTATTTGTCTCGCAACCACGGCTTGAAGGCTCTACTACAGGGCCAGTGGAGTTGTTGCAACTCGTGGGTGAATGCTGGGCATCCCAGCTCTTAATTTAGGATACTAGGGGTCCCTAGCATGGTTATGTTGACCATTGGATCTGCACGACCATCGGATTGGTGAAGTGTTTCGTGTCGCCTCTCAATTGTGGTGCACACGTCTCCTTGCGCGTGTCCTTCAAGACTTGGCACTGGTCTCGCTTCAGCCATGGATTCATTGATGCCTTAGATACCTCATCTTGTATGTCAGTCCAACGGGAAGCTTGATGTTGTCGTGCGAGTGTTGGTGTACTAAAGTTTGGGCCTTTAGTACCCCTTACTTGTGCACGGGCAGTTGTAACCACACCTGCGGCAAGGCCTGCTGGGGACAGGTGAAGGCTAATACGAAGATGCCAAGAAGACGCTCAAGTCAACAACGAGAAGACTAAAGACCAAAGGCTGGGATCCCGACAAGATCCTTGCCGGGGTAGCTAGCGGAGCCCCGACAAGATGTGCCCCCGACAAGATCCCACCAACCTGCCACCGCTCCAGCATAACAACTAGATGTCGATCATCCCGGATACATGGCAAGCGATGGTGGAAGTTGAGCAGTGCTGATCGGACGCATCCCTGTTCCGTGTCACAGAGGTTTAGGGATGCCTGACGAAGCATTTAATGCGTCTATCTTAGGACGTCAGTAAGCACTCTAATGATTGTACACCCTTTGTGTGCACTGTAGACTGTGCACCCTGTGCGTGCCCTGTTCACCACTTTTGGTGACCCTTTTGACCTATAAAAGGAGGCCCAAGGCGTAGCTACAGGGGGACACATACTCTCTAAGCTAGTTTTTAGACACTCAGACTCTAGGGTTTTAGACTATTGGTGTAGCTGTTGTATAGCGCTCTTGGAGCCAAAGCCCAACAACACACATAATACACCAAACTAGGAGTTGGGTTTTACTCTTCTCAGCGGCCCGAACCTGGGTAAATTCATGTGCTGTGATGGTTGATTCTGCTCTTGGTACATTCCCTCTCTCCCCGCCGAACCGAAAAGTGATCGACGCGCTACCATAGGTGTTGTTTCCCTGACATCTTTGGCACGCCAGGTAGGGGGAAGGGGTTACGCTAACCTGATCTAGCAATCAGCCCGTCAGCTTCTTCATCATCTTTATCGCCATGGCTCCCAAGAAGAGGGATGCAACAGCGTATGATCCAAACGCGCCCGGTATGCCTGTGACTACATAGATGGGCGGCAGTATGGACATGGGCGGAGGAGGTGGATCCAAGCCAAGCGAGTGACATTGTTCCCAGCCACAACAACAACCCGCGTGCTGGTGGGTCTAAGGATGGAGCCGCGTAACCTACGAGTGACATGGCGAACTCCAAGGATGGAAAGGAGCCTTTTGAGGCACCCACAACGGCGCGTACTCCACGGCCTTCCTAGGTCGCACGCAACAAGCGGCGCCGACGAGGAAAGACTCCTCAGCATCACCCTTGAGATGCACAAGGCCAGCATGCACGTCAAGAAGCTGGTGGAAGCGGTGTGCAATCACAGGACCCTGATGGATCTCCTTCTAACACGGTTCCTCACACCTCAAACCGGAGCCTACACCAGCAGAAGCGCTGGCACGAGCACAGATGCTCGTCGACTTCCCTCCTGTGGTGGAGAACCTTGAAGAATGGAGAGCTACCATTCAGAGCCTCATCGGCCTCGCTAATGGAAATGTGCCACAGGAACCATTGCCTTCGAAACAGAAGTCTACCAAGCCAGCACGCGATAATGGTGAGAAGGCTGGAGGCGGCATCACCATGATACACTCCCCCACGGCAGCGGCAACGGTCGCCGACCCGACGGATCGTCGTCTCTGACGATTCGACAGTGTCGTCTGACCCGCGGCCCGCCATGATCAGCATCATGTTCTTCAAGAACGGCGCAAAGAATACGCCTGGACAACCATTGAGTGGCGGCGAGAAGCGAGCCATCAATTTGATAAGCACGCAAGGCCCACTATCGACGAGCCTGCGTCAGGGTATCCTAGCGACCTACCTTACGAGGTGGGTTGTCCAACATTTAGTCATGAGCTGCGACGAGTCGAGTGGCCTGATACGTCTCCGTCGTATCTACTTGTCCGAACTCTCTTGCCCTTGTTTTGGACTCTAATTTGCATGATTTGAATGGAACTAACCCGAACTAACGCTGTTTTCAGTAGAATTGCTATGGTGTTGTTTTTTGCGCAGAAATAAAAGTTCTCGGAATAACGTTAAAATTTACGGAGATTTTTTTTGGAATATATAAAAAATACTGGCGCGAGAATCAGCGGAGGAAGTGGAGCATGGAGCCCAGAAGCCCACCAGGCGCGGGCCCCCCTTGCTGTGCCTTCCAAGCTTGTGGGGCCCACAAAACTCCACCGCCTCCAAATCTAGCTCTATTTAGTCCGTTTCCTCCGGAAAAAAATCAAGGAGAAGAGTTCATCGCGTTTTACGATACGGAGGCGCCGCCACCTCTTGTTCTTCATGTGGAGGGTAGATCTGGAGTTCGTTTCGGGCTTCGGAGAGGGGAGATCGTCGCCAACGTCATCATCAACCTTCCTTCATCGCCAATTCCATGATGCTCTCCACCGTTCGTGAGTGATCTCATTGTAGGGCTGCTGGACGGTGATGGGTTGGATGAGATCTATCAAGTAATTGAGTTAGTTTTGACGGGGGTTGATCCCTAGTATCCACTATGTTCTGAGATTGATGTTGCTACTACTTTGCCATGCTTAATGCTTGTCACTAGGACCCGAGTGCCATGATTTCAGATCTGAACCTATTATGTTGTCAACAATATATGTGTGTTCTTGATCCTATCTTGCAAGTTGTAGTCACCTAGTATGTGTTATGACCCGGCAACCCCGGAGTGACAATAGCCGGAACCACTCTCGGAGATGACCATAGTATGAGGAGTTCATGTATTCACCAAGTGATAATGCGTTGGTCTGGTTCTTTATTAAAAGGAGAACCTTAATATCCCGTAGTTTCCATTAGGACCCCGCTGCCAGGGCAGGGATGGACAATAGATGTCATGCAAGTTCTTTTCCCTAAGCACGTATGACTACATACGGAATACATGCCTACATTACATTGACGAACTGGAGCTAGTTACATATCTCTCTGTGTTATAACTGTTGCAGGATGAATAGCATAAGGCATAATCATCCATCACCGATCCAATGCCTACGAGTTTTTCCTACTAGTGCTTGCTATTTTACTTTGCCACTACTATTGTCACTGCTGCTACTGTTACTTTGTTGCTACCGCTCTTACTTTGCAGCTACTGGTTACTATTGCTACTGCTGCGATCATACTACCTTGCTACTGATACTTTGCTGCAGATACTATGTCTTTCATGTGTGGTTGAATTGACAACTGAACTTCTAATACTTGAGAATATTCTTTGGCTTCCTCTTGTGTCGAATCAATAAATTTGGGTTGAATACTCTACCCTCGAAAACTGTTGTGATCCCCTATACTTGTGGGTTATCATGGCCTAGTTCCCGGATGTTCAAATCCGAGGTCCTAGAGAAATATGACGACAAGACTCACCCGTCAGAGTTCCTGAGCCTCTACACCATTGCGGTGCAGGTTGCCAGGGCTCGCTTCAACAAGATACTAGCCAACTACTTCCTGTTGGTGCTTAAGCCCAACGTTAGGTCGTGGTTGATGCATTTGCCGAAGAATTCCATATCTTCTTGTGCAGATATGTTCCATGACTTTGTTGGCTCCTTTACCGGTGGCCACCGAGCTCCTTGCCAAGAAAGTGACTTGCACCTCATCCCCAGACAGCCGTATACAGTACAACATCCTAGATGTTTTCCTGCCATTGTTATTAGCGCGTTCCTTCAGAACATGCAGAATCGCAAGATGCGCGAAGAGCTGGCGATGAATAAGGTTAGGATGTTGTCGACCTCTTTGCTCTGGCTGATTCATATGCTCGGGCTGAAGAAGGGAGGAGGCTCCCCGGCGAAGATACCAGTGCAGAAATTGATTCTCACAATGAAGACACCGACGCCCCGACAAAGAAAGACCAACGACGTTATAAGAAATGCAAGGGCAAGTCCGTATTTGCTGTCGAGGGATTCGACAGCCCCGACACCGCCAAGAAGACCAAGGCTGATGCCCCCGGCAAGGACGTTGCCGGGTGCTCTAACTGTCAGGCCTTGGCGGCTGCCGACAAGTTGGAGGGCTCCGGTAAACAATATTGCTAGATCCATCGCACCAAGGGCAATGATCTCTAGAACTGCTGGCAAGTTGAGCAGCTTGCCGAGAAGCAGAAAGCTGAGTATGAAAGGCGGGATAAGGAGAAGGACGAGGTTGGTGCTATGGGGTCCGGTAAGAAACGCACTGTCCAAGGGGGTCACCCGGCAAGAGCAAGCAACAGAAGGAGAACCCCGCCCGAGGCCGCAACAAAGAAGAGGATGATGAAGATGATGGTAGCCAGGAGGAGGATGTGTCCAATGACCAAGAATTCCAGAAGGCTACACACATGATGTGCATTGACGAGGGCGCCTGGGTGCCTGCCAACCGTGAAAATGGTCCCACACGCCCATCATTTTTTACGCTGAGGATCATCGTGATCGCACAACTGCGGTCGGGTGTTTGCCATTGTTGGTTTCACCAATGATCCGCAATCTCAATGTGAAAAAATGTTAGTTAACGGTGGGGCCGGATTGAACTTGATCTCGCCCGACGTGATCAAGAGGCTGCAAATTCCTAATGAGGATCTCGAGGAAACGGGCACATTCCACGGGATCAATCCATGGAGGTGCCAGCCAAAGGGAAATATTACGCTACCGGTAACATTTGGTAGCGAACTGAACTACAGGATGGAGAAGGTCGTCTTCAACATCGTCAAGATTCCATTGCCATATAATGGGATCCTTGGCCGCCTAACACCAGCCAAGTTCATTGCGGCACCGCACTACGCGTACAATACGTTAAAGATGCCCGGGCCGATGAGCGTCATCACCATCAACTCCGAAAAGAAGGATGCGCTCATCTGCACCAACCAGCTTTACCGGGAGGCAGTTGTAGTGCCTGCCTCCAAGGCATCCGCTCCTGCCGCTAAAGCTCCCTGGGAAAGAAGACCGGCAAGAAGACCTCTTACACATATTCTAGCAAGCGCACCTCCTTGGAGTGCTGCGCTACTGTTGACGATGTGCCAGAGAGATCCACCACCAAGAGCAAGAAGTCCAATGCAGCTCCACCAGAGACCAAGCAGGTGCCCGCCAAGGAGGATGGTACAGGAGGAACTTTCACTATAAGTTCCACCCTTGACGCAAATAGGAAATCGCGCTCATTGCCTTCCTGCGAGCGAATCACGATGTGTTTGCATGGAAACCATCTGATATCCCCGGTGTTCCCCGGAAAGTAATCGAGAAGCATCTTGCCCTCTGTCCTCAGGCACGACCCGTCAAGCAGAAGGTCAGGAAGCAAGATTTGGAGCGGCAAGAATTCATTGTTGAGGAATTCAATAAGTTGGAAGCAGCGGTTCGGTTAGAGGAGTGATCCATCCAACATGGTTGGCCAATCGAGTTGTAGTGCGCAAGGCAAATGGAAAATGGAGGTTGTGTACCGACTTTACAGATGTCAATAAATCTTGGCCAAAGGATCCTTTTCCTTTCTCGTGCATCGACCAGACGGTGGATTCCACTGCTGGCTATGATCTGCTGACATTCCTTAATGCCAATTCCGGGTATCATCAGATCTTCTTGGCCAAAGAAGACTAAGATAAAACCGCATTTATCACTCCATGTGGTACGTACTGTTTCGTACGTATGCCTTTCGGGTGGAAAAATGCCGGCTCAACATTTGCAAGGGCGATCCAGATTGGTTTTGAGCCCCAGCTACATAGAAATATGGAAACCTATATGGATGACATAGTGGTCAAAACCAAGGAAAAAGTAACGCTCATACAAGATCTAGAGGAGACGTTTGCGAATCTGCTCAAGTTCAATCTGAAGCTCAATCCTGAGAAGTGCGTATTTGGTGTCCCAACCGTCAAGCTTCTCGGGTTCTTTGTGTCTCAGCGCGGGATTGAGGCGAACCCCGACAAGATCAAGCCCATTGAGGAGAAGCACCAAAACACGTCAAAGATGTGTATCACCTTGCCAACTACGTTGCTGCTCTGAGTAGGTTCATCTCCAAATCTGCTGAGCACACCCTGCCCTTTCTCAAAATATTGAAAAAGTCAGGTCCAATGAAGTGGACTCCGGAGGCGGAGGCAGCATTGCAAGATTTGAAGAGGTACCTCTCCTCTCCGCCAACACTAGTCGCGCCTAAACCACAAGAGTCGTTGTTGCTATACTTGGCGGCAAAAAATCAGGTGGTTATTGTTGCGTTAATGGCGTAGAGAGAAGATGGTAAAGAAGCAGCTGCAGGGGTAGCACAGTCGAGCGCAGGACCATCAAGAAGCAAGCCAGGATTTCCTTCGGTAGAGTCTGGGGCCCACAAGGGGGAACCTGCAGAACCCAATGAAGCAATGAAGAAGAAGAAGGTGGTGCAGCTCCCAGTTTAGTTTGTCAGCTCCCTTTTGCAGGGGCTAGGTCAAGATACTATGGCATGCAAAAGTTGCTCTTCAGCCTCCTTATGGCCTCAAGGAAGTTGTGCCATTACTTCTAGGCACGTGAGATAACCGTCGTCACTAGCTTTCTGCTGCAATGGGTTTTGCGGAATCCAGATGCGGCCGACAGGATTGTGGAGTGGGCGTCGGAGCTGTGAAGCTTGGGTCTCAAGTATGAAAGCACTTCAACCATTCAGAGTAGAGCCTTGGGAGAGTTGATTGCAGAGTGGACCCCAACACCGGACAAAGAGATTCAAGAAATAACTCTCCCCGACAAGGAAGCGAGTCAAGAATGGATTATGTATTTTGATGGATCTTTCTCGCTGCAAGGCGTTGGTGCTCGCGTGCTCCTTGTAGCACCCACCGGAGAGCACCTCAAGTACGTAATCCAGATGTGTTTTCCCCGGAAGAAGTCGACCAACAACACTACAGAATACGAAGGGCTGCTTGCCGGTCTCAGGATCGCGACAGACCTTGGAATCAGGAAGCTCATCGTCAGAGGCGATTCTCAACTTTTCGTACAACAAGTCAACAAAGATTACCAGAGCTCATTGATGGAATCTTACATGGATGAAGTGAGGAAGTTGGAGGACTGCTTTGATGGTCTGCAAACAGAGCATGTTCCTCGTGCGGAAAATAGCATCGCCAATGAACTGTCAAAGCATGTTGCCCTCAAGTTACGTGTGGAACCAGTAACTTTTGTGATCCAACTAACTCAACTATCCGTGGCACCACGATCAATGCCAGATAAGAGAAGGAAGTTGAATTTCTGCCAGTACCTTCCTGTAGAGCTGCCAGAAGCTGCTGACAAGAACCTTGCCGGCAAGGATGTTGCAGGGAAAAACACCAAGCCTGCCGAGGAGCAACAGGCTCTGGCATGACCTCGAGTCCTAGCAATAGAGGCAAACGGTCCCGCAGCAGAAGACATGCATTTAGTCCTTTCCATCGAGCCTCAGGCTCCAGCATGGGCACAACACATAGTTCAGTTCCTCCAAAGAGGAGAGCTCCCCGAAGAGCAGGAAGAAGCAGAGAAAGTAGCCCGTCGGTCCAACATGTACCAATTTGTGGACAAGGCCCTATATAGAAAGCGACCGACGGTGTGAAATTGAAGTGCATTCCTTGGGAAGATTGACTCGAGCTGTTGGCAGGGATACATGGAGGCATATGTGGCTCCCACATAGGCTTGAGGGCTCTTGTTGGAAAGGCATTCCGGAAAGGTTCCTTTTGGCCCAGCGCCCTCCGGGATGCCACTGCACTAGTAACCAAGTGTGAACAGTGCGAGTTCCATTCGAAGAAATCACATCAACCAGCCCAAGATCTTCACACAATCCCTCTCACCTGGCCATTTTGGGCCCTTTCCGCCGCGCTGCCCGGGGCTTTGAGTACTTGTATGTTGCAATGGACAAGTTCACGAAGTGGCCGGAAGTGGAACCAGTGAGCAAGGTGATAGAACAATCAGCCGTCAAGTTCTGCAAGGGACTAGTTTGCCGCTTTGGTGTCCCAAACACCATCATCACTGACAATGGCACACAGTTCACGAGCCTCGCCTTCATGCAGTACGTCCAAGACCTTGGCGGCAAGATCTATTTTGCTTTTCTTGTTGATCCAAGGAGGAACGGTAAGGCGGAAAGGGTAAATGCTGAAGTGTTGCGAGGACTCAAGACAAGAACTTTCGACAAGCTGCGCAAGTGTGCAAGTGCGAGGCAGTTTTCCCCACAGAACTCATATACGCGTTACATTGAGTGCTCGCTTACGATGATCTTGAGCAAGAAAAGTTGCAGCAACATGATGCTACACTCCTTGGGGATGATTTTCTTCAGACTACTGTGCGAGCTGCATGCTACCAGCAAGCCTTCGTCGGTACCATAGCCGCAAGGTTCAAGCCCGAAGTCTTGAGGAAGGCGACCTTGTTCTTCGGCACGTTCAGTTGGCCAAGAATTCCAACAAGTTGAAGCCGAAGTGGGAAAGCGCTTATAGGTACTACGAGTCACTGGGCCTGGAGCATTCCGCCTGGAGACTGAAAATGGCGTTCCGGTGAGCAACAACTGGAATATAGAGTATTTTCGTAAGTTCTAACCAAAAGGCGCAGTTGTCGGGTATCCCGGCAAGCACCTTTTGTACAAGCCTTGCCGGAAAGGCATGTAATCCTTTGTACAAAGCGAGGTGCAGACCCTGTGCGTATTTGAATAAAGTTTAGTGTTTCACAATTCTTGTCAATTTTCATGTTTAGTTATGTGCATGTTTGTCTGGGATTTTTTGTTACGCTTATTTCTAGCAAGTAATAACAAACCGCCAAGGTTCCATATCCTTATTTTCTCTTCTTTATTTTTCTCAAAGGATAGAAGGTTCCCTCTCGTACAAGTTTGCTGGGGGGATGATGGTATAGACACCAACAGGCGATTTTCACGCGACGTTCTATTCAATAGAAAGGAGTACTACAACAGAAAGCTAAGTTGCAAAAACTCTGAGTAAATTTTGAATTATAAAGTTATTTTCCTTGAACGATTTCTACTTTTGTATGGAAAACCTGCATGCGAATGAATCTTGTCATGATCTGTTGTGCCCTTACTTTGTTTTGAGCCCGCTCGACAACTTAAGTGGCTGCACTACTTGTATCAAGATATCTTTTTGGTAGAGACTCGTCGAGCAGGCTGCTAAGGATCCATTCCTTCAAGCGCTCGCAGCAGGCTTGTATGCACTAGCAAGTTTCCAATAAAGAGTAGGGCATGTACCATACAGGTAGAAATCAGACAAGAGAAATAACATACATCCATCCAAAACACACCCGAGTATATTACAATAATAGTTGCCTTGGTTCTAACTTAAGATAAAATTGTCTTTTCCGTGGAATCGCAGCGGCACAAAGAAGTGGTGCGGCTAGTCCCTGTGCTGGCCTTCAACCCTCTTGACTTGGCTCACCTTGTCGACGATGGGCATGACCAGCTCGTCGAACGCCTTGAGGTCCACATCCTTCGGCAAGCGTTCAAGCACGTTGGTGAGGTTGATGCCGAGTTTCTTGTGCACTACTTTGGTGAGCACCTTGTGGATGACGGCTCGGCAAAGCTTGCGGGATTCGTTGGCCAGGCGGGCTTCTTGACCAGAGTGGAGTTGCTCCAGAGCGTCAATCATGCTATCAAAGAACATGGTTAACCTGGCGCTCTGGGATGTCCCTTGGTCGGAAGAATAGCCGAAGTTGTGTAGGCCCATGGTGGACAGCTGCCCCGTGAGCCTTTCTGCGAAATCGACAAGTCTTTTAGTCCACATCTTCATGCCTCCCACCTAGTCGTCATGAGCAGCGGTGGCACTCTCAAGCAGAGCCTTCTCATCCTGGAGATCTTTGGTCAAGGCCCTTTCACGAGCCTTGTCGTTCTCGGGTGCCTCGTCAAGTGTGGTCAACTTCACCTGCAAATCGTCAACGGAGGCATTGGCTGAGTTGAGCTGCATGGTCTTCTCGGAGTCGGTGGTCTGCATCTCCACAAGGCTAAAGAGAGTCTTCTCTCTTTCGGGCCCTGAGTGTCGATATCTCCTTGCTGAATCCCTTAAGATCCATCTCCAGCCTCTTCACCTTGTCAACAAGCTCGTTCTTGGCGGACTTTGCAGCAACGACAACATCAGTGGCTTCCTTCAGCTTGCCGGTATGGTTTGTGGCCTGGGCCACAAGGATCTCCTTATGCTTTTGCTCCAGCTCCAGGGTCCGCTGCGCGACAAGTCTATGGATTTCTTCATCCTTGCTGTGAAGGTTGTCGGCGAGCGCCTTCTCGTGAGCGGCAAAATCCTCTTCTTGAGCGTCAAGCCCAACGCGGAGCTGCGTTAGGCGGGACTCCTCTGTTGCAGCCTGTTGTGAGGCCTCCCCTTGCGCCTGCTGGATGTTAGACTGCTTCAAGAGGAGCTCGTCCCGGTCTTCATTCAGCTGTTCCTGATCAGACTTTAGCTCTTGGAAGGCATCAGCAAACCTAGCATGTGTTTCCTCAATGCCCTTCTGGAAATCTGCCTCCGTTGCTTCAACGTCTACCGCCCTAGAGTCCAGCTTCTCTTTAGAGGCACGGTGGAGCACCTGGAGCTGATTGAAGTTGTCGCTCATAGCTTGGAGGAGTTGTTCTTCATTGGATCTTCTGCCGCCAACTCTTGGTTCGCCAACGATCTTGAGCCCGGTAGCAGTGGTGATCTCACCGACAAAGGTTTCTCCCTCTATGGGCAACTTAGAGCTTGCCACTCCTGGCATGTTGATGAACATGCCCTTGCCAGCCTCGAGGTATCTATAGGTAGAGGGGGCTTTGGACGGTGACGGCTGATCCTCAACAACCGCCCCATCGGCAGCAGAGGGCTCTGTGGCCGGCGTAGCGCCTAGCGCTCCTGCGGCACGAATGTCGTTGGTACTGTCACTGGGCTCCTTGTCGGCCCTCTTTACGGACTCCTTGGCAGTCTCCTCCCGTGCACCCCTAGCGGCCTCATCAGCGACAAATTTGTCATCCTCAACGGCAGCATCGTTGGCGATCTCCTCGATGACAGCATCGACATCCGTATGTTCCATAAGAGTGAGATTTGAAAACCGAAAGAAGGGAAGCAAGATGAGACCAATATAGAAGTTTAAGAAGACAAAAAAAGACAAAGAGAAAGAATAATAAGTACTCTTTGGTAAACGTCTTACCTTCGCCAAGCTGTTGAGAGGTGGTCGCTCCTATCCCGGCAATATCGATTGCCGATGTAGGACTGCCGGCCCGTGCGCTTGCCGGATCATCCTCGACAAGGAGGGGTTCGCTGGCGGTAGCACTTGCCGGAGATCCATCTCTAGGCAGCGTGGTTGATGGAGGTGGCTCGTCAGGGGCCGCCTCTAATAGCACTCCTTGCCGCCGATCTTCTCCTTCAAGCTCGGGGATGTGGCAAAGATAATCGTCCCAACACTCGCTAGTGGTAAATGAGTAATGGACCCACGCTGGTGTCTGAGCTCCGAGCTGATGGAAGTTTCTTGTGGTGCACCTGTGATGCTCGTCGAAGGCTCATCGCCCGTCGAGGTCGTTGCCTTCTTTGCCATCCTCTGCGCCAATGTTTTCGTATATCTGCAGAGATAGACCGAAGCAAGATATGCAAACTAAGCGAAAACTGTAAATTCGAAAGCTGAAAGAAGCAACAGGGCTCTTACTCTTCTTCCTCCGACCTGAAGGCGGAGAGGTCAACTTCCGCCATAGTATCCACGTGAGGAGGTGGATGACTGGTCCTGGGATGCTTTGTTGTGGCAGGATTGGAAGGTTGCTGGAGGTAGCTTTCCAGAGAACACGCTTCTTCTTGGGAGCTGGGGGCTCCTCGTGCGGCTAATCCTTGGCTGTATCTTCGGTAGAAGGACCCCCGGAAGCTACGCCATTGTACTCCCCAGCAACCTCCTCCCACCGGGCAGGTCTTCCCTCTGGCACCATTTCTTCTCCGCTCGATTCTCCTCCAACGAAGCCAACGCGACCGATCTCCGCGGCAAGAGTCGCCTCCTCAACCCTACTGTCGATGTACGCCACTACTTCCTCATTGGTGGGGCGGATGAGATTCATTTCTTCTCGAATGGCTTTCTCCGACAAGTTGTTGAAGAACGCTTGTATCTGCTCTGCATGCTGGCTCATCCCAAGTATTGTGAAGGCCATGGGTGTTGCACACCGGTATCTTGGCGACAATTGAGCTCACGACAGAGTTTTTGCACAGGGGAACTATTCCTGCCGGCAGATTGAATTTCCCATCAGTCCTAAACAGCTTATGGCAGACAGTTGTGTGCTGCAGGACCATCAGGTTGTTGTTCAGCCCAGGAATTCCTAAGCTGGCCTCCCTTTGTTTTGCATAGGGGCGACGCGCCGGTGAAGTTAATCGGCGCCCACCATCTCTATTGTGAGCCCGGCAGCCTTGAGGCGCATGATTCTGGTAATGGCGACTCTGAACTTATCATCTTGAGGATTGAAAGAACTCCACTCGTTGTCGCGCGTCATCTTGGTTGTCCGAGAAAGCAGAAAGGCTCGGGCTCCTCCTCTCGAATCCAACACCACTTCCCCCGCCATTCTTCCCACTTCTCGTGGAAGACACCTTCTATGCATATATCCTTGTTCCATCCCCTTGGGATCCATGTGATAGAACCAGAAAGGGTGTCTCCCTTTTGGATGTGAGGAAGGAAGTAATGTCGGAAGAGGGCTGTTATGGGGGCGACTTCGGCAAAGTTCTCGCAAAGATGCGCGAAGACGGACATGCATGTTACTGCATTGAATATAAAATCCAATATTTAGAAGTCGTAGGTATATATGATGTCGACGAAGAAATTGGATAAAGGGGGACAAAGACCGCAGTAAAATTGTTGTCAAAGAAAGGGTATTTGTCTGAGCCACCACAGGCAGAACCTGGATTCACGCGGGTAGCAGTGTGCGCCTTTGTCGCCCTCACCCACATGAACAGGTATCGAGCCTTTAGAGTTGTCACATCAAGCCTTGGGGGGAAGACACCAAGCTTCTTCCGCATCTTCACCTGCTCGTTCTCCATGACGACACCCTTCCTTGCCTTCGGCGGCATGGCGATGATGGGAGCAGAGGCTAAATATGGCGGGGGATTGGAAGCGGAGGATGGATAGGAAGGTTCTGTCTCGCGCTCGAGGAAGAAGACGACGACGGTTCCAAGATTGCAAAGGGGCGGGAGGTAATAGGTAAGAGCCTTTGCAGTTTCCTTTTTATGGGGAGGGCGCAGGGCCGCCTCTTGGCTCACCAGAAAACACCTCTACACGCACGCGATCATTTCGGCTGCTCCTTGCACGTCCCCCACATCACGGTGCTCTGCACGGTGTTGTGGCTGCGCTCGCCAATGTGACGCACATGGTGTCCGCCCCCAGCTTCATCGCCCGTTGCGGCCGGTGTGCGCAGCTTAGATGTCGATGGGGCGGCCACCAGGCCATCCTTGGCCCTATTGGGTGCCATGGGCGTTGATGAAGGCACGCAAAAAAGTTGGTGAAGGTTCGCGCACTGGAAGGACCCTCCTACCTACCGTGCCAAACATGTCGGGGAGAAATGATTATATATGGGACCTATGGGGTCCCTTTACTATTCTACAGGGGGCTTCGAGTGTATAAAGTGCATTAGTCGATCAGATTGCGCGGGGGATTGATACAGGTTCCAGCCACTCGGGGGGCGTAAGACCCTACATTTGTGTTTGGCTGATTGTGGGTTTAATTACATGAGCGCAACAACCCGGAAAGGATGCTCGAGAACAGAGTGTCGACCCCCTAAAAGGTAGCCCCGGGTCTCCTTTTATAGTTCAAGAGGTCACCACAATGGCTATAATTGTCTTTTCTTGGGTGTAGAGTGTGTACTGCAGCTAGAGAGACTCCTTGTTGGGATAGGTAGTGGGAAACACCTAACACTGATGGACTAGGAAAAGCGCATTGAATGCGCTGTGAGGTGGAGCGATGGCGACGTTCCCCAGCAAGGATTGCCTCTCCTTCTATGTCGGCAGCCAAGCAACCTCCTATTTTCTGCCATCCCACACGACGTGTGTCATTAAATCCGTAACAGGACCTCCGCTGTCGCCACGTGCCCTTGCCAGCTCCGCCTACCCGCTTGCCCGCTCGACACCTTAGCTGATGTAGACAATCGGCCCTCTAGTGGGGTAGAGCGGTGGCTTGGCGGGCTAGAATCTTGTCGGGTGTTGCTTGAGGGTGGCTTCATTGACTGGTGAGAGTCTTGCCGACCCACTTCGGTCTTGTCTTTCGCTTGCTTTGGTGGTCGGAGTGAGCTCGACAAGAAGTTGTCGGCCTGAGGGTCATGGTTGCCCGTCCCGAAGTCTGGGTACTAAGGATTGATGTGGTCACTCTCGATACGGGATCGTGCCAGAAAGGACGACCATGGGCTGTTTTCACACACACCGGGCACACTCTTGCGTATTCTCATGGATGATACTTGTGATGTAAATCACGAGGGATGTCACGAATGAGTGGACTCTTTGTGAGTATCATCATGGGAAAGGTATTGTTGGGTACTTACCTCGGTTATCGAAAAGCCCACGAGTCGCAGATTGACACAGAAGTTTCCCGAGTCTTGTGGGTAAAGTGTGCAACCTTTACAAAGTGTAAAACTATTAGAAAAGCCGTGTCCACAGTCAAGGACAGTTGGGTGGTGCTGCTTAAACTATGTCCATTGTTGCAAAAATGGTGTGTGTGTGTGTGTGAGAAAGATGAGACTTGAGCTAAGTCACATGACTTAACATGGTAGAACATGAGCTGTTCAAACCCGTGCTTATATTGATATCTGTAACTTGTTCATATGGATATCGGTTTCCTCATGATGCATGCCTTCATAAGATAGTGATCATGACATTGCACTGAAAATTAGCTTTCTACAACTTACCTATTAGTGCTATATCATGCGTTGTTATTACTTTGTTCCAAACATTTGTTGCTTGCTAGTACATTCAAAGTACTCATTGGCCTGCCACTGGTTATTTAATTGTCCACGCATGTAAGAACATGAGTATCGTGAAGAGTTCGTCGGTGATGAACATGCGAACTAGGACGCTTCCAAGTCAGAATGCCTGTAGGGTTAAGGTAGACGACATGGGTTCGCGATTCCATTCAATATTACTGTTGCTAGCTATGTTTGGTGTGTTGGCGTTCGAGGCCCTATCTTGGTATGACTTGACCTTAATGGTCTTTATTTGTATCTAACAATATGTATGGATGAAGACTCTTGTTATTAAGCTTCTCTGTGTTGAGTTAGCATTGATCTCTCGGATCATAGTACACGTGCATTCGGTGATCACGACTTATGAGTCGGGGACCCGACAGAGATGCTCTCAGAGCCATACTGACTGTAGAAAGCCTTAGTTAGCATGGACGTTAGTTAGGATAAACCCCCTTTCAAAAACTATACTTTGTACCTATACGTAGGAGTTTCTACACTTCTGATCTCTTCTACTCTACTTCAAAACTTTACTGACACCCCTCCCCTTTCAAACCTTTGTAGATGGCCGTCGTACCCGAAGACCTCCTAACATCCGGCTTTCCCATACTCCTAGAGGAGACCCTGGAGAAGTGCCATATCCAACGATCCCCCATTCTCCTCTACCAAGAGCACTCGATCGATGCCAGCACGAAGGAGTACCAGGTTGATGTGGTCATGAAGGAAAATGACTCACCAATGAGTTGGTTCTTCGAAGAATCACAGTTGGAGATCTTGGTGATCGCAGTTGAGACGGCTACACGGAAGGTACTCATCCACCTTCGAGACGTCATCCGAGTGATGGTAGATGAGACAGCTACCCGCCACCTACCTTTCAGAAAGGATAATGTTGGCAAGAGTTGGACGTTGGTCCCATCAAAGAAAGTTGGAACACCACTCAGGTTCCAGACCTACTTCAGCCTCACCGCCGATAGTCTAGCTCACAACCCAATTAAGGAGTCTGTGAAGCTCTGCAAGGAATTTCACCACACCCGCAAGCTACTTCGACTAGCCAAGATGAAGCCTCACATGATCAAGAAGGATAGAGCCCTAGAGGGATGACCAACTATCGCTTATAGTGGTGAAGTACCCCCAATTAGATATGTACCAACACATCGTCATCGCATGAGTGCGAAGGAGTACCATGCGCTCTTCACCGACCCACTGGCAAAGCGTCGTTGGGATGGGCCTCCTCGTCCTCCGACCCCCTCGACTCGAGGCGATGCTCGTACAGATGAGGACCAGGAGGAAGACCTAGAGGAGCGTGAGTATAAGACCAAGCACTCCGCCACTTGAGTTCAAGAAGCCCGATGGTAGGATAGGATATTTACCACTTATGTGAAGTCCAGTCGGTGTAATAGGCTATTTAGAACAAATGGATCTTTAAGCAGAAGACGGACGTTGACGGTAATGTGACCGTTTATAAAGCTCGAGTTGTGGCAAAGGGTTTTTCACAAGTTCAAGGGATTGACTACGATGAGACATTCTCACCCGTAGCGATGCTTAAGTCCGTCCGAATCATGTTGGCAGTAGCTGCATTTTTCAATTATGAAATCTGGCAGATGGATGTCAAAACGGCGTTCCTTAACGCTTTCCTTAAGGAAGAGTTGTATATGATGCAACCCGAAGGTTTTGTCGATCTTGAAAATGCTAACAAAGTGTGCAAGCTCCAGCGATCCATTTATGGACTGGTGCAAGCATCTCGGAGTTGGAATAAACGCTTTGATGAGGTGATCAAAGCATTTGGGTTTATACAAGTGGTTGGAGAATCTTGTATTTACAAGAAAGTGAGTGGGAGCTCTATGGAATTTCTAATATTATATGTTGATGACATATTGCTGATTGGAAACAACTGGAGTTTTTGGAGAGCATAAAGGATTACTTGAATAAAAATTTCTCTATGAAGGACCTAGGAGAAGTTGCTTACATTCTAGGCATAAAGATCTATAGGGATAGATCAAAACGCCTGATAGGAGTTTCACAAAGCACATACCTTGATAAAGTTTTGAAGAGGATCAAAATGGAAAAGTCCAATAAGGGGTTCTTGCCAGTTTTACAAGGTACGAGATTGAGTAAGACTCAGCGCCCAGCAACTGATAAAGATAGAGAGCATATGAGCACCGTCCCCTATGCTTCAGCCATAGGTTCCATCATGTATGCAATGTTGTGCACTAGACCGGACGTTAGCCTGGCCATAAGTATGGCAGGCAGGTTCCAGAGTAATCCAGGAGTGGATCACTGGACAGCGGTCAAGAATATCCTGAAGTACCTGAAAAGTACTAAGGAGATGTTTCTCGTGTATGGCGGTGACGAAGAGCTCGCCGTAAAAGGTTACGTCGATGCACGCTTTAACACAGATCCGGATGACTCTAAGTCGCAGACCGGATACGTATTTATTCTTAATGGTGGTGCGGTAAGATGGTGCAGTTCCAAGCAAAGCGTCGTAGCTGATTCTACATGTGAAGCGGAGTACATGGCTGCCTCGGAGGCAGCTAAGGAGGGTGTGTGGATGAAGCAGTTCATGACGGATCTTGGAGTAGTGTCGAGCGCACTGAATCCAATAACCCTGTTTGGTGACTACACGGGTGACATTGCCTTAGCAAAGGAACCACGGTTTCACAAGAAGACCAGACACATCAAACGACGCTTCAACCTCATCCACGACAACGTCGAGGAGGAGGACGTGAATATATGCAAAGTGCACACGGATCTGAATGTGGCAGACCCGCTGACTAAACCTCTTCCACGGGCAAAGCATGTTAAACACCAGAACTGTATGGGTGTTAGATTTATTACAATGTAATTCGCATGGCGATGTGAGGACTAGATTATTGACTCTAGTGCAAGTGGGAGACTGTTGGAATTATGCCCTAGAGGCAATGATAAATAAGTTATTATTATAATTCCAGTATCAAGATAATCGTTTATTATCCATGCTATAATTGTGTTGAATGAAGACTTGGATACATGTGTGGATACATAGACAAAAGACTGTCCCTAGCAAGCCTCTAGTTGGCTAGCCAGTTGATCAAGGATAGTCAGGGTCTTCTGACTATGTACAAGGTGTTGTTGCTTGATAACTGGATCACATCATTGGGTGAATCATGTGATGGACTAGACCCAAACTAATAGACGTAGCATGTTGATTGTGTCATTTTGTTGCTACTGTTTTATGCGTGTCAAGTATTTATTCCTATGACCATGAGATCAGATAACTCACTGACACCGGAGGAATGCTTTGTGTATATCAAACGTCACAACGTAACTGGGTGACTATAAAGATGCTCTACAGGTATCTCCGAAGGTGTCCATTGAGCTAGTATGGATCAAGACTGGGATTTGTCACTCCGTGTGACGGAGAGGTATCTCGAGGCCCACTCGGTAATACAACATCACACACAAGCCTTGCAATCAATGTGACTTATCGTAAGTCACGGGATCTTGTATTACGGAACGAGTAAAGAGACTTGTCGGTAAACGAGATTGAAATAGGTATGCGGATACTTACGATCGAATCTCGGGCAAGTAACATACCGAAGGACAAAGGGAATGACATACGGGATTATATGAATCCTTGGCAATGTGGTTCGAACGATAAGATCTTCGTAGAATATGTAGGATCCAATATGGGCATCCATGCCGCGCTATTGGATATTGACCAAGGAGTCCCTCGGGTCATGTCTACATAGTTCTCGAACCCGCAGGGTCTGCACACTTAAGGTTCGATGTTGTTTTATGCGTATTTGAGTTATATGATTGGTTACTGAATGTTGTTTGGAGTCTCGGATGAGATCACGGACGTCACGATGGTTTCCGAAATGGCCCGGAGACGAAGATTGATATATAGGATGACCTCATTTGATTATCGGAAAGTTTTCGGCATTACCGGGAATGTACCGGGAGTCACGAATGGGTTCCGGATGTTCACCGGGGGGGGGATCCATAGGCCTTAGGGGTGCCGCACCAGCCCTTAGTGGGCTGGTGGGAAACACCAAGGAGGCCCCTGCGCAGGAGATAAGAAAAATCAAAGAGAAAGAAAAAAAGGGGAAGTGGGAAGGAAGGGAAGGACTCCACCTTCCAATCCTAGTTCGACTAGGATTGGAGGAGGATTCCTCCTCCCCGCCTTCGGCCGAACCCCTTGGGGCTCCTTGAGCCTCAAGGAAAGGCCCCTCCCCTCCCTCCTATATATATTGAGGTATTAGGGCTGATTTGAGACAACTTTGCCACGGGAGCCCGACGACATACCTCCACGGTTTTTCCTCTAGATCGCGTTTCTACGGAGCTCGGGCGGAGCCCTACTGAGATAAGATCACCACCAACCTCCGGAGTATCGTCACGCTGCCGGAGAACTCATCTACCTCTCCGTCTCTCTTGCTGGATCAAGAAGGCCGAGATCATCATCGAGTTGTACGTGTGCTGAACGCGGAGGTGCCGTCCGTTCGGCACTAGATCGGAGCGGATCGTGGGACGGATCACGGGACGGTTCGTGGGATGGTTCGCGGGGCGGATCGAGGTACGTGAGGACATTCCACTACATCAACCGCGTTTATTAACGCTTCCTGTTGTGCGATCTAAAAGGGTATGTAGATTTGAAATCCCCCTCGTAGATGGACATCACCATGATAGGTCTTCGTGTGCGTAGGAAATTTTTTGTTTCCCATGCGACGTTCCCTAACAGCACGGGCGGGCCCATCCACAACTGCGCCTTTCAAGGCCTCGTCTGCCACCTGTCTATCCATGACTGCGCATGCTACGCGCGTGGCAGAGGCGTATCAAGAGGCGGACATACCACTCCGTGCACGACCTCCCACTTCGCGCATCCAATGTGCAGCGTGGGGAAAGGCAACCGCCAGCAGAACCAGCCACGAAGGCCCGTGCACCTCTTTGGGCCTGGCCCAACAAGGCTCCGCACTCGTGTGTTGTCCAGTCCCGGGGGCTCCTATCGGTGCACTAAAGACTGGGGTCCTTAGTGCCCCAGACTTATGCACGGGTGTAAAAGGCCCCTGGCGGCAGGGTGTGGCAGAGTCCAGGAAAGATGCGCGCCCAAGATTACCAAGGCCCCGGCAAGCCTGCCTTGCTAGGAAGATAACCAAGGACACACCCATTTAGAAAGCGTGATGAACTCACCAGGCACGAGGCTTTGGCGAACCTCCTTCGCCGGGACGACAACCGAAGCCCCCGGCAAGATTCCTTGCCGGGTCAAAGACCCAAGGCCCCTTGCCGGGACGACGTCTAGGCACGGAAGGGCGACCGCCCTTGCCGCAGTGCCACCGCCCCCAAGTTCCAGTGCATTCCGCATGCGCCAACGTGGCGTCCAGGTGTCGAAACGCCTGGACACATGTCTTCGCCAGCACGTCGCTGACAAGGACAAGACGTGCATTTAATGCACCTGACAGCGGTAGATGGATAATCACTGCTCTAGGTTCACTGTAACTTCTCGTGAACCTACCACCAAGCACTGTAGGTGACCCCTTTGCCTATAAAACGAGGCCCTTAGGTCATTCACAAGGGGTTAAACTCTTTGGACAATGGCCAGAAGACGGTTATCATCAGTCACTGTAACGAACAACAGAACACAGATGAGCAGGACGTAGGGTTTTACGTGTAAGTGGCCGGCACTTGGGTAAAAAGGCTTGTTGGGTGTGGATTGTTAGCTCCGCTATTAACGTCGTCTTTCCCCGCCCTACGATCACAAGGGTATCACGTTGACTCCCATAGGTGTGGACCTAGCAACGCCGACAATGAGGGGCAACATATGCTTGTAGGAATTGCAATAATATCAAGTTTCCTCTCTATGTGTTCAAAGTTTTGAAGTTGTTACTGTTTTTTCCTTCTTATGCTAGTTGATTCTTGCTCATATAAATTGTTTGTTCACAAAATCCCTATGCATAGGAAGTGGGTAAGACTTAAATGTGCTTCTCATGAGATTAATGATGCTCTTTTCCATGTTATAATTATTATTCCTATGAGAGCATTATTGAAATCATCATGCCTAGCTAAAAGGCATGTCGGTGCACTAAAGATTGGGGTCTCTATTGCCCCAGACATGTGCACGGGGGCAAAGAGCCCCTGACGGTAGGGCGCGGCAGGACCCAGACAAGACTCAGCCCCAAGGTATCCAAAGCCCCGGCAAGCCTACCTTGCGAGGAAAACACCCAAGGTCATGTCCGTCTAATGGACGTGATGACCGCACCTAGCGCTAGGCCCCCACAAGCCTCGCTCGTTGGGAAGATAGCCGAAGCCCCCGACAAACTTCCTTGCCGGGACGAAGCACCAAGGCCCCGGCAAGGACCCTTGCCGGGATGACGTGGAAGCACACCAGAAGGCGACCGCCCTTGCCATAGTGCCACCGCCCCCCCCCCCCCCCCCCCCGAGTTCCAGCACATTCCACATGCGCCAGCGGGGCGTCCAGGTGTCGAAACACCTGGACACATGTCTTCACCAGGACGTAGCTGACATGGACAAGTCGTGCATTGAATGCACCTGACAGCGGTAGATAGATAATCGCTGTTGTATGTTCGCTGTAACATCTCGTGAACCTACCATCGAGCAATGTAGGTGACCCCTTTGCCTATAAAAGGATGCCTTTAGCTCATTCACATGGGGTTAGACACTCTAGAGATTGGCCAAGAAGATGATTATCATCACTGTAGACGAACAACAAAAGAACGCTTAACACGATCAGACGAGCAGGACGTAGGGTTTTACGCATAAGCAGCCCAAACCTGGGTAAAAAGGCTTGCCGGGTGTTGATCGTTAGGTCTCCTCTTGACGTTGCTTTTCCCCTCCCTACGATCACAAGGGTATCATGTTGACCCCCATAGGTGTCGACCTAGCATCGCCGACAAGGCATTAAAGAAAAGCTCTTGTTGGGAGACAACCCAATACTTTTACTTTCTGTTTTTTCGTGTTCACATGGTTAAGCTACTATAGTAATCATGTTTTATGCCTTTTATTTCAATAATGTGTAAAGTAAAGCCTTTGGGATAGTCTGGACGATAGTTGACTTGAATGTGTGCAAAAACAGAAACTTTTCCTCTCAGTCCAGGAATTTTGTAAGTTCACTGGAACGTGAGTTTCATCTGAAGTTTTTACACATGATTGATATACAAATTGCCTGGATTGTACTAATTTTTTAGAATTTGTAGAGACACGGAAATATAAGTACACTACAGATGTTCACAGAATGTTCTGTTTTTGACAGATTCTGTTTTGCATGCATAATTTTCTTGTTTTAGTGTTCCCATAGCTTATTTTCAGTAATATAAATTATGGGAATAGTAGAATACAGTAGGAATTATGTGGGAACGATTATGAATCTTGTCTTGAGAGTACCTAAGTGAATTATAATTATTTATTATACTAACCCATCTCACGAAGTTACGTTATGTTTAGTGTGATTGAAGTGTTCAAGTTTTGGGTGACACACCGATATGAGGAGGATAAGTAGTGACAAGACCTAAGCTTGGGGATGCCCAAGGCACCCCAAGGTATCAAGTAATATTCAAGCGCCTAAGCTTGGGGATGCCCCGGAAGGCATCCCCTCTTCCCTCTTCAACATTATCGGTATATCTTAGTTGGAGCTATATTTTTATTCGTCACATAATATGAGTTTTTCTTGTAGCGTCATTTTATTTTGTTGTTGTCTGTGAGGTGTTATTTATAATCATGTTTTTCAATAAAAAGCTCCAAGAATTGCATGAGGATGCTTGCATTGCATGCTTTGATTGGTGCTGTGTAATAACAAAATTTGGTGCTGTAGTGTTTGAATTTTCATATTTGACTCGAAAGTGGAAAGTTTCTGAATTTTTACACAGGGTTTTCATATAAATTTTATAGCATGTCCTAAATTTTTGTAATTGCTTGAGTTAGAGAAGTACACTGTTTTCATAAATTTCTACAAACTGTTCTATTTGGACAGATTGTTGTCATAGTTTTGTTATGTACTTATCCTATAGTTTCCATAGCCTATATTGATAGATATAAATTGTGGAAATGATAGTGAACTGTAGATTATGTTTGCAACTATTATGCAACTTGTCTTGGTAGTACATAAAGAGTAGATTTATTATTATGTGCACTAACCTATTTTACGAGTTCTTTTCAAGTTTTGTGTGGATGAAGTTTTCGAGAATAGGTGAAACCGGGATATGGGAGGATTGAAAAAGATACAAAATCTCAGGATTGGGGATTCTCAAAGCAACCCAAGTAAATATTTCAATAACACTCAAGCATCTAAGCTTGGGGATGCTACGTATCCCACCTCTCCTTGTTAACTATCGGTTAGCCTATGTTGAGCCCAAATTTTTATTTGTTCACATGATGCGTCCTATTCTTTGAGTGCTATTTTTTTTCACATGATGAAATCTTTATGCTACTGTGCTTCCTTTAAATTGGTTTGAGCATGTCGAAAGGGCAATAGAAATATATGAAACTAGTCCCAAAGGAATAGATATCCAAGAGGGATATAATAAAAAATTAATGAAGATCGTGGGACAAATTAAACTTGATTCTTTGTAATAGTTTTGAAACATGATGATAGTAATATGTGAGTCATGTTAGTGAGTAATTATGCTTTCAGTAGGAATATAGGTGTTAAGGTTTTTGATTCCCTATGCATGCACGAAAGTCAATAGTTATGCTATGAAGTTACATCCTACTGTGTTGCATTATTCTGTTAGTTTTGACTCAGTGCTTACTTATGTGAATTTCCGTTTCTTGGTTTGATTGCTTCCCAATCTATTTGCTAACCTTCATTTGTACTAAGTAGAAATACTACTTGTGCATCAAAAATCCTTAAACCAAGTTTTGCCTCACGAGTCCACCATACCTACATATATGCGATATTTCCATGTTGTTGCAAGCAAATTTGCATGTTCCATCTCTAAATTTTCAAAATAAATTTTCTCTTTCGTGCGCCCGTACCACTAATGAAACGGTGGGGACTATCCAATATTTTTCCATGCTAGGTGGGTTATTCTCAGGATATGTGTTGATTCACTATCATTCACGATAAAGTGGCTGGTATTCAGGATGCCTAGTTCCATGCTCAAAATCATATCAAATGAAACCAAACTCCCCCAGGAATGTTGTTGGTATTGACGATACCCGTGGATTCGGATCGCCGTGGAGTGTGAGTGATAGGTGGAGGGGGAGTAAAAACTTAACCATCTGTTTGGGAACCGCCTATAATGTATCTAGCATGGAAATTACTGTGAGCTACTTTGTCGTTTTTGTTGACAAGAAAAGCATGCTACTCAAAATAATTGTTCTCTCTCAATTTAAACCTTGAGCACTGGCACCTCTACAAATCCCTACTTACCTCTGCGAAGGGCCTACCTATTTACTTTATCTAATTTTTATTTTTTGCTTTGAGTCTCCATCTTCTCTTATAAGCACCAACTAGGGAACACTATGATCGTACTTGAGCATTGGGCATAGCTAAAATTTGAGTGTGTTTCATGAATGGATCAATGATTAAGCATGATGGCCTAGGGATAACTTTCTTAAGTGTTGATATTTTGAAAAACATGGTTGCATGTTGACATGCTTGAGTATTGAAGTCATCATGTTAAAACTAGACTATGGCTTGGAATTACTTACAAATCCGAATGTTCATGCTATACAAAGAAGAAAAGAATTTGATGAACATGTTATGCAACATTCCACATCAAAAATTATGTTTTTATCATTACTACCGGAGGACGAGCAGGAATTAACCTTGGGGAGGCTAATACGTCTGCAACATATCTATAATTTTTGCTTGTTCCATGCTCTTATATTATCATTCTTAGATTTTTACAATCATTTGACTACAACTTTATGTTATATTTTGGTACTAACCTATTAGTGGTTGCAAAATTGCACAAATTCTTGTTTCGTACTTTGGTTTGTAGGAATTAATTAGAAATTGTCGAAAAAACGCAAAAGGAGCCTTGTTGGAGGAGGACTCTGACTCTCGTGAAATCTGTCCACAAATCGTTTTAGAGATCGTCAGTTTGACCCTCAAAGACGGCGTCAAATGGAAAGGCTCTGGACTACAAATGTGCCCAAAACGGAGTTCGTATGCAATCTGGAGACCCGTTTTACTGAAGGAAAATATCAGATTACGGGATCACGAGAATTATTGACGTGATTGAGTCAAACTCTTAGCATATCTGATATATTTGGCTAAGCCATGACTTTGGAGACTTATGACGGATGTGAGGATCCTTTAGGAAGGTTCTAGAGGTGCCCGAGAGCCACTGGATCAAGGGTCCATCCATCGGAGGGCCATAGAGCACCATAGAGGCACATATAAGGAGAGAAAAACCCTAATTTTGGTGGAGCCACCAAGAACCACGAATTTGCCTCTCCCTTGGCAACTGCCAAGAAGGGGAGAGGCTCCTCCATTGTAGCACCAAGACTAAGGAAGAAGGAGGAGCAAGGGGCCGCCGCCATCGCCTCCACCGCCGCCCGTCGCCAGTGTCGTGGCCGCCATCGCCTCCATCTCTTCGGGGCTGCACCTCTCCATCAACAAATCTCTCTTTCTCACCATGATAATGTGTGAGTAATCCTCCTCGGGGTTTAGGTTATGTACTACTAGCTATGTGTTCAATCGATCTCTCTCTAGTGTTCTTGAGATGGCACGATCTTGATGTATCGCGAGCTTTATTAATATAGATGAATCATATGGAGTTTTCCTCTTTCTATTTTTTTTGTGATGAATTGAGTTTTCCTTTGAAGTTTTCTTATCGGATTGAGTCTTTAAGTATTTGAGAACACTTGATGTATGTCTTGCCATGGGATATCTGTGGTGGCAATGGGATGTTCTATTGATCCACTTGATGTATGTTTTGGTGATCAACTTGAAGTTCTTTGTGTTGGATTGAACATGATGAATCTGAAATTATGTGATGCATATCGTATAATCATGCCCATGGGTACTTGTGGTGACATTGGAGTATATATGTGACATTAGCGTTTTGGTTGATATGTATCTTAAGGTGTTATTTTAGTACGAACTCTAGGGCTATTCATGACATAAGATTGATCAGAACAGATAACTTTGAGGTGGTTTCGTACCGTACAATAATTTCTTTGTTTGTTCTCTGCCATTTGTGACTTTGGAGTGAACTCTGTGTCGCACGTGAGGGATTTATATATGATTCAACTATGTTAGTTGTGTTGAGAGAACTTGCACTAGTGAAAGTATGGACCTTGGGCCTTGTTTCCAAGCATTTGTACAACATTTTGCTCGTTGTTTACTATTTGTTACCTTGCTGTTTTTATATTTTCAGTTTACAAAAACCTATATCTACCATCCATATTACACTTGTATCATATATCTTCGCCAAACTAGTGCACCTATACAATTTACCATTGTATTGGGTGTGTTGGGGACACAAGAGACTCTTTGTTATTTGATTGCGGGGTTGCTTGAGGGAGACCATCTTCATCCTACATGTCCCACGGATATATAAACCTTAGGTCATCCACTTGAGGGAAATTTGTTGTTGTCCTACAAAACTCTATGCTTGGAGCCCCAACACAAGTCTACAAGAAGAAGGTTGTGTAGTAGACATCACAAGCCTATAACGGAATTACTTAATATCGGTGGTGAGAACCATGATAGTGTTGATGCCAAAGGGTTGGTGATGATGACGGCGACGAACCCCCCTCTCCGGAATCCCAAATGGACTCCATATCAGCCCTATGGAGGAAGAACATGAGGTGGCAGCGGCTCGGTCTCAGTAAACACGGTGAAAACTTATCTCTGATGTTTTTATTCGAAGATGTGATTTTATAGGAATGGAATTAGTGTCAAAGGAGCCATGACGGTGCGGCCTAGGGGGTCCTGTTTGCATGTGGCCCCTGACAAACCCCCCTCCGACAGATCTTTGCTCCATAGTTCATTATAAATCCCAAAAAAAATCAAAAAAAGTTTCATCCAATTCCGAGAACTTTTATTATGCACAAAAAAACACCTAGGTAGTTCTGCTCAAAATAACATTAAACCGGGTTAGTTTCATTCACATCATACAAATTAGAGGCCAAAACTAGAGCAAAAGAATTTGGGAAAGTAGATAAATTGTATACGTATCAACTCCCCCAAGCATAAATCATTTCTTGTCCTCAAGCAATTTAGTTGATAAACTAAAAGTGACAAAGAAAACTTTTACAAACTCTTATCTTATCATTGTTATACACATGCTTAGCTAGTGCTCAAGTCTTCAACATAAATCATAAATAGCCCCTTTTGAGACCGCAAAACATAAATGTAGAGCACCTCTAAGATTCAAGAAGTGACTAAACATTATAATTCACAATAGTAAAGGTCCTAGTCATGTTCATATCCAACATTGACTAGACTCAATGCACAAAATGTTGTAGGTAAGAGGGTGATGACTCAATATGTATATAAATAGATAGGCCTTTCACAAAGGGAAGCATGTATTTTCAGAGGTGCGAGAGCTCAAAGTTTAAAACAAGAGTTAAAGTAAAGGTTTTGGGAGGTGCGCTTTTCTTGTCAATGTTACGACAAAGGTTTTCAGTATCTTGCATGGTAAACTGATTATTAGCGGTTTCCAAACCGAATTGTAAAGTTTACTCCTTTCCACCATCCATACACAAACCATGGGTAACAGAATCAACATGTTCCTGCCAACATACAACTGACCAAGGGGTTTTGTTTAATTGAATTTGAGTATGTAGGACTGGGCATCCTCTTTACCAACCTCTCTCGTGCAATGACAACGAATATACGGTGATCTTGAGAATAATTCACTTAGATTGAGGATACCGACCGCCACGTAGCTCCATGAGCGAGACAATTGTACAAATCAGATGTTTATTTGAATATTTAGAGGTGGCACATGCAAACTTACTGGTAACATGAGGGTAATACCGCATATAGATAGGTATGGTGGACTCATGTGGAATAACTTGGATTTTAAGGATATTGGATGAACAATAAGCATTCCCGCTAAGTATAGGTGAAGGTTAGCAGAAGATTGGAAGGCGGCCAGCTAGAGAGCGAAAACAGTCATAAGCATGCATTGAAAATGATCAACTTTGGACATAACATGAGTAGGATATAAACACTCTAAATTTGAATATCATGAAGGTTGCATTGGTTTTGAATCAACTACATGTTTGCACATGGGAAAATACAAACCACTCTAATTACTTAGAGGGAAATACCATACTACCATATCAGATCATAACCATTTTAGTGCATGTTGACATAGAAGATAAATCATTATCCACTCCTAGCTATTTAAGCATGGCATGAGAAACTTTACTCTTTAATTGTCATCATAAGCACGACTAATCATGATATACTGAATCAGGATTGAACTTGCTAAACATATTTACAAAGACGGAACACAAGAAGAGTTCATACCAGCTTCCTTTGACACGATCACTTCATCCAATATCGTCATTATTGCCTTTCATTTGCACGGCCAAATGTTGTGATTATAATAGTGCAAGAATACCGTGGACTAAGTTTGAATCTGCAGGGCAATATTATACAAAGGAGAAGACAGGGTAATATTGGCTTACTATTATATTAACAGTAAAGCATAGAGGAGCCAATCAACATTTTCATCATGGTCTTGTCCTTTCACAACTCAACTAAAAGGAAAAGAAATTAATAAAAACATACTAAAATATTTTTAGAGTTTTTTTCTTAAGCAAGCAAACTAAACTAAGGGAAAACAAGAACGAGAAAACTATTCACATGGGAAAGCTCCCAACATGCAACAGGAAATATTTTTGTGTTTTCTTTTTAATATTACAGCTAATTAAAAGGAAAAATTAAATTGAAAAAACAAGAAATATTTTTGGGTTTTCAAAGTTTTTGAAAGAACAAGAGGAATGCCGAAAATTAAAGCTAACATGGATATACAATGAAAGAGCATGAGCACCGACAATTTGTATGAAGTGTGTCAACATGAATGAAACGTCGATGAGGAATACGTACTCCCCCAAGCTTAGGATTTTTCCTAGCTTGGTAATCACCACTGGTAATAGCCGTCAGGTCCAGGAAAATGTTTCTGCAGGGGCCCCCGAGCATCCCAATTTTGGGACTCGCCCTCCGCAGCAGCCAACATGTTACATTATGCAATTATGTCTTCTAGCATGATGGTGTATCCGTTCGTGGCATGAAATTAAAACAAAGAGGGTGCATGCAAAACAATAATATTGCGAGTGTTCTTGCTATATACTAAGTTATAGTGGATGCCCTATGGCATCTTAGTTTCCATAGTGAATTGATGTCTTAATATAGATTGGTGGTCGAGATAAACCTCAGGCAACAAGTAATCAATATGGCATATAGCAACATTAATGCGCTTTGCCAAGCGCGTGGCATAAACACCACCATGAATCTTGGCTTTAGTTCGGTTAATATGTAAGCAACACGCAACAATAGCTTCTAGGTTGTAAGTATTATCACCATAAAGTGTGCGGCACAAAATAGCCAGTGTTGGGCCACTAAGGCCACCACTCTGCTCCATGACAGTTATGCATTTTCCTATAAATAGAGAAATATAGGGCAGAGAAGGCAAATGCAAACTCGTGTCCGTGGCGTTTGATACGCCCCTACTTTCCCCCTTAGTTAAGGTCAGGAGCAAGCCCTCCATTTCCCCAGCCTTAGGCTCGCGTATCCCCCCTTCAGAGAGACGCAAGCAAATCTCACAAAATTCATCTAAAGGCATTTCAAAGGTTATTGCACAAAGAGCAAAGCGTACTTTGGGAGCACCACGCGTGTTTAGGAAGTGAAAGTTTTCCACGAATTAATTAGTAAGGAGATAGTATTGGCCGCATTGATCTGCGAGGAAGTTGGTCAGCTCGGCATTTGCAAAGAATTGCATGAATTCTTCATAAAACCCAGCTTCACTCATGAAAGGTGTATATGGCCATTTACAAGGCCCAACCTCCGCGTTGCGAAAATTTTTGACATCACAATGTTGAGTCCTCCCAATAGCAACCTTGGGGCTATGGCTTGAAGAACCTTTCATTAAGAAATTCATTCTCCTAAGCACAAACTTCTGAAACTTTTGAGCCACATATTTATGTCAATAAAACTTTATGAGATTGATAGCAACTACTCATATGGATACTTAGAGGCTATATCAAGCATTCGTACTACATGGAACTAAAAGAATTTAAGATGCATGCTCATTTTTTGTCGAACAAAGTGAAGCAATTTATGCAAAATGTAAAACTTTATAGTAAAACTAATTGGAGGAGTGGAGGAGTCACATACGAAGGAACAATTTCCTCTAAACAGTTTCAGAAACACAGTTCCGAGCAAACAGATTGAAAATTTTAGTTTCTAGAGGAACAAAACGGGAGAGAGAGAGGTAGGGAATTTTTTCTGGAGGTAGAGAATAAACAAAGATGAAGGGATAAGGCAAGGGGCATATGGGCCCCACAATCCATCATGGCGTGACTTGGGGGGCGTGGCGCCCTATTGGCTTCTGTCCCACAGGTGCTTCTCCCTGCTGTTATTTTTATGCCAAAAATTCTAATATATTCCGGAAAAACTCTTGTTAAAATTTTGCAGTAATCTGAAACATTTTATTTTGTGTCATTTTTAATTGCACGGGAAAAATCTGTATACAGCAAAACTCAAACTATTTTTTCTTTCTTAACTAATAATAACACAAAACAAACTTTTGATACACAGAGTTTTGAATACCTAGTTCATCAATCACATGTCTTTTGAAAAGGATCAATTAATAAGGTTGATCAAGTCTTATCAATAATCATTTTCGATTAACATGAAACTGATTTTATTTCTATATAACTAGGCTACCTCAATGTGGATTTGCATCTCCCCAATAATAAGATTATAGTATTTCTTTTTCTTGGCAGTATGTAGAGGGATTGTAAAATCTCCAATGATGTCCATGGGATTAGGCACAATCACATTAATATTTTTAACCAAATTTTGCTTCTTCGGAAATTGCACAGTCTGTTGCTTGCCATTAACATGAAAAGTGAACTTTGTTTTGTTGCAATCAATATCCCCTGAAGTATTTAGTAAGGGTCTACAAAGGATGATCGACATATTGTCGTTCTCGGGCATATCAAGAATAACAAAGTTTGTTAAGATCGTAACATTTGCAACCACAACGGTAACGTCCTTGCAAATTCCAATAGGTAAATTAGTGAATTTATTAGCAATTTTCAAAGATATCTTATTGGGTGTAAGCTTATTCCATTCAAGTGTTTTATAAAGGGAGAAAGGCATCACGCTAACACCGGCTCATAAATCACATAAAGAAGTTTTAACATAGTTTCTTTTAATAGAGAAGGTATTGTGGGTATACCTAGATCTCCCAACTTCTTAGGTACTCCACCATCAAAAGAATAATTAGCAATCATGGTAGCAATTTTAGTTTCGGGTATCTTTCTTTTGTCGGAAATAATATCCTTAATATACTTAGCATATAAATGCATTTTCAATTTAGCAGTCATGGAGTGTGCAAAAAGATAGGTCTAATCATTTCAGCAAAGTGTTCAAAATCTTCATCATCCCTACTTTTAGAAGGCTTTTGTGGGAATGGCATGGGGTTTTTGATCCCATGGTTCTCTTTCCCTTCCATGTTTTCTAGCAACAAAGTCTCTCTTATCATAACATTTATTTTTAGAAGGTGGGTTATCAAGACCCTCAATAGGTTCTATCTCCACATCTACATGCACCTTATTACTTTCATCTTCACTTTCTTAATCACTAGGTGCATTTTCACTATCAGATCGTGTCTCAGCATCATCATCACAAATAGAAACATCATTGTGAATCTCAACAGGTTTTTCTATAAGAGTTTTACTAGAAGCATGCAAAGTCGTATCATCTTTATTTTTCTTTTTCAAATTAGGTGGACTAGGTGCATCATCATTGATCCTCTCATAATTTTGTTCAATTCTTTTAGGGTGACCTTCAGGATAAAGAGGTTCTTGAGTCACTCTACCTCCTCTAGTCACTATTCTAAGAACATGCTCATTAATATTATTAGTCATCTCAGCAAGGAAATCATTTTGTGATTTATCTACTTTATCTAGTTGGGTGTGAACCATAGAGGCATGTTTACCTAGACCTTTCACATCATTAGCAATTCTAAACATCAAGTCACTTCAGCGGTCTATCATCATGGTATTATTTTTCAATTGATCCTTAACGTATTTATGAAAGTGCTCTTGCTTAACAATGTAATTATCAAGTTCATCCATGCATTGATCAAGAGTCTTAGCATAAGGTATATCATTTTCATTAATGGAACGGAGGAAGATTACCTCTACTACCAGTGTCCGGGTATCAAGTCCATGTATTTCTTCAATTGGTAGTAATTTCTTGACATCCTCAATTTTAATACCTTCCTCTTTAGTAGATCTTCTTTGCTTCTTGCATATCTTTAGGGTTGAGGAATAGATTACCTCTCTTCCTTTGAATAGGTTCCGACGATGGTTCAGGAATTGTCTAGTCGTGCGGACCCTAACTTACGAGTCGAGATCACCGAATGCACGTGCAAAGTGCTCCGAGAGATCAATGCTCACTAAACACACAGATACTGAAATACAAGAGGCTTACATCAGAATTTAACGTCTGATACAATGAAGGACCATCATTGTCAAATCTTACATAGATACGGCCTACAAGGGAAATCACACCATCACAACTACTAGCGGAATACTTGGTAGTAAATGGGAACCCATGCCATCAGCCTTAACCAACAGGCATTCTGACTAGAAAGCGTCCTAGTTCGCGTGTCTATCTCCGACAATGAATTCTTCTCCATACTCTGGTTCCTCCGTGTATGGTCAACAAAATAACCAGTGGCAAGCCAATGACTACTTTGAATGTACTCGCAAACAGCCCATGATATGGACAATGCAGTTGGTACGATAATAATGTAATATGCAGCCTTTGCGGAAAGCAAGTTTTTTTAAGAATAAGCATGGTCAATTACTTGTATGGATGTGCATCATAAGCTAGATGGTAACCATAAAAAAAGGTTGCACATATCAACATATCTGTGGAGGGCTGAACATCTCAGGTTCACCCGATATACCAAGTCACCAAACTTTCAATATCGTCTTTCTCAGATAACACCTTTAAACACACACACACTTGGTTTATGCAGAAACAAATGGACGTAGTTAAGTTTGTTTACCGAACTGTCCTGGACCTTGGACACGGCTATTCGAATAGTTTTACACTCTGCAGAGGTTGTATGTTGTACCCACGAGATCTATAAAACTTTCATGTCATCCACGACTCGCGGTATATAACATACCGCAGGTAAGTACCCGATCATTGCCTTTCCTCTGACGACACTAGACAAAGAGTCCAGTCGATGGGTACCCAGCCCACATGATATACATCTTACAAGCACTAACTCTAGACTGTATCATCCATGCGGGGACCAACGGTGTGAACGGAACATGTAAAAACGGCAGAGTCGACCTACTAGGTACGACCCCGTCACGAGAGGGACCTCATCACTCCCGCCAGTAGTAATGCGGGCTCTTTGGTAGCACCGACCAAAGTAATCAACAAAGCCTCATCCCATAAATGAGTATCGTGGTCGCACATGTAAGATTGGGATGGTCGACACATCATAAATCTAATCCCATATCCGAAACCACTCACACAAACCTTTCCGATACATCACTTCTTTCTCAAGTGGTCATCCAACTCAACACCATCACCCTCACGCATTAGTGGCACCCGACGGGATTTTCGTAACACCGTTGATACCAACTCTGTGTTACCATCATCATGCAGATGCTCATCCTATGCGTGGAACTACGGTCTACTTGTCAACATTTATCACCGTGACCTTGACAGACGGTAAGGTCATGCTCAATGTAAGTGCTCTGGAGGAGCCATCGGTATCACCATACCGGGGTGTACCGATTAATCTTGACTACATGCATCAGAATAAAATAAGCAACATGTCATACATAATTGTTTTTCTCAAACATGGTCAAAGGGATTCTTGCCTTGATCAGGTAGGTCTTCGGGGTCTTCGGGTCCAAATCATTCGTCAAACGCGTGATCTATCGTCGTGATAATAATAATAATAATAATAATAATAATAATAATAATAATAATAATAATAAGCACACTCAAAAATAGAGCACAAACTCATTTTAAAAACGTTAACCTATTCTTAAAAAAAATTAGTTTTAAAAATGTTTGTTTCTCTTTTTGAAGTAAAAACATATTTTAAAGTCTATTTAGAAGAAGCTAAAAATACTCAAACTAGGTATTTAATTAAAGCTGTGCATAAAAGTCTTTGCAAAATTTTGACCAACAACTCTAATAAATTCTACGCATTTTTAGAGAAACTATGGTGGAAAAATATTTGATTTTAACTAAATATTTAATCCTGTACAAATAATTTTAAAACTCGGTTTAAAAATAAAGAAAAAAGGCTCAGCCCCTGGCCTGGCTCGGCCAGCAGGTGGGTCGGCCCAATTGGCCAACCAACCAGCTAGCCAAGCCGCTACCCCTAGCATGTGCGCGCCTTCAGGTTGAAACCTGACGCGCAGGTCCTTGCGATTAGCGGCAGAGAGGGGATAGAGGGGGTGAGACAGGCCGCCGATAAGTAGGGCATGCCTGTCGGGGTCGTCTTCCACCTCTGGACAGAGGGGAGGGGAGGCACGCCGACGGCGACTCTGACGCCCTCATGGCATCGCCGCCTACTTGATGGGGGTCGAAGGACCGACGGGGAGGACCTGAGTCACCGGCGTCGACGTGGCCGCGTCGGTGATGATTTGGGTGGTGGTGTATATGGGTGCTACGGGCAGGGAAACGCTCTGGGAAGAGGTGGAGAAGCTTCCAGATCTTACTACGGTCCGGGAAGACGTGAGAGGAGCACGAGAGCTGGCGTGTAGCCCGAGATCGATGGAGCTCCTAAGCACCAGACCTCGATCGATCTTGAGCACCGGAGCTCTGGTTTCTCAAGTGCAGTGGCTAGGGTCTCGATTGAGAGTCTGGAGGGGTGGGGTGAGGTGCTGGAGTGAAGGGGGAGGGCCTATTTATAGGTCAGCAGCGGTGCACCGAGCGGGGGAGCGCCGGTGGTTTAACCATGTTTGCAGGACAGAGAGAGAGAGAGCTTGGGGGTCGAAACCACTGTTTCCTCGACGTGGCTTGTGACTCCACACACTCAACGGAGGGAGCGGGGCCTCTGTGCGCGCGTGCTGGCAGGGTGCGTCCCATTGAACGAATCGGGCACGCGGGGGCACGCGTCGCCTGAGTGAGTAGAGAGGGGGAGAAGGGGGCCCCGAGGATGCCCTGAGTTGGATGGTTTTCGGGGACGAGGAGAGACACTGAGGGGAGGTGAGAACTGGCCGGGGTTACCTTCCCTTGCCTCCAGTGTGCCCTATAGCGTGTCCAGAGCGCAGCTTTGGCATGCCACGACATGCTGGCGTGCTCTGGCATACTTTAGCCCTGTCTGGCTTGTCTGATGGTTGGCTTAGACGCCCCTCGGTTACTAGGAACCGAGAGAAGCAATGTTGTCCAAAGGGAGAGGCTTAAAGAGATGTTGTCAGCTTTGAACCAGAAAGTAAATTGGCGATTTTGGTTTTCTCACATCAAACTAATGAGGGGCCACTCGTCTGTAGTTGAGGACTGGTGCTGGCAACATGTGCTGGGAGTTTGGAGAGAAGGGTATGGGTGGAGAGAGTGCTAGGTGTTGTTTGACCAACCTGGATGAAAGTATTTGGGGTAGCTACCCTTCACCAATGACGCTGAAAGTTAACATGATTGGATTTTACGCAACATTAGGATGCTCTACCAAATTTGAGCTCCATTTGACAAGTTTGACAATGTAAACTTGAAAACCCCCCAAATGGTCAGTTATGCCTTATTAGAAGAGAATGTGAGAACATAAATCTCCAAAAATCCTGTTCTTGGCAGGGTCTCCTGATTTGGGGTATTGAGCACTCCTGCAAAGTTTTAGGCCATTCGGACAAACTTTGCTATGTACAGTTCCTTCAACTTGATTCTGGACACGAAAGGTTTTAGGTTTATTTGGTGAACCAAGCCACCTTGGAATGATGTGGATTTTGGCATGATCACCAAATATAGCTTGGGAAGCATGTTGGAATGTTTTGGGAATTTATTGAGAATATTTCCTTTAGAAATATTACAAAAGGTTAAAACAAACATAATAGGTTTTCAATGGTTTGCTCCAATATTTTGAACATATATAGGGGTTGAAAATCTTATGTGTGGAAAATATATGTTGCGTGAGTAACTCCAAATTTTCTCAGATTTTTCTAAGGTAGAAAAATATTTTTCCACCAAGAAATATCATTTCTGGCTTGAGGAAAGGACATGCAAATAAAATAGAAAAATATTTTATAAAATAATCATTTTATGATTTTAGAGAGTTATAATAGTGCTAAAATCAGAATACAATCTTTGGGTGAAGGCACCCCCACTACAGGAATTAGCTTCTTTGCCGTCTGCCATCACACACGGCAAAGAGTAAATCCCAGACGGCAAAGAGAATATCACAGACGGCAAAGAATCTCATGGCCGACAAAATTTTTGCGTCAGCCTACGACGGCATTGTAGCTTCTTTGCCGTCTGTCTCCCCAAAGCGAACGGCACAGAGCTTTGCCGTCAGCTTTTCATAGGAGCAGTCAACAAACTGGTCGAGACGACAACCGATAGGCGTTGCCTCCGTTAGGGGCTAACGGAGGCTTTGCCGTCTGCCTCGCCCCTCTTCTTTGTCGTCAGCCTCCCCCCCCCTCTTCTTTGCCGTCTGCCTCCCCCTCTTCTATGCCGTCTGCCTCCCCTCTCCTCTTCTTTGCCGTCAGCCTCCACCTCCTCCACCCCCTCCTCTGTGCCCTCTTCTTTGCCGTCTGCCCCCCTGGAAGCAGACGACAAAGATACTATATGGCCAGCTGCTACTGCCCAGGTTGCACAGCTGGGCGCCACGTGGCACCTTTGCCGTCGGCCAACTGACGGCAAAGGCCTTTGCCATCAGCGGGCAGACGGCAAAGAGCCTATATTGTCACATTTTTGTTTATTTTTTCTATTTCACATCACATATACATATAATTCATAGCACATATATGATAAATAGGTCACAACACATATATGATATACATATAAAGCTCATCAATGCCATTTGTTCATCAACGTACATCCCATATATCAAAAGAACCAACACATACAAAGTTTCATCCATATATACATACATATAGTTGCACATATATTGTTCATCCATATATACATATACATATAGTTCCACATTGTTCATCAACTCAAATAAAAACGGAAACTAAAGCACTCCAATGCCAGCGTCCATGCATGTAGTACATCCTATCTGCAAAATGGGAATAAGAAAGTCAGAAGAAGAACAACAACAACATATATATGACAAATAAGCTAAATTGAAGAAGAAAGAGAAGAAGCAAGAAGAGAACAAGGAGAAGAAAAACAAGAAGGAGGAGGAGGAGGAGGACGGGAAGGGGAAGGAGAAGGAGAAGGAGGAGGAGAAGAAGAAAAAAGAAGAAGAGAAGAAGAAGGAGAAGAAGGAGGAGAAGAAGGAGGAGAGAAGAAGAAGGAGAATAAGGAGGGCTCCTTCTCCTCCTTCTCCATCTTCTTCTCTTCTTATCCTCCTCCTTCTTCTTCTTCTCCTTCTCCTTCTCCTTCTCTTCTTCTTCTCTTCTTCTTCTTCTTCTTCTTCTTCCTTCTTTTCATTTCTCCCCTTCTCCTCTTCTTGGATCTAAATTAGCTAACTATGTCTTTTTGGAGCTAAATGGGCTAATTATGTCATTATAGAGGAAAACAAGCTAAGTATATAATATTAATGAGCTAACCAAGGTTCTTATGCCATTTTGAGCGTATAATGTCTTTTAGGAGCTAAATTGGCTAATTGTGTCATTGTTGGGGAAATTAAGGCAACGAGAATATGAAAGAGGAGAATAAAGAGGAGGAGGAGGAGAAGAAGAAGAAATAAAGAAGAAGGAGGAGAAGGAGGAGGAGGAGTAGAAGGACTAGAAGGTCCTTGGCCTTCTCCTCCTCCCCCTCCTCCTCCTCCTCCTCCTCCTTCTCCCTCTTCTTCTCTTCTTCTTCTTCTTCTTATTTCTTTACATTTTTCCTATTTCTTCTCCTCTTCTCCTCTTCTTTTAGCTAAATTAGCTAACTATGTCTTTTTGGAGCTAAATGGGCTAATTATCCCATTTTAGAGGAAAACAAGCTAAGTATATAATATTAATGAGCTAACCAAGGTTCTTATGCCATTTTGAGGTTATTATGGCATTTTGGAGCTAAATGGGCTAATTATGTCATTGTTGGGGAAATTAAGGCAAGGAGAATATGAAAGAGGAGAATAAAGAGGAGGAGGAGGAGAAGAACAATAAATAAAGAAGAAGGAGGAGAAGGAAGAGGAGGAGGAGAAGGACTAGAAGGTCCTTGGCCTTCTCCTCCTCCTCCTCCTCCTCCTTTTCTTCTTCTTCTTCTTCTTCTTCTTTCTTTTCATTTTTCCTATTTCTTCTCCTATTCTTGGAGCTAAATTAGCTAAATATGTCTTTTTGAGCTAAATGGGCTAATTATCTCATTTTAGAGGAAAACAAGCTAAGTATATAATATTAATGAGCTAACCAAGGTTCTTATGCCATTTTGAGGTTATTATGGCATTTTGGAGCTAAATGGGCTAATTATGTCATTGTTGGGGAAATTAAGGCAAGGAGAATATGAAAGAGGAGAAGAAAGAGGAGGAGGAGGAGAAGAAGTAGAAATAAAGAAGAAGGAGGAGGAGGAGGAGAAGCACTAGAAGGTCCTTGGCCTTCTCCTCCTCCTCCTTCACCTTCTTCTCCTCCTCCTTGTTCTCCTCCTCCTTCTTCTCCTTCTCCTTCTCTTCTATTTCTCCTCTTCTTTTTGTTCTTGCTTTTCATTTCTCCTCTTCTCCTCTTCTTGGAGCTAAATTAGCTAACTATGTCTTTTTGGAGCTAAATGGGCTAATTATCCCATTTTAGAGGAAAACAAGCTAAGTATATGTTATTAATGAGCTAACCAAGGTTCTTATGCCATTTTGAGGTTATTATGGCATTTTGGAGCTAAATGGGCTAATTATGTCATTGTTGCGGAAATTAAGGCAAGGAGAACATGAAAGAGGGGAACAAATAGGAGGAGGAGGAGAAGAAGAAGAAATAAAGAAGGAGGACATGGAGGAGGAGGAGGAGAAGGACTAGAAGGTCCTTGGCCTTCTCCTCCTCCTCCTCCTTATCCTTCTTCTCCTCCTCCTTCTTCTCCTTCTCCTTCTCTTCTCTTTCTCTTCTTATTTTTGTTCTTCCTTTTCATTTCTCCTATTCTCCTCTTCTTGGAGCTAAATTAGCTAACTTTGTCTTTTTGGAGCTAAATGGGCTAATTATCCCATTTTAGACAAAAAGAAGCTAAGTATACAATATTAATGAGCTAACCAAGGTTCTTATGCCAATTTGAGGTTATTATGGCATTTTGGAGCTAAATGGGCTAATTATGTCGTTGTTGGGGAAATTAAGGCAAGGAGAATATGAAATAGGAGAAGAAAGAGGAGGAGGAGGAGAAGAAGAAGAAATAAAGAAGGAGGAGGAGGAGGAGGAGGAGAAGAAGAAGAAATAAAGAAGGAGGAGGAGGAGGAGAAGGACTAGAAGGTCCTTTGCCTTCTCCTCCTTCTCCTCCTCTTCCTCCTCCTCCTCCTCCTCCTCCTCCTCCTCCTTCTTCTCTTCTTCTTCTTCTTCTTTCTTTTCATTTTTCCTATTTCTTATCATCTTCTGCTCTTCTTGGAGCTAAATTAGCTAACTATGTCTTTTTGGAGCAAAATTGGCTAATTATCTCATTTTAGAGGAAAACAAGCTAAGTATATAATATTAATGAGCTAACCAAGGTTCTTATGCCATTTTGAGTTTATTATGGCATTTTGGAGAAAAATGGGCTAATTATGTCATTGTTGGGGAAATTAAGGCAAGGAGAATATGAAAGAGGAGAAGAAAGAGGAGGAGGAGGAGAAGAAGAAGAAATAAAGAAGAAGGAGGAGAAGGAGGAGGAGGAGGAGAAGGACTAGAAGGTCCTTGGCCTTCTCCTCCTTATCCTCCTCTTCCTCCTCCTCCTACTTCTTCTCTTCTTCTTCTTCTTCTTTCTTTTCATTTATCCTATTTCTTCTCCTCTTCTCCTCTTCTTGGAGCTAAATTAGCTAACTATGTCTTTTTGCAGCTAAATGGGCTAATTATGTCATTGTTGGGGAAATTAAGGCAAGTAGAATATGAAATAGGAGAAGAGAAACTTACCGTAGTGGTCATCAAGGAGGAGAAACACATGGAGAAGGGTCGTGCGATGCCGCTTGGGAGTTATTCTGCAGAATAGGTATTTTGCAATGTCTTAGTTAGCATGATGACACTCAATTTTAATACTAGTTTATAATGAAACTCACCATCCCAATCGAAGAGAAGATGGGCATCGGCGGAGGGACTTGACCGCCCTTCTCGCACAGACCCTGAAGAGTGGGTCGTATTAGTTAGTAATGAAACAGACATTACACACATGATTTGGCTGATGTGAAAAAAAACATACCCCAAAAAGCTCGTATAGGGCCCGTTGACCCGCCTCATTCCGGGACCTCTCCTCCTCAATCAATCGTGTCGTGGTCTAGTCCCTCTCATCAAGAGCAGCCTGACTTGCTAATCTCTCTTTCTCAAGAGCAGCCTCCAGAGCAGCCTGGCTTGCCAATTTCTCTTTCTCAAGAGCACCCTGGTTTGCCAATCTCTCTTTCTGAAGAGCAGCCTGAAACACCATTCCTCGTTACCACAGTAATGATCTATGGTGACACACATAATGAAATGGATGGAAGTGTTCTTAGTCCGTACACCTAACCTCGATGGCAAGATCGACTGGCCGTGGACGACGCATTATCTCAGGACAGCTGCTCGACTGGCGCGCCTTGATCTCCGGCACAGTGAGTGGACAACGTATTATCCCATCTCCAATGGCTATCGAGCCATGGGGCCTCCCGCCACCAGATATCATCACCAGCTCTGGATCCAAAGGTTCCTAGCTAGGGTTAAAGTCATCCCCTTTCGTAGCCTTCCCCGCGTCCCTGTATGCCACGAGCTTCCGGTGGGATGATATGTTGGTGAAGTTATTGGGATCATCCAGGTCAGAGTCAGAGAATGCCTTCGCCTTCTTGTACGAGGCAGTATGGGCCATGCCATAAAGGTCGTACAAGTGTGGCATCTCCGTCTTATTGTGATGCGCCTAAAAGAGAGGAACACAATATTAGCATGAAGAATGAATTGCATGAATCATGACACAAATCACATACCCAGTTTCGTTCGAACTGAAGTAAGTTACCGCTGCCTTGATGGTGTGGCACACCAACCATTTGTCTACGCCGATCCTTCGCATTCTCGTGGACGGCTCGCTAGCTGCCTGTGCACCACTCATCAACCAACGCCTCCCAACAATCCATCTTATCCGCACACCATCTCGGGGGCACCTGTAAGTTATTAGAAAGAATTTTGAGCGCTATGCCTATATATGAAATCAAGAAAACTACGTAGAAGGACTTAAGAATAGGTAATTACCTTCATGTATTGCGCCTTCTTCAGAAACTTTCCGTGGCAATCCTTCTTCTGCTTCTTAATACCACGCGTGGCGTAGTAATCTCGAATAGCCTGCGGCCGAACCTCGTGGCGTAGGTTCTGTAGTAACTGCCTACACTCGGCCTCGAGAACCCTGGCCGCCTCCTCCTCATATCCATCCTCACACCTATAGAAGGTCTGCAATCAAACGTGAAAACACCAATTAGTACAATAATGAGCTATATTGTTAAGTTTAGATTCTGTAAAAGGATAATTTACCCAAAAGCTCTTGATCACCATCTTGGCCCTCGTGTGGCACAAGACACCATCTATAATCTCCTTCGTCGGGGCCTGCACAGCCTGGTAGTGCTCCCAGGAAAATCCTAGTGTAGCAACCTGACCGTCACCAGGCAACATGACAAACCCCGGGAAATTTGTCCGGCAAAGCATACCAAGGACGGAGTTCGGCCTGCGGACTGCAAGAGGGTGTACCCATACCCTGCAGTATGATAAGGTCAACGCATTAGATATTTGAACAAACTTGAAGGCAAAAGCTAAAAAAAGAGTAAATGTACTTACCTATCTCCTTCAGGTTTAATCACCGGCCTCTGCTCGCGGGTAGCGGGCACGACCGGGAGACGTGTACTACCACGCTTGTACACAGTGGCCCCGTCCACCTGCACATCGCCCTCACTATCCGTAAGCTCATCCCCGCCATCCCCGCCCCCTGAGCCACCCGGACCCTCGGTCCAATCCGGCAACTCGGTCCGATCCGGCCAGGTCTCCCATCCGGGCCTCTCCACGTCGGGTGAAGCCTCCGGAACCGTAGTCTCGTGGGTCGAATGTACCTCGACCCGAGGCTGGTCCTGGACCGGAGTCTCATGGGACGAATGCCCGTCAACACCAGGCTCCTGGAACGGAGTCCCCGTAGCCTCCTCCGCAAACGGGTCGACCATAGTAGTCCTATGCTCGGGTGAATGAGCTGGTGGTGGTGGAGAGGACGGCTCAACAGGCCTCCTAGATCTTCCGCGGCCACCACCTCTCCCTGTACCCTTTCCCTTCTTCCCTACCCGACCAACACCTCTTCCAGTGGGCAATGCCGCCAACGAAGAAGAACCCACGGGTGGTGTCGACAGACTATCTGCCAAGGCTCTACGGAGAGATACGGCTGGAAGGGAAGTACCACCCCTCATAAGGGGCGCCTGGGAAGAACCCATCGCGCGATCTGGACCAGCACCCAACATCTTTCAACACCTGGTGACCTGCCATGATAAAGATTAAAAGAAACTAGTACAACATAAAAAAATTGAATAACTGACATGAATAATTAATATAAAAATATATATAATTAAAGTTGTGAATCTTACAAACTAATAATCATCATCAATAAATGCATCATCATCATCACTATCACGCATGTCTTCATGAATGACGTGCTCGTCGGGTTTAACAGCGTGAAGTTGTGAAAGGCCTTCCTTTAATCGTTGAAGCATTGACAGGTCATCCGCATGAGTAACCTCTACGAGTTCCAGGTCTTCTGGTTCGGGCTCAGGGCTGGAGTCGGATTCATTGTCACTGTCTACTTCCATGTTCTTGGGTGAAGCACGGCGGTTCTTGAAACGTTTATTGGAAAGACGTGTTCCTTGGAAGAATTCTCCATCATATGTGTCTGGGTTAATGTGAGGTTCATAATCCTGTTCATTTGGGAGAGGTGGTCTGACATGTGGCGGCACTTCATAAACAACATACCAACCTTCTAGATTCTTATCTGTTTGGCATGCCCACGGTAGATAGAAAACTTGGGTCGCCTGTTGAGCCGTAAGATAGACATCATGAACATCTAAATGGCTGTTTGGATTGATTTGGACTAGTCCTATATGTTCATGAGTCCTTCTAGTCTCCTTCGGCTGGAACCAATAACATTTGAAGACTACGACGTTCGGTGGATTTTCACCATAGAATTGAAGTTCATAAATTGCTTCAACTCTTCCATAATACTCGATAACACCTTCGCCGATAACAGAGACACCACAATTTGTAGATTTCTGGTCGGGCATAGATAGCTCTTTGCCAAAGGTACGAAAGAGATACCCGTTGATGTTGTATTTCTCAAATGAATGGACCTTATAGTCAAAACCATTAGCAACTTGTCTCAATTCGGCGCCCATAGACTCTGAATTAGCCTACAAGTTTAATACTAAACGATTGTTGCATTAGCCGCAAGTTAGAACAAGAAATGAAATGGTCCATTATTGATAATTACCGTTTGTTTGAACTAAGAGATGAAACTGGGATAGCCGTCTCTTGTCTTTGACAGAAGCTCATACGCTTCGACGGAATCATTTTCGATCACCGCTCCATCCGAGAATTTGGCGACGTAACGGCCGTTTGAAATATCGAGGAATAAGAGCAGTTCAAATGAATTAGAAGTTACAGGAAAATGTGCCGAGAACTCACTCGATGTACAACCGCAATTCTGTTAGGTTGTTGAAGATATACAATGAAATGTTCCGCCAATCTTCGACATCCAATGTTAGTGGTTACGAAGCAGCGGCTGGTGCGAGCTTCCCTTTGAATAGGCTGAGGTTGGAACCACCTTTTTTAGGGTTTGCATCATTGTGCCGAGGCTTCGGATTATGCAAATGATGATTTTTGGCTTCGTAGTGTGTTGTCACAAAGTTTGCCACCTCCTCAGTAATGAATGCCTCAGCCATCGATGATTCAATTCTACGCTTACTTTTACATTTAGCTCGAAGGGGCTTCTGCATCCTCTCAGTTGCATAGCACCAACGATCTTGCACGGGCCCACCCAATCTTGCCTCGGTCGGTAGATGTAAAATCAAATGCTGCATTGGATTAAAGAAGCCCGGTGGAAAGATCTTCTCTAACTTGCACAACAACTCCGGTGCAAACTCCTCCATGTCTTCTACCACGCCAGGCGACAATTCTTTCGCACAAAGAACACGGAAAAAATAGCTCAGCTCCGCCAGAACTAGCCATTCATCCTCAGGAATAAAGCCACGTAACATCACCGGCATTACCCGCTCTAGCCATATGTGCCAATCATGACTCTTGAGACCAAAGATTTTTTATTTTCCAAGACTCGCTCCCATCTTTAGATTCGCTGCATACCCATCGGGGAACATCAAGTGCATTATGACCCACAAGATAATTTCCCTCATAGCTGGCCTTCTAAGATTGAACCAGGCCTTTGGCTTCGACCACTTCTGCTTTCCTTTGCCTTCTCACATGTTTTGTAACGGTCTATGATATAGTGTCTCTTGATCGACTCTAGCCTTAGTATTATCCTTTGACTTCCCATCTATGTCAAACAATGTACCAAAAATAGCCTCTCCGATATTCTTTTCAGTGTGCATCATGTCGATATTGTGTGGAAGAAGGAGGTCATTGAAGTAAGGCAGATCCTAGAAGCATGGCTTGTGAGTCCAGACGTGTTTTGAATTATACCCCTTGAAATATCCTGGACGCTCTGGATCAGGCTCGAGGGCGTTTAACTGATCCAGGATCTGTTTTTCTATGAACGTAGGTGGTGCCAAGTTTTTGACAACTTTACCTTTGGTAAAGTTCTTCTTGTCTTTTCTGAACAGATGGTCAGGATCCAGGAACTGTCTATGCAAGTCAAAGCAAGAATACTTCCGACCCTCCTGCAACGAATGAAACTGAAGAGATGCCTTGCATTGGGGGCACGGGAACCTTCCATGCACACACCATCCAGAGAATAGCGCATACGCTGGCAAGTCATGCATTGAGTACATGTACCACACATGCATTTTGAAGTTTTCTTTTCTAGCGGCATCGTATGTCTTGACCCCATTATCCCAAGCTTCTTCCAATTCATCCTTAAGCAGTTGCAGGTACACATTCATATTCTTCCCTGGATAATTGGGACCTGGAATTATCAACGTCAGAAATATGTTCTTTCTTTGCATAATCTGCCCCGGGGGGGAGATTGAGTGGAATGACAAATACAGGCCAACAACTCTATTGGGTTGCCATCATGCCGAAGGAATTAAAACCATCTGTGGCGGCGCAGACTCGAGGATTCCTTGGATCTGCCGCTTTATCCTGATGCAATCCATCGAAATGTTTTCACGCTTCCCCATCCTATGTGTGTACCACCATCTTATTCCCATCCGCATCTAGTTTGGTTCGTTTGCCCAATTTGTGCCATGTCATCTGTCTGGCTGTCTCTTCGACCATGAAAATACGTTGAAGTCTTGGTACGATTGGCATATACCGAAGAACACTAACTGCGATTTTGGTCTGCCTCTTCTCACCCATACCGTTGTCTACCACAAGATACCTGCAAGACTCGCAATTGGGACAATAGTCCAAGTGTGGATACTACTTCCTTAATAAGACACATCCTTTCTCACATGCATCTATCTTCTCATAGGGCATCTTAAGTACACGAAGTATTTTGTCCGACTAGTACAGGTTTGTAGGCATGACATGGCCTTTGGGTAGGAAGAGTCCAAATAGTGTCATCGTCGCGTCGTAGCATTCTCTTCCCAAGTTGAACTGATCCTTCAGAGCCATTACTTGTGCAATTGCATCCAGCTGACAGAGCTCAGTGTGCTCATGGAGAGGACGTTTTGAAGACTCCAACATTTCATAAAAGGCCTTTGCAGATTCCTCCATCTCATCTTCCGAATCCCGAGCATCATCAAAGTCTTGCACCATGTCTTAGCTCCCGGTACCATGCTCGTCCGTGCGACGACGGACCACCTCAGCTCTTGTGTGTTGTATAGACTCACCATGAAATGTCCACACTGTATAATTAGGCTTAAAACCCCTCCTCTGCATGTGTTTAATCATTACAGCCTCTGTCGTCTTTTTATAGTTGTCGCATCCAGGAAAGGGGCAATAGTTTCTTTCCTGGCTATTTGCGAATGCGGCTTTCACAAATTCCCTTGTTTTTACAAACCATTCTTTCGTCATCTCTTTCTGACTAGGGTGACCGGTATACATCCACGCACGATCACTCATCTTGCCTAGCTACTAAAGACAGAAGAAATATATTTATATATAATTTAGCATTTATATTCATCGGTTAATCAGGTTCACCATTTTTATTACGTCCAGGCAACCTACACGCTAATAGGTAAAGATAGGTCCTAATCCTACCCGAGTATGTGTATATTGGGTTCGATTTCCCATGCTCTGCTCCGGATCCAACGCAAAATTTTGGCAGCACCTCCCCGCTGTTCTCCTGATACACGTCTCCGCAATAATCAGAGAGAATGTGCATCCGGAGAACAACAGGGAGGCACTGACGAAATTCCGCATCAGATCCAGAGCACAGCATATGGGAAAATGAACCCAATCTACACATACTCGGGCTGTCCATGGATAATGCTGGACAATTCGAGAGGATGGCAGTTATAAATATGCAAAGATATGCATATTTATAGATGTCGCCCTTTCGAAAGGGAGACGCATACTGGTCACGCATACTGATAAATTAATTTAATTACCTAAATCTAGAAAGTTTCACCCGAAAACCGAGCCATAGTAAATGAAGGGGCGGGGAGGATATGAAATTTGTAGTGACCCACGAATGCAGGGGCGGAGCTGGTACAACGCACGGGCAGGTCTTCGCACAGCAGACCTCACGGCGACGGGACAACTATCACATGTAAATCCACCCGATCAACACAAATATTGTAATTATGTCATTTTAGAGGAAAACAAGTTAAGAATATAATATTCATGAGCTAACCAAGGTTTTATGCCATTTTGTAGCTAAATGGGCTAATTATCTCATTGTTGGGGAAAATAAGGTTAGGAGAATAAGATAGAGGAGAAGAAAGAGGAGGAGGAGAAGAAGAAGAAGACATCAAGAAGAAGGAGAAGGAGGAGGAGGAGAAGAAGGAGGAGAAGAAGGAGTAGGAGAAAGTATTCTTCTTCTCTTCTTCTCTTCTTCTTCTCTTCTGCTTTTTTTCTTCTTTTCTTCTTCTCCTTCTTATTTTTGTCTTCTCCTCCTCCTCTTCTTCTTCTTCTTCTTCTTCTTCTTCTCCTCCTCCTCCTCTTCTCCTCTTCTCCTCCTCCTCCTCTTCTTCTTTTTCCTATTCTTTCTATTAAGCTAACTAACTAACTAACCTAACTAACCAAGCTAACTAAACCTATAGCTAAACATAGATAGCACTAAAAACCAAAAAAATAACAAAAACAAAATCTACCATTAAGTAACTAAAAAAGAATCTAGCTACCACTAATTAACAAAAGAAAATCTACCACTAAACTACCTACTAAATCTACTAATTAACTAACTAAATCTACCAACTAACTAAACTAGCACTAAAACTACTAATTGACTAACCTACCAACTAAACTATATATGGCACTAAATTTGTTAATTAGCAAAAAAAGAAAAAAACGGACTCACCGGAGGGGGCGGCTGGGGAGGAGGAGGGTGCGGCGGTGGAGGAGAGGGCGATGGTGGCGGAGGGGGTGGTGGTGGAGAAGGGGCAAGCTCTGACGGCGGTGGTGGAGGAGGAGGTCCCGGGGAGGAGGAGGGGGTGTGGTGGAGGAGGGGGCTCAGGGAGGAGGGGGCACAGGGAGGACGGAGGAGGGCACAGGGAGGCCGGAGGAGAAGGGGGCGGCGGCGCAGGGAGGCCGAAGGCCGGAGGAGGGAGGAGGAGGGGGCGCAGGGAGGCCGGAAAAGGAGGGGGCGTAGGGAGGCCGAAGGAGGAGGGGGCGCAGTGAGGCCGGAGGAGGAGGGGCTGCGACGCAGGGAGGCCGGAGGAGGGCGCAGCGGCGGTGGTGGTGTCGGGGGGTTAGAGAGAGAGGTCTGGGGTGGCCGTTATGGGTGAGAGAGAGGCGCGTGGGGGTGGGGCTAACGGCCGTTAGGGCGCACCCTCTTTGTCGTCCGCCTTCCGACGGTACAGAGGAGAAAAGCGGACGGCAAAGAGAGAGGTCGTTAGGGGGAGAGAGGGGGTGCGGGGTGGGCCAACCGAGCACTTTGCCGTGTGCCTAAGTGATGT